>NC_142158.1:19492500-19793593 GCF_024610735.1 Ursus americanus | reverse complement strand
TTACACCCTGAGTCTGAGCGCCCTTGTCTCTGCCATGGAGTGATCGTAATATACTGGTTGTTACTTCTCTGAAAGGCATCACTCTAGCCTGCACTAAGAAAGCCCCAGTGACTTCTGTGATACATGCTTTGCCCTGGGGAGGCTGGGTCTCAGGAGGTCTCAGGGCCTTTGTCGTCAAGAGGACTGAAAAATGGTACAGTATCCTAGAGACTGGAAAACAACCAGAAGAGGGAAAGCAAGAGAATGGAGAAATGCCTTGTTCGTTGAGGGATTATTCAGAAGCTCTCACTTTCCTTCCTTCCAGCCACATCAAGGGCACTGAATGCTTTGAGACCCCCTCAGAATGCCTTCGTGCCAGAAAGGCATTTTTCTAACTTGATGGAGATTTTCACCTTCTCTGTTCATAAACTTGGGCCGTCTGATCTCCCGGAGATCCAGCCCCTGGTGGCTACTAGAATCTGAGCCTCCTCCAGCTTCTGCTGGTGCTTTGCTCTGCGACGTGTAGCAGGACTGAGCAGAGTGTGTGCAAGGAGACAGCTGGCAGCCTTCCTGGGGGATGTGGAAAGAAGAGTCTGCATTTCTCCACCATGCCTTTTGGGAATTACTCATCCAAGAAGTATTGTGGAAAAGCAGGAGCAAGGAACCAAAACACTTACCCTTCACCAGGAAACGCCTGTAGCTTGAGTTTGGCAGCCCCCTTTCTGTTTATTCTCCTTGTGTGTGTTGAGTGGCTTGCACGCTCTTTGGTGCCAATGAGAACCTGTGCACTGGGGACTATTACAATCCCATCGATCAACTGAAGAAAGAAAATAAATGCTCAGATATCCGTGACTTTCTCTTTTACGTAAATCACAGGTGTGTGTGGGGGGGGGAATCCAGATGTTTGAAAGGATTGATTGTTTGAAGGTAACTGTATTGATTTTAGCCCAGGAGTGATGAGCGGCAGATGGATGCAGCAACTGGGACTTCACAAGAAAGCCTTTGCCGCGTTAAAATTACGATGGCTACTATTTTATTGAGTGTGTACGTTATACCAGGCGCTGTGCATGTGCCCAATTAATTGGCAGAGACATTAATTACAGCATGACACATTGTTGAAACACTCGCCTCCCTCAATGGGGCATGTGTGTAATTTAAGATTAAAATTACGTTAAAGGAGGGGCGCCTGGGTGGCACAGCGGTTAAGCGTCTGCCTTCGGCTCAGGGCGTGATCCCGGCGTTATGGGATCGAGCCCCACATCAGGCTCCTCCCTGTGAGCCTGCTTCTTCCTCTCCCACTCCCCCTGCTTGTGTTCCCTCTCTCACTGGCTGTCTCTATCTCTGTCGAATAAATAAATAAAATCTTTTTTAAAAAAAATAAAATTATGTTAAAGGAGAAAATATATTACATAGGCAGTTAGGGGTGAAGCCAGATTTAGAACCTGTACCCTCCCCACCCACAGCTTATTCTTTTTATTATGCTCTGTCCTTCTTCTTATTGGTAGTAATAATAATATTGATATGTATCAATCAGTATTCATATAATATCATATGCATAATATTCCTTCCTATCAGTATTCATGTAATAATATTAATATTTATCCTGATATCATATATATGCCAACGGGTATGAATGCTTAATGAATTCTGTGGGGAGATATACCCATGGAGTGCTAAGAACATTAAATGAGAGTCAAAAAAAGACAGATTCTTGTCCTCCCAGCCCCGACTCTGTATTACTCTAGCCAGTTCTTTGCACCTGTCGCAGCAGCAGTGAAGGGGGCCAAGCGCCACTGCCCGCAGAACAGTTCATTCTAGGGCAAGGTGAGAGCCACCAAGTGAGGGGTTCAGCCAGAGTGGTGAACACACGGAGATTTGGGTGTCCCTGGGTAGCGCAACTCGTACCCAGGCTACCCGAGAGCAGAAAGGTATTTGCTTGTGTATTGAGCCAAGGAAGGTCTTGACAGAAAGGCATTTCCAGCTTTTCTTAAAAACTCAAACTCCACTGGACAATTCATTTGGGACCGGTTTCAATCCAGATGGTTATCCCTCCAAGTGATTATTTTTCCGTCTTGAGCCTTTCCAGGAATTCCAGCACGGGCAGGCTGCCAGGGGACACTGGCTCCCCAGATGCTGCAGTGACATTCCACGTGAGCCTATTTCCAGGGATAGCAGAGCCCAGCTGCGGGCTTCGCCCGCTCCCTCTTCTTTCACACATCCTGTCCTCCAGCACGCACGAACGTGGGCCGAGTCCCCGTGTGGTGGACCCCATCTGCAGGACAGATCTCCTGGTGTTTCCGTGGAGGGGGGCAGAACCCACTGAGAATACCCCCCGTCTCATGGTCGTCATGTTGGCTAGGAGCCGTAATGGCAGAAGCCAGGAATCTGAGTCAAGTTTCACCCAAATTCAGGGAAGGCTGTCTCTCCGCGTGGCTCGCAGCAGTAGCAAAGAGCGGAGCCCCACTTAGGCACGAGGGACACGACGGTGTCGCTGCTTGCCAGGGGGAGGAATTTAGCAGGAAAAGAACAGCCAGAGCAGCCGTGTGTCTTGAGGAATCCCCTCCGACATCTTGGTCGAGGCTTTCAACCAGAAGGATGACTCCGAGTCCCTCAGTGCTACGCCCAGCCAGGCAGCACCCAGATGCGGTGGTCTTCTTCTGCATGGATTCCGATCTTCCGATCACTCCATTATGTTTAGTGATGGTACTTGTTACCACAAAAATCTATAGGTGAGGGGTGTCTGGGTGGCTCAGTCGGTTGAGCAGCCAGCTCTTGGTTTTGGCTCGGGTCATGATCTTAGGGTGGTGGGATCGAGTCCCGCATCGGGCTCCACGCTCAGCGCAGTCCACTTATCCCTCTCTCCCTTTTCTCACCCCTTTGCACTCTCTCTCTCTCATAAATAAATAAATAAAAGCTTTTAAAAAAATCTATAGATGAACGGGCCCCCAAAACTATTGTTCACGGTGCCCCTGCTATGAAGAGCACGGCTGTTTCCTCTGCCTTTTCCTCGTCCTACTAAAAGCCCAGCTATCAGTGGTGGCAGATCCCTGTGTCCACAGCCAGTCCCCACCTCAAAGGGAAGCACTGTGCGGTGTGCATCGTGGCCATTGGTGGAGGGCACCTCCCCCTTGAGCGCAGACTTGAACTTGTTTTTTGTGATGCTGGATGGGGAGCAAGTGTGCTCGTGTCCAGGGTTCTGCATGTCTGAGCCACGCGGAGTGTCCTCTCGGGGGGCTCAGCTCTCCTAAGACCCAGGCCAGAATTGGGTGGGTGGCATTGAGCTGGGTGTTGGGTGGTGCTGTGAGGTGACAAGATCCTGGTCTCTCCTCCTTAGTCACCCCGGGCCATGGCGCTGAATACCGCGTTGGCCACAGTCCATGATTAGCGCTGACTACGGTGTGCAGACTCCTTGGCTATCTTTCCCCCTCTTACCTCTCTGCGTCCTGTCTCTTCCCATGTGGAAGAGAAAGAGCTTTGCCATTGGGCTGCCATCTCCATGGTGTGTCCCAGTCCATCAGTCTGCCTAGCATCATGGTTGGAAAGAACAAGAAAGTCGTTTCCAGTGCTAGACCCCCTCTGACTCTGGGGCCTTACTCAAGCCTGTGTCCTCATGGAGGCACAAACCCCAAGAGTTTGTTGTGAGGGGTAAATAAGTTGAGTTGAGTTACTGAGTTCTTGGCATGTATTAGATGATCGATCAGTGGAAGCCATTTGTATTCATTTCTTGGGGCCGCCATTACAAATGACCACAAATGTATTTTATGAAACCTTAGAAACTTATCTCACAGTTCTGGGGGCCACATCTGGAGTCAAGATGTCCACAGGACAGTGCTCCCTCCAGAGGCTCTTAGGGAGGATCTGTCCTAGACTTCTCCATCCAGGGGGCTTCTGGTGTTCCTTGGCTTTGCGCCATATAACTCCACTATCTTGCCTGTGCGTCTCAGATCTTTCTCTGTCTTTCTCTTACAAGGAGATTAGTCATTGGATTTGGGGCTCACCTGGATAATCCAGGATCATCTCATCCTGAGATCCTTAATTACATTGCCTTTTTTCCAAATAAAGTCACACTCACCGGTTCCAGATGGACATACCTTTTGGGGGTCCCCTACCCTGTCTGATTAGTGATACAAATTAAGGGAAACACTTAGGTATTCTTCATGTCCTTAGGTACTTGTGTAGACTGTGGATGACAAGCTGTCATTCTTTGATGTTTCTCTTCAAGCTCTCTGCACTTCGGTGAAGGTCAAGATCCATGTCTAAGGATGCAGAGGAGAGAAGGGGGGGCCTTGTGTGTGTTGGGGTGAGGATATCAGCCTTTATGCAAAGTTGCACTCACCTCTCAAGAAGTCTCTGGCCTAGCGAGACCTGGGTGGGGCCCTCCATCCCCTTCTGAAGCTACCTCATGTTGGACCAAGAGACCTGCCCAGTGAAGCTCGGTGCTAGGCAGAGCAGAGAGGGCAAAGAAGCAGTTTTCATTGAGGACACAGCAAAAAGAAAATTGGAAGCTAGGCGAGGCTTATAATAAGCAAGCCCCGTTGACACAGATAAAATCAGAGTCTCAAAATCTTTGTGATGGGAAAAAATATAGAAGTAAGTGGCCTGAGCACCTGGAAGGACTAGCGGTCTGTGCCACCTATCAAGGACCATCAACTAGAGTCTCCAAACTCGGTCCCCATGGTTGGGGTGATGCAGGGATCCCTGCCTCATTAGGCAGCCCAGCCCATTCTTAACAGTTCTGATTACTTTCTGATTTTTACTGTACATACTCACGTAATGTTCCATTTTCCTGCCTTCCAGGGACAGCCCTTTATAGACCTGAGCATTGCATCTACAATCCAGCTTCTCCTGTACTTCCCCAAGCCATACATTCTCTGTTGGCTCTTCTGTTACTTGCCTGCCTTATGTCCAGACCACCCACTAACCCGACCATTCCACCCCAGACCCGCCCCACTGTGCCCTGACCCCTGGGACTACGGCTTTACCAACATATGATGTTGCAGTATTTATCCCTTTATTCTGAACATTGGGCTTTTATCAGTGAAGCTTGTAATTACTCCAGTCTTTCAGGCCCCATACCAAACTGTTGGTTCCTATTACATGTACGGTCAAACAAAAGATTCCTGGGCTCCTTCATTTGAACCAGTCTTAAGCCAGATCGCTCCAGCCCCTGCTATCAGATGAATTGAGCTATTGAAACCGAGGGCAGGCATTTACATGTATTCTCATGAATCTTAATTTTCTTGGTTTTGTGCCATCACTTCCAGCTTCTGAGGATATATAGGTTCCCCCCACTATCTGAAAGTAGAGCGTTCCTACGGAAACTCTTGTGCGCCAACATGATATTAAGTGAAGAAGCAATTATCATTAATTTACATGGAGAAGGTTTGAGCGTTCCCAGACCCCAAAATTAACCTCTCTTAGGCTTTTCTGATACCTCAGGACACATCTTGCTAACAGATGCACAAAATAAATCCAGATAAAGCCCAGATGCGGCAAGACACGGTTCAAACTATGGCGGCTTGATGCCGAGATGCTGGGTGTAGTTCCTAGAAAAGGCGCTTGGTGGCGCCACTCTCACAGCTCAGGATTCATGCTGCCTCTACAGTCCCTCCTGGCAAAACAGATGCTGAACGCTACCTTTGCTTTTAGCCTTGTTTTGTAAAAGCAAAATCCTCTTTGGATTTCTTTTGGTTCGCAAAAGCAGGTGCTAATGTACGTCTTTAGCAAAAGCAAAGTGTGTAACACAAACTTTCAAAAAGGGCAGGATCCCTGTATTTGACTATTAATTGCCGTGATACAGAAAGCTTCTCTTCCAGCTTTCTGTTGCCTCTAAACATGACAACAAAAACGCCAATAAAATGTAGAGCAGAATAGAACTAAAAACAGAGTTCTGGCATTCCATTTGCTCCCCGTGGACATTGAACAGTTAAGGCCCACGGTACATACTAGAAAGGAAGTAAGTAGTTGATGAATGTGTGATCCCCTTCCCTCGGGGCATGCTTGTCCAATCAGCAGCGAAGGTATCTAATTGTACTTTCATCCAACACACCCTTCTCCATCCTGGAAGCCCCACGGATGACAGGGTTAGGCCTACTTTTAATATTTAACCTCAATCAAGCGCTTTCTGCAGCGCACAACACAGACCTTCCAGTTCAGCAGTAGCATAAAACAGAAAGGAAGATGGACACATTCAGGACTTAGAGAATCCTTGCTGTGCCCTGCTGACCTTGCCCATCAGGGCCAGATATTCTGTCTCCTAAATGCTCATACAGTCTTTCCAGAACTTACCCAAGCTCCTTGTCTGCATCTCTTCCTCTCTAACACTGAAACCGTGCCTCGTGAGTGGGATCCACTCAAACAGAGAAACTCACACCATGGGGCGTGCTAGGCAGACCAACCCAGTTTACTGCCATGCCTTTGGGGTGCCTTTTTAGGACTGTAGGTATCAAGCTCCAAGGAGTGGCTCCCACTCAAAGCAGTTCGTTGTTATTTACAAGATGGAGTCAGTGGGGACACATTCACACATCTGCCAGCTCAGAGGCGTCTCGTTTTCCCATCATTTCTGAAACAGCGTAAATCAATGGTAATGGGGGAAACTTTTTGAATTATAGCAGAGATGGAAGCATGGGGCTTCTTTTGTTAAATTTTGTTTTTCTTCTTGGAGATGATGGAGTCATGTATCAAAGTGATGATATCGGCTTTTTTTTAAGTGTTTCCCTATACTTTTTGAAGACACAAAAAACCAGAAGACAAGGAGCATTCATTACTTAGAACTACGTGGAGTCTAAGTGACCCCAAAATAAACTCGTGAATATTCCTGAAATATTAGCTGCTTATCTCCAAGGCTCCATCCACTCTGCATTTGGATATACAGCACCCAGTTTCATTTCTCAGAAACTACTCCATCAGAAAGAGAGGCTAGAGATGTTTAATTTGTTGAGGAGCTGATGATTAGAAAATTTAATCTCATACCTGAGGTTCTGAAACCTTTCTGTGAATATGAATCATCTGGAGATCTAGTTAAAATGCAGATTCTAAATCAGGAGGGCTGGGGGGGGCATGAGATCCTGCATTTCTAGAGCTCCTGGGGGGGGGTTGGGGGGGACTGGCATTGCTAGTCTCAGGACGCACTTTGGAGAGCAAGGCCTTTATGCCACTGAGCTAAATTTTAAAGAGAGAGAGAGAGAGAGAGAAATGTAGACATAGAGACAGTTAAGATGAGTGCATTCACAACAGAGATTCTCAGGCAAACCCTGTGTAAGTTTGCCTTGATTCATCGAGTACCTTTCTCAATAATAATGTTTGCACAATGGGATCTGCATATGGGGTTCTTTGGTAGCTTAGTGTTTGGAAGAACTCTTTCTGTTGTTCATCCAGAAGTGAGCTCCCCAGGGGCCCCGGTGAACCGCTGGTGTTTTTCAGCCCCAAGAAGGTAATTAGGGACACTAAGGCCATTTGTCTGCAGCTAGAAAGAGACCCTAAAAGCAAAAATCCTACTCTCCTTTTCTCTTCTTCTCTTTTTTGTATCTCTTTCTCTCCCTCTTCCTTTTTTACCCTTCTGTGCTATTCCACCTTCAAAATATACCTCTCCCTTATTTCAATGCCATTTCAATGCCGTGAATAATCAAACAGCCTTCGAGAGACCTGGTGGCAAACTGTGGCGCCCTCTGGTGGTTCTCTGAAATACAGCGACTCAATCCCTCCCCTCACAGTGCTTCTCCTTGATGGGAGATCCAGATAGGACAGAGCGGGTGAGCATAGAGAAGGGACACATGCCCCCGGAATTAGAGAGCCCCTGTCTCCTCCAAGCTGCACTGGTAAATAGGAGACATGTTCCTTCTAAATGTAGCGGGAGGATAGATTGAAATTTTTTATCAGTCGGGCCCTAGTTTTTCCAGCTCCTGGGTTAATCTCTGGATCCTGGATTAATCATAAGTATTATCTGGAAAAGATGTTCATCAGTGGATCGTTTTTCAGAAGAATGAATTTGAATCTGTGCATTAAGGCCAATATATCTTAGTGGTCCATTAGCAGAAGACCAGCCCTGGAGTCTCTAAAGGGACCTTTAGGACCAGCTAAGCCAGTGTCTCTCAAATGAACACTATAAATAAACCAAGTCACTACTGAGAACCAAGTCAGCATTCCTTTTCAGATTCACTAAAGCTGGGCTCTTTAAAAAGTACCTTCAGAGGGGTTTTCTAGTTTTGTATATTGTGCATTTGGTTGTACAGGCAATTTTACATTTGCATTGCTAATGGACCTCTTCTGAATGTGTTTGACATTTTGCTTGGCTTTGAAAGGACTTTAATGCTGCTGCTTTTTCTTCCCTCGAGCTGCCTTGGGCTAATTAACCTATTCCCTTACTGGCTGGGCCTACTATATGCAAATGTTCTCATTTTGGATTCTGACATATCACTCTTGCATGAACATCCCTAATGAAATCCTGTGGGGTTTTATTGGAGCAGTGCTGCTGTGGAACCAGCAGGGGGCGCATGGACCAGTTTGCTTTGAGCAGATCTCCTAAATGACTTCTTTGCTACTTGGTCTGGGAATGTGGGAGCTTATACAATTGTTTCTTAAGTGACTCTTGAAATCTAAAGATAAAAGATCATTGTCAGTACTTTTTAAGCAGCCAGAAGGGGCCACTGATTTTTATAATTTTGTAGTTTAATTTTGTTCTGTCATTGTTTTGAAAATAGCACTGGGGTGCCTGGGTGGCTCTGTTTAAGCCCCCGACTCTTGATTTTGGCTCAGCTCAGGATCTCAGGGTGCAGAGATCAAGCCCTGAGGCAGGCTCCGCGCTGAGTGGGGTGTCTGCTTGAGGATTCTCTCTCTCTCCCTTTCCTCTGCCCTTCACCCCGCTCACACACTTATGCTCTCTCTCTCTAAAATAAATAAATAAATCTTTTTAAAAAACAGTACTTATCACTATACAAAAGAAGAGAAATAGCACTGTCATCCTGATTGATTTGCAAATGCTGTGTGTAAATTATGTGCTGCACTGTTTATAAAAGAAGGCTGTGCAGAACACAGTTCTTTTGGACTTCTAAAAGCCCTAGGTCAGGAGGGCAAATAATTGACATTACTCCTTCAACACAGCTATTTCTCCAGCATTAATGTCCTAGATCTCTTCCCTTTTCCATCCCAGTCTTTATTTTTTTTAATGATTTTATTTATTATTTGAGACAAAGATGGAGAGAGACAGAGCACGACTGGTGGGGAGGAGGCAGAGGGAGAGGGAGAAGCAGACTTTCTGCTGAGCAAGGAGGCCGATGCGGGACTTGATCCCAAGACCCTGAGACCATGACCTGAGACCGAGCTGAAGGCAGACACTTAACTTACTGAGCCACCCAGGCGCCCCTCCGTCCCAGTCTTTAAAGTGCCTCTCTTGTCACATGACAAATCCTGTTGTTACTGAAATGACCTTTGACATTGAGACACCGAATTTATACACTTTCACCTCATACATACCTGGATCACAACCATTAAGGATGGGGACTTCCTTTTGTGTCATGTGCCCTTTTATGGTGACATTCAGTGATCCTGCTGAAGCAAGAGCAGCAAGGACCACTAAATCATGGACCCAAACAAAAGTTACCATTGATTGGGGGGGAGAAGCTGGTGCAGGCAGAGAGGAAAAAGGAAAGAGGCCATGTTACAGTAGGGATGTCGCCATTGCTTGGGTGTCGACAAGGTTCAGGTGCAGAAGTCTGCTGTCTTGTTGTGTTTGCTCGCAAGAGCATTTGGAGAAATGCCAAAACCCCCCAGGGCCTGACATTCCCAAAGCCTGATGCCCAGGCCCCAGGATCCCAGCACACCACACTGCTCCTGTCTACAGCTGCTGCCGGTAGGAGGCACTCACACCTGCTGCTTGTTAGCCCGGTTCCTGTTGGTGCCATTGATGTTCAGCCTGTTGCCAGTGGGCATCCATGTGCCCACAGTCATGGTAACTCGGGGCTCACTGGTCACTGAGGGACTGAGATGTGTGTCCATAACACCTGGCTCCCAGCCCACGATTTACAGATCCAGGGTTAAGCCACGGGTCTGACTGATCTGAAAGAGGTTTCATCTCTAGGGTTAGTGGTGGGTTGGCCCTTTCCAAGGAGAAAGGGCAGTGTGAAGAGAAAACTCAGAGACTACCTGGAAAAAAAGAAAGAGGAATGAAAGGAGCATGTGAAAGAACCTTCGATGCATCCGCCGTATTAGCGCATTCTTATTCTTGTTTTTAACCATAACCATATTCAGTTTTTAACTGTCTCGCAGATTCTTTTGGCTTTCTGTTACCATATGAGTAGCTGTACTGGGAATTCTTTGGAAACTTGTAGAGCAAAAGATTATTTTTGGCTGCCTCTGCTGAGTTGGCATGTGTACTGTGTGTGTGTGTGTGTGTGTGTGTGTGTGTGAGGGAAGAGGGAATGGTTGTGGATTGAGTATGGACCCAGAGTCAGGCAGAACTTGTGAGTAGTAGCTCTGGTAGATGAGGCTTCAGACCTTATGCCCAAAGACCACTCAGGATCCCCACTCTCCACCTGCTCCTTCCCAGCACCTGCATCTGAGGCTGACTTTCCCTGATGTCACCCTCCCTGTGGGCTTCATTTGATTTTCCAGCAAGGGAAAGAAGAGATGAGGAAGGGATCAGCATTTCTGAAAAGGAAATTTAGGAAATAAATAATCTACCCTCTAAGAAGAAAAGAAAAAAGGGAGAGAGGGTATTGAGAAACAGGTCTTAGGAGATGCAGATGGTCTTAGGGGAGTTGTTAATGCCATGAAAAGGCATCTGCTGTGGGGCGCCTAGGTGGCTCGGTCAGTTCAGCATCTGACTCTTGATCTCAGCTCAGGTCTTGATCTCAGGGTCGTGAGTTCAAGCATGGTGTTGGGCTCCATGCTAAGCTGGAGTAGACTTTTTTAAAAAATTAAAAAATGAAAAGAAGAAGGCATCTGCTTGAAGGTTTTGAGTGCTCGATATCTTCCTGAGGGCCAGTGTTTTCTGTGCCTTCACGTTGGGGCTCTCATCAGGTTTTGGGAATTCATGGTGAAGCCAGAGGCCGAGTTTCAGTCTGATATTTTGATTTCCTTTTCCTCCTTCCCTTCCTCCTACCTTGCCTCTTCCCCTCGTCCCCACCCTCTTCCTTTTTCCCAGATTCCAGAGCTGCTGCCGGAGGATCGCACCCACGGGGAGATGATTCCTCATGAAGAGCCTGGATCCCCTGCAGAAATCAAATGTGACTTTCCATGTATCAGACTAAAACCAGAGCCAGCCAGACAGTGAAACAGTCACCGTGGAGGGGGGACGGCGAAAAATGAAATCCAACCAAGAGCGGAGCAACGAATGCCTGCCTCCCAAGAAGCGCGAGATCCCCGCCACCAGCCGGCCTTCCGAGGAGAAGGCGGCCGTGCCGCCGAGCGACAACCACCGGGCGGAGGCCGTGGCATGGCTGCCGGGCAACCCCGGTGGCCGCACCCACGGGGGCGGCAGGCACGGCCCGGCGGGGACTTCAGTGGAGCTCGGTTTACAACAGGGAATAGGTTTACACAAAGCGCTGTCCACGGGGCTGGACTACTCCCCACCCAGCGCGCCCAGGTCTGTCCCGGCGACCAGCACGCTGCCCGCGGCGTACCCTCCCCCGCAGTCCGGGACGCCGGTGTCCCCCGTGCAGTACGCTCACCTGCCACACACCTTCCAGTTCATCGGGTCCTCCCAGTACAGCGGGCCCTACGCCGGGTTCATCCCTTCACAGCTGATCTCCCCGACGGCCAGCCCCGTCACCAGTGCCGTGGCCTCTGCTGCGGGGGCCACCACTCCATCCCAGCGCTCGCAGCTGGAGGCCTATTCCACTCTGCTGGCCAACATGGGCAGTCTGAGCCAAGCCTCAGGACACAAGGCTGAGCCGCCGCCGCCCCAGCAGCAGCAGCAGCAGCAGCAGCACCTGGGCAGGACGCCGGGCCTCATCACCCCGGGGTCCCCCCCACCCACCCAGCAGAACCAGTACGTCCACATCTCCAGCTCTCCGCAGAGCGCCGGGCGCACAGCCTCTCCTCCGGCCATCCCCGTCCACCTCCACCCGCACCAGACGATGATCCCACACACGCTCACCCTGGGGCCCTCCCCCCAGGTCGTAGTGCAATACACCGACTCCGGCAGCCACTTCGTGCCGCGCGAGGCCGCCAAGAAAGCCGAGAGCGGCAGGCTACAGCAGGCCATGCAGGCCAAGGAGCTCCTGAACGGGGAGGTGGAGAAGGGCCGGAGGTACGGGGCCCCGAGCTCAGCCGACCTGGGCCTGGTGAAGGCCGGCAAGTCCCTTCCTCACCCGTACGAGTCCAGGCACGTGGTGGTCCACCCCAGCGCCGCCGACTATGGCGGCCGGGACTCCTCGGGGGTCCGGACCTCTGTGATGGTCCTGCCCACCAGCAACACACCTGCCGCGGACCTGGAGGTGCAGCAGGTCACGCACCGGGAGGCCTCCCCCTCCACCCTCAACGACAAAAGCGGCCTGCACCTGGGGAAGCCCGGGCACCGGTCCTACGCGCTATCACCCCAACAGGCTCTGGGCCCCGAAGGCGTGAAGGCCGCCGCCGTCGCCACGCTGTCCCCCCACACGGTCATCCAGACCACACACAGCGCTTCAGAGCCACTCCCGGTGGGCCTGCCGGCCACCGCCTTCTACGCGGGGACGCAGGCGCCGGTCATCGGCTACCTGAGCAGCCAGCAGCAAGCGATCACGTACGCTGGCAGCCTGCCCCAGCACCTGGTGATCCCCGGCACGCAGCCCCTGCTCATCCCGGTGGGCAGCGCCGACGTGGAGGGGTCGGGGGCAGCCCCCGCCATAGCCACGTCGTCGCCCCAGTTCGCTGCCATGCCTCACACGTTCGTCACCACCGCCCTTCCCAAGAGCGAGAACTTCAGCCCGGAGGCCCTGGTCACGCAGGCCGCCTACCCCGCCATGGTGCAGGCCCAGATCCACCTGCCCGTGGTGCAGTCGGTGGCGTCCCCCGCCGCGGCGCCCCCCACACTGCCCCCCTACTTCATGAAAGGCTCCATCATCCAGTTGGCCAACGGGGAGCTCAAGAAGGTAGAGGACCTCAAGACGGAAGACTTCATCCAGAGTGCCGAGATCAGCAGCGATCTGAAGATCGACTCCAGCACGGTGGAGAGGATCGAGGATAGCCACCACCCCGGCGTGGCCGTGATCCAGTTTGCCGTGGGGGAGCACCGAGCACAGGTAATGTTCACCCCCCCCCGCCCAGATAGGGGCACCCACCATGCTGCTGTCACCATTCTCCTGGCAAGATGAGTGTCTCCCAAGAGGCAGACCCGAATGTGCTGTGGGGAGAGTTCAGGGTCTTCATTTATATCCAGACTGTAGACCCATCCTCTTTTCCATCCAGGTTCTGTGAGAGAGGTAAGCCCCAGT
Organism: Ursus americanus; assembly: GCF_024610735.1. Classification (NCBI taxonomy): domain Eukaryota; kingdom Metazoa; phylum Chordata; class Mammalia; order Carnivora; family Ursidae; genus Ursus; species Ursus americanus. Next base: position 19,780,202 of record NC_142158.1, on the reverse strand, counting down.
GCATCCGCTGTTTGTAACGAATTCACTTCCGTGCTCCTATAGACTGGGGCTAGTAAGGTACCATCCTCCGTAGGATTCAGAAAATCACCACTCAAGATATATATATATTTTTTATACTATGGCTTAGATGAGGAACCCTGATGGAGAAACGCTGCAGGGCTCCAGGCCCTTGGAGGGGTCATTGTGCCCTTTTTAGCTCTCAGGAAAAGACCGTGCTGGTCAGGATGGGGACATGAGATAGATGGTTACAGTCACCCCATCCCGTTCCAATGTCTGTGTTTTAAAATGTAGGTGCTGTTATCATTTAGGGGTGGTGAGGCCGACAGTTGAGAACACAGCTGCCATTGAAACTCAAGATCCCAAAAAGACAGGGCGGGCCATGCGGGGCTGCATGGGGAAGCACCAGGGTCAGTCAGGAGACAGAGGGGACCAGGAGGGAACACGGCCAAGAGCCTGTATGGTGGTTTCCATGAGAAGCGGTGAGTGACATGGGGTAAGCAGGCCGAGGATTGGCTGGCATGAATAATTTCTGGGGGCTCTGGGGCACAGGGGCTGTCCCTGGGTGTCTGGTACCTGGGCCTGGGGTGATGAGGGCAGGTGGACAGTGGCCCAGAGGTGAGAACCCAGTGGAGGAGGTGGTTGGGGAATGTGGGCGTTTGGTGTGCCTGTGAAGATCTCTCTCCCAGGGAAGGAATTAGCTATCCGTGGCAGGGGCAGTCCCTCCAGAGTCAGCAAGGCTCCAAGATACCAAAGCCTCGGAGTGTAGAAAATCGCAGGCCTGATTAACATCGTCTGGGAGTCCTAGGTGATGTCCTGAGCATGTAGTAAATAGGAACCCCAAGGGGTAAGGTGCAGTCAAGGTCACTTCTGTTAAAGCCTAGAAGTATTATTAACTCTATGAATTTTCACGGTCTTCTTCAGTCCAGTCTTGTACGGTGTCTTAAATCACTTGAACGCTTCTATTCCACAGCTCATTTATAGAAAACAGCACTTTCCCTGTCCAGGTGGCTTGGAGACAAACAGGTCTGGCCCCCAGGCTGGGGGCTTCCTGGCTCTCGAGCCCTGAGCCCCGCTCTCCTGGGAATGTTTCCACGGAGGGCTTTGAAAAACCCCAAAGTGACAGCGCATCCTTCAAGTTGGAGTTGAGAACGGTCATGGCATAGGTGATGTTTGGGTAAACAAAACGAAAGAAAAACTAGTTAATGGTGTGGACTGTTTTGAGGGTATTTTTAAGACATCAAGTTGCAGGGGAGGGGGTATTTTCCAGTGTTTTCCAGAAGTGCTTGTGAATGACCAGATGTGGGGTCTTACACAATGTCGGAGGGCCTGCCCTGCCAAGAGCTTTTTGCCCCCCTTTGTTCTGGTGCAGGGTCACCATCGGCTTACAGTCTTTGGTAAGATCCCAGAAAGAGTTCTCGAAGTTCAGATTTAAAAAAAAAAAAAGCAAAAATCAGGATTTTTTTTTTTTAAGTGGTAGCTTTATTTCGAGTTCCCTGCCGGGAGGTACTGCTCGCTCCTGCCTGCCTGCGTGGGTTGGAGGTGGGCATGGGTGGAAGGGAAACGAGTTGTCTTTAGCAAAGTGGTCTTTTAACGGATTCCAGGCAAAGCATGGAAAAGAAGAATGAAAGTGCGTTTTTGCATGGCCCCTTCCGCCCTTCAAGCGTTCCTGTGAACGGGGCCAGGCACAGGAAGAGGTGTTATTTCCAGAGCTGCTGGTTGCTTACCCGCACCTCTTTTCGCCCTGAGAATACAGAACAGCTCTGGGGGCAGGCAACCTCTCCAAGACCCTGGCAGCCTCGTGGACGTGAGCTTGCCAGGCCTCTCAAGGTCGCAGATGGACCCGGCGTTCTGGAAAGCCAGCCTCTCCCTGTGTTTTCCCGGCTCCATACTTTGCACCGTGGATGCTTGAATGATAGAGTAACCGGCTTCCCCGGGAGGGCTCCTTTCCTTCCGCAGCCAGACCACGAGTCTCTGCTGACAGCCGAGGTGCAAATGAGAAGGTGGAATGGTTGTCACGGCCTGTTCGCAGGTCTGTCAGGGCGGCCCGCGTGGGGGCGCCGCATGCTGGGGAGGGCTGTCGCCTGCTAAAAAGGTGGCTGGGGGTTTAAGCTGGGAAAACAAAAAGTGCACGGCCCCGACACGGCCCGTGATTCGTCACTTTACCCAGAAGCCTATCAGAGACAGGCTGACATCATCACAGCTAAAATACCCCGCAGCTGTGCTTGCCGCGAGTGACAGGAGCGCGATCGGGAGAGACTCCGAAAGAAGGCGAGAGGGGAAGGAGGATGGGAGCCAGAGAGCTGATATCTCGAGTTAATTTACGTTCCGAGGGCTGCGAGCTCGCGGCCCTCATCGGTGCGGCGCTGAGAAGTGTTCTCGCCTGGCCTGGAGATCAGCCGTGTCTTCTCAACTCGTTAGAAATCACTAACACGTGCACCCACGGGGAGATTTAGGGCTGTGCAAATTGTTTAAGTTAATTAGCAAAATCACAAAATTGATGGGGGACGTTGTGGGAGAAGGGATGGTTTTCTACTCACCCGCCGAATGGCGTTATGACTCCAGGCAGAAATTCCCACGTGGAAGGCGAGCCGCGGGGACATGTGTGACCTCAGAAAACCTACGGTGAGCATCCCCTCCGGACAGTGGGGGGAAAGGCCCCGAGCCGGGGCTACGGTCGGCTCTGAGGGGTTTTCCCTCAGAGCGGCCGTTGTTCTCATCCCTCAAACAGGCAAGTGATTCCTTGTACAAGGTATATTGCGGGCCTCCTGCGTTTTTGCAGTCCTGGCCTTCTCTGCCCCGCAGAACAGAGCTTGTAGAAACTGCCAGCATTCGCTCACCAAAAACCAAAGGGGGACACGGAGGGAATCTCTACTGACCTCCCGATCCTGATCAGCCCACAGACCCCCTGGGAACTGAAACCCTCCTGTCTAAAACAGGCAGGGTTTTCGTTTGGGTGATTATTTTAAGGAGCTGAACTCCTAATTGTTATTGTGGAAAGACGCCCCCAGTGTAATCTCCAGCTGAAGCCCCCGACGAGGCAGTGTGGGAGAAAAGCACTGTCGCGAATGTGTCACCGTCCCCGTGTCTCGGCCATCCCCGCTGCGGTATTTCTCGACACAGGCAGTGTCTTTGCACCCGGTCCCCCGGCCCGCTGCTGTGGGAGAGCGTAGGAAAATCCCAGGTGTCATCTGTTCCCACCATAGGCACTGCACGACACTTCCTTCTGGCCACTCTGTGTCACCTTCCTCTTCTGCTGAGGGACAGGTAGCACATTCCACCCCAGGTAGGAGAGTCTCCCTGCTTCCCGAATGTTCCCTGATTCCGGTTGAAAGCCCCAGTGGACAACAGAATCACTTCCCTTGGGGCCTCACTCCCAAATATAATCCACTTGATATTTTTCTCCAAGATGGGGTAAGTCCGTGGCAAGTCCTAGAGGGGATCCCCCGACAGTAGTGGGAGCCGGCATGGCTCAGCAAGAGGACGGGGGGGCATCCTCTGCTGGGGCGGGAAGCAAGTGAGCTGGTTACGAAAATGCAGGACCGGGAGCTAAAAATACCTAAGTCAGGATTTATCTTCCACGCCTCCGTAGCCCTGGACCGTGTGCAAACTGGGTACCCGTTAGTGCTCAAATACATCTCAGCCCTCCGTTCTGCTGATGAAGTAAGAAGAATGAGAGTTGTTGTAAGCATGAAAGAAAATGTGTTCAAAGGAACCAGCACAGCGTGTAGCACCCCGTAGGCCCTCGACAATGTCAGGGGCCCTCCCTGCTTCAATTTAGGTGGCTTGGGCCATGAGAAGAGAAAGGTTAGGGGCGCCTGGGTTAACAGTCGGTTAACTGGCTGACTCTCGGTTTCGGCTCAGATCATGATCTCAAGGTTGTGAGATCGAGCCCCACATCTGGTTCCCCGCTCAGCATGGAGTCCGCCTGAGATTCTCTCTCCCTCGGCCCCTTGCATTTGTGCTCTCTCTCGAACATAAATAAATAAGTCTTTAAAAAAGAGAGAAACGTTAGATTCTGAAAAAACAAATACAAGGCTTCATGCTCTAAAAAAGAATTTATGAATGAAGAGGCAGTCTAGAAAGGTCCAGAAACAAGGACAAAGTTCCGGAGCACCCACACCGCTGTTTCTCCAGGAGGGGCTGACTGCCCTCCTGCAAGCCGGTGTGCATACAGACCCACTGGATTGCTGCCAGCGTGAGCTGGCCCGGAGGATTGCATTGGTGGCCCAGCCGTCCGCATTGGTCAGAGCCCCCGAAACGGAGGTTTCGTGCGCTTTTCTTCTGCCAGGTGCCCAGTGGGCGAGCCTCTGCCCAGGAGCCCCCCTCCTCCCTGGGGAGCCCTCCACTTCCATCGGGCAAACACGTTCTGCCTGTGAGCAGCCTCCTCATCCCTCTGTCCCATGCTCCCCAGGCTCAGCGTTTCTGAAGAGCACTCAAAACTTGCTCAGTCGAATTGTAGTGAATTTATTTGTAAAGTGCTCTGGGGTGACACTTGCCTTGGACTGTGTCTTGCCTGACTCGAGAGCTGCTGATGTGATCGGGCTATCTCTCACTTCCCAGATCCTCCCAAGGTGACTGCTTCCCTTGACCTCCTCGGTGGCTGTTTAATATTCAGTGCCACTTACCTCCCGTAGCTGTCCCGGGGGGCCCCCGCGTGTGCGTGTGTGTGTGCGTGTCACGCTAGTACAACGTGTTATAATGATGTGCTTACTGCACGTCTCCCGACAGCTTTTCTTTCATTCCACTATTTCTAATTTGACTGCTATGTTCTGTGACTCTTCGGGGCGGCATTATGCTTTAATAGCAGCTGCCTAAAAATAGCCAGACCTCATGCGAGCAGCACCGAAGTCTGTATGGTCCCTTAGCAGCCAAGGCAAACCGACGCCAGCATTTCACATGTGGAGCTTGGTGGGATCGAATCCTAATGTATCAAAAAATAGATAGTGACCTCCCCGTGTGCAAAAAAGCCCAGAGCTGGGGCTCTGGTCCAGCTGTCAGTGATAATCCTCCTCTCTGGGTTCATGCCAGAAAGTCTCCAACAGAAAGAAATGGTATCAAAACACATTTCTGTTTATGTGTCTGTGTACCCCTCCAAAAAAAAAAAAGAAAAAAGAAAAAGAAAAAGGCACTCCTTTAGTCTATGTGTGATACACATGCCCCCAACCAGGGGATCTTACATGTATTATGGAAGCAGACGCTCGTTGTTGCTAATAGCTGGTTTTTAATGAATAGACTTTATTGTTTAAAGTAGTTTAAAAAAAGGGGGGGGGCGCCTGGGTGGCACAGCGGTTAAGCGTCTGCCTTCGGCTCAGGGCGTGATCCCGGCGTTATGGGATCGAGCCCCACATCAGGCTCCTCCGCTGTGAGCCTGCTTCTTCCTCTCCCAATCCCCCTGCTTGTGTTCCCTCTCTCGCTGGCTGTCTCTATCTCTGTCGAATAAATAAATAAAAATCTTTAAAAAAAAATAAATAAATAAAGTAGTTTTAAGTTGACCCCAGAAAAACTGAGCAGGAAGTCCAGGGATTCCCAGACACGGAACCCCCCCTATTATTAAAACACTCGTGTAGTCAGTGCATGTGTTACAGCCCAGGAGCCAGTACTGATACATGGTTTTTAACCACAGCTTATGCTAAGTGTCATTCTTCGTGCTGTTGTACGTTCTGTGGGTTTTGACAAGTGCGTCGCGTCATATATCAGCATTGCTGTATCATTCAGAGTAGTTTCACTGCCCTAAAAACCGACGTTTCACCTACGCATCCTGCCCATCCCCACCCCCGACCCGGAACTGGGGCCACTCACTCATCTATTCCCATCTCTGTAGTTCCGCCTTTTCCAGAATGTCATATAGTTGGAATCACGCAGTAGGTACCCTTTCCAGAGTGACTTCTTTCACTTGGCAATGTGCATTTAAGGTTCCTCCGTGTCTCTTAGTGGCTTTGATCACTCATTTCTCTTTTTAATACATCGTTTTCCTAAGGCACACCTTTTAAGGGGAGGAGGACAAGTGGGATAGAATCTGTGTGTCTGAGAGCTGTTCCAAGCCACCTGTTGAGTCAGAGCCTAATGGGGCCTCCCCGCAGTGGAGGCTCTGGGAGCCAGCCCACAACATAGCAGGAGAACCCAGCGTGTCATTTGGGATTTGCATTTGGGGGCGTCTCTGAGCTAGGGTGTGGGTTTACCCAACAACCCTGAAACGCTTCCCCCAAAGACTGAGTCAGGTCTTATAGCATTAACGTGATTAAATGTTTTAAATAGAACGTTCACAGATATTCTTACACTCGACTGAAGAGTTGTGACTGTTTTTATTCATGATTTTTAAACACTGGAGTAAATGGGTCTCTCGCTTAGCCCCGTAAGCACTGCTCCATGTTGAGAACGCAGTCGTGCACACTGGCCTTCAAGGAAAGCAGATGAGCTTTTTGTCTCCTGGTAAAACAGGACCAAGAATTTCACTTGCAGACAAAGTTGGCAATTCCCAACTTAATGATTTCACCAAAAGCAAGCCCTGTTCACTGAAGCCCAGCTTCTGAGAGATCTCACTGATCCAGGGAGGGGCAGAATTTGTACATTTGGGATAGTGACGAGCAAAAAATGTTTTGTAAAACAGACGCCCTTCACATTTGTGAAAACAGGGATTCTCGTGGAGGAAAGGGGAGACATATTTAAACAACAGACGTTTTGTTTTCTTTATATCTTGTTTTTGGTGATATGTACATATGTGTGTATGTAGACATAGCACCAATCAAGATTGAAATATACATCCAAGCAGCATGAATATGTGGATACGCATACAGTGTTTAGACACAGTAGTGGTTGACTAAGTAGTTAAAAGAATTTTATTAAACTTACACACAGAAGAGCTAAAAATGATCTTAAAAGCCAGTCATTAGCCAGACCAGCAAGGTGACATTAAATAAATAATCATCAACCCAAAAGTGAGGATGTGTTACTCTCTGTCTCGGTTCTTCCATCCTGAATAGAAATTGGAGGTGATCGTTTTAGAGGAGTTGATTTGCGGGGGGGGGGGGGGGGGGGGGGAGCAGGGTGCTAGAGAGAGGGAGGGGTGGGCAGATTTCTCATAGAAGCAGGGGTGAGCTAACGGGTGTGACTGCCGCAGCAGGAGGAGGGCAGGAAAGGGTGGAAAAGGATGGGAGGTAACCCGCCCCTAAAAAGGAGAGGTGCTGGCTACAAGGCATCCAGAGATGAAAGGCAGAGGGGCCTCAAGCTGACAGGGGACAAAGGCTATTCATGCTCACATTTCATCCTGCAGACTGCTCAAAGCGTTTGGAAAAGAATGTATTTATGGGTTGAAAAAAAATGGGCCGTGTTGAGCCGCCAGAAGTTATGTAACATGCTTGGGTTTTATATGGCACTGCCCTCCTGTACGTATTTTCCTTGAGGTTTCATCAGAGACTCTTTGAACCCTGGCATGAGCATAAAATGAATTCATGATTATTAGCACATCTGAAAGAGCAAAAGGGAACTCAGGAGTGGAGAGAAAGCAACTGAGGTGTGATTTCGGTGAAATCAGGAGGAGTTGAGGCAGCTGTTTCTTAGCCCAGAAAGCTGCCTATTCAGGGGTGAGCCAGACCCAGGGAAGGCTCTGCTCTTCTCCCTGGGGAGGACCGGAAGTCCAATTTAGGCCTGGCTGGCAAAAAGAAACAAGGACAGGCAGAGCCTTCCGGAATCTACACATTGACCGCTCTTGGCCATTCGTCCCATTGCAGTGTTTTTACAAAGGGAAAACAAACAGGGAACTGGTTATTCTTTCAGATTTTTACTGAGCACCTATTACACACCAGGACGTAGTCTACATTCTAGTGAGACAACAATGAGCAAAACAGGCAATATCTGCTCCCTCCTGGAGCATATAGTCTTAGGGGAGTCTGGGGGCAGAGGTGACACAAACAAATATGTAAGCAAATATAATAAGTGCTGTGGGAAAAAAATAAAGCAGCCTGGAGAGGATAGGGATACTAGGGATGGAGGGTCATTACTTTCGATAGGGTAGTGGTCCCTGAAGCTCTCTCTGAAAAGGGGAACGGAAGGCAACAGTACACAGGGCAGGGAGGATCCCAAATGGAAGGAACAGCAAATGTACAAACCCAGAGGCTCATATCTTTTGGAGTTAAAGTTTCAACGAGGAGACCAGTGTCACTACAGTGTAGTGAGTTGTGGCAGGGGAGTATGCAGACCATATCAGGCTTGTTCATGGCAGCTTTTTCTCCCAGCGAGAAGCTGGCTTGGCCAGGGCAGTGGTGGTGGAGGCAGGAAGAAATGGTCTCATTCTAGATGTATTTGGAAGAGGGAACCAAGAGGATTTGCTTGTAATTTGGAGATGTGCAGTGTGAGAAAGAGCCAAGTAAATTATGATCCCCAGCACCTTGATCTGAACCCCTGGAAGCACGGAGATGCCATTCCTGGAGACAGAGAAGAACAGAGCAGGCACCAGTGGGCAAGGACATACCAGAAGGGCTCTTTGGGACACATAAAGTTTGAGTTGCCAGTAGACCCCTAAGCAGGCATCATCAGATAACATGGCTGCCATTATCCAACTACGCCCTTGTGAAGTTACTTTGTTTTGTTTGCATGTTCTGTGCCCCCACTGAAGGCAAGAACCGGATATTCAACCAGAGGTACTCTTCTCCAGTCCCTAACACTTAGCAGGTGCTGAAGATTACATGATGAACATTACTAAAACTGCAAACCCTGGAGTGTGAATGCTTGATCGATAATATTTTGAACCTCTAGGCACCACAGGGAAGACCCACGTGGGTCTCAAATTCAAGCAGTTCGCGGACTGATCATTCTGGTTTCAAGTAACATCATGTCACAAAATCCCACCTTTGTTTCATCTCCAGAACAGGACAGCGTGTTTTGAGGTAGACAGTGCTCCCCGCCAAGGGAATTCCAAGGAGACCCACCTGACCATCTATATTCTCACAGAAAAGTCCCTTGGTGTGATTTCTTCATTAACTGTTAATGATCAGTTAACCTTTAAGAATGTTTACGTCCTTCTGACAAACCTAATTATGAAACAAAAATAGATTTGTTATGAATACTCGAGCGTGCTTATTTGAGATATGTGCAACACGGGTTTGACTTTCACCAAAGAAAGAGGAAAGAACTTATTTTAGGTCACCTGTATGCAGACCCCCCAAAAATGCATTATCTAGATAATTCAATCTACATAATTAGGGAGGAGAAAAATATTAGTGAGGATAAATATTAGCGAGAATAAGTAATTAGCAAGGACAAAAATAACATTTGGCCTGAGCTATCCTGTCCACTGCTTCCAACGATCAGATTGTCTGAGTAGTTTTTTGCTTCTAATTTGCATAGACCAAGCTGAGGATGTGCCGTGTGGCATGTTGTCCCAGGAGAGTAGAACTTCTCTGGGAGGAGACAAAGCCAGAATTTAGGAGGAAAGGAGCAAAAGCAAGCCTTTGAAGTGGTAGAGAAGATCTTCCCCAACCTATCCAGGTTAAAAATTCTATTATTATCAGCTCTTTTTAGTCCACAGCTCAAATAATCTTCTCTCTCCTCATCACTTTACTTTCATGAATTTTTAGGTAGGCTCTTCAAGCTCTGGAGCATGTTACAACATTTAATTCTAAGACTTGTCTTGGGAGTTTTGAGATGAAAGAGTAATGAAGGGCTTTCAAAATGCCCCCAAACATTATGATGTGTATAATGGGAAGCATAGACATCTGCATCATAGCTTTTGGAATGATCAGTAATGTTACCTCGTATAAAGGCCTCAAAGACATTTCTTCTTAAAAAATGAGTCTACAGATAGCTGGTAACATGTAGACATTTTCAGTTAGATTTGTTGACAAGCATACAGTAAATGTTATATTCAAAACACGAAATGTTGGCTGCTCTGAGGAGGTCACATACTATGGCTCACCCACCAAGAACCTGACCATTAGCAGGTGTTGAGCTGTCTGTCAGCAAGGAGACACACAGACTGTACCCAAGGACCGGGGATCATGTAGGAAAATGCAAAGCCATCATAGAGGCCAGTGTGTTTAGAAATAGGGTTTGTAATGTTATGAACGTCACGTTACTTCTGACCAGTGTGAGGCAGGGATAAGCCAGCAGAGTCTTAGGAGGCATTTACACTTGAGAACTTTGTTTCTATAACTTTCGATTGCAGCTCAACAATCCCCACTTGAAGTAGGATGCGTTCCTTCTGTGTGGTGTATGGTGTTAATGGCTGTAAGAGGTTTGAGACAGGATTTATGAAGCCAGCTCCAGGCTGGTCCTGCCACTTGGAACTCAGTGGGCATCCCCATCTGATACTGTAATTTGGAGGTATCTTTGTACATACATATATGCAAATGCGTATGTGGGGGGGGTGTGTATGGGTGAGAGAGAGAGAGAGAATGTAGTTCTGTAATTAAATATCAGCCTCATCACCCGCTTATGTAGGGAGATTAGAATTGTATGAGTAGCTACAAGGCAGACACTATTCCACAATTTTCTGAACCATGAAATAAAGCCATTGGATCTTATTTATTTCAAGTAACATTTATCACTGTTGGGGGTAGTGAGAATGTTAAATTCATCTCTTTTAGTGGCATTATAATATCTTTGTTCACAGGGGCAGAGATAGGAGCATAGGGAAAGAAAATGGGTTTTGGGGGCCAAAGACTGGGATTAAATCACTGTTCCATCAGCTCATAGTTATGATGTTAGGCAAGTGATTTAATCTCTCTGAGACTGTAGTCCCTTATTTGTAAAACTGGAACTCTAGTACTTTTTTCCCTAGTCTGCTGTGAGCATAAACAAAATATTTTTTGTGAAGTTTGCACCTAAACGTTTGACAGGTAGGAGACACTCAAACATTTTTAGCTCTCTTTACATTATTAAAATAGCCCAGAACAGTTTTCCCCCAGATAATATGCACATTTCTATGGGCTCCCACTCACACACACACTAGAGTAATAAACTTGAATATTCACTCCAGTTGTTCCCTCTAAAAATACTTATGACTTTTATGGGACAAATAAAGTATATCATTCAAGAAGTGTGTGTACAACTAGATCAATCATAGTTATCAAAAATAGGTAAAATAGAAAGCCACAGGTTTTTTTGGGGGGTGTATTTTAATTATTTCTGTGTTTGTGTACGTGTGCCTGTGTATAAACTTCAACAAAGCATTTTAAGTATTATTATATATAGGCAACATTATTTTGATTTACCCACATCTATCATTTTCATTGTTCTGTGTTCCTCCCTGCATCTACAAACTTCCAACTGGATCGATTTTTTTCTCTACATAAAGAATACCTGGTAGTATTTTCTTCAGTCCGGATCTATTGGTGGCAAATTCTCTTAATCACTGTTTGTCTGAAAAATGTATTTTGCCTTCCTTCCTGAAGGCTCCTTTTGCCCAATATAGAATTCTTGGTTGGCAAGTCTTTTTCTTGATTGTTTTGAAGATATTCCTTTGTCTTCTAGACACAACAGTTCCATTTTTTTAAGTCAATAAATTTTTATTTAAGGTATTTCACATGGGATTCCTTCCACTGCCAATCACCTCAGCTCCTCCGAAGTGGGAATCACAATCTTCAAAATCGGCTCTTTACAAAGAGCTTTTGTTCGGTTCACAGTTGTCGCTGTCAGTCAGCTCACAGTTCTTTTGATTGGGCTTCTCTGATCTCCACTTGAATATGGACAGACTTCACAAACTCCCCACCTGTAATCTTTGCACTTGCCTTTGGTTTGGGTTAGCTCATAGAGACTTAGACAAGTGGGAAAAACAAATCCTCTTTTGCAACCCAGAACTCATTGTTCAATGGGAGTTTTGATACAGGTGAGAAGGAACATGGTACCCAAAACAGTTCCATTCTTTTTAGTGTGAAGTCAACTATGAATTTAATTGTTGCCTATTTGGAGATAATATGCATTTTGTTCTGGAGACTTTAGGGATTTTCTTTTCCTATCTTTGGTTTGTAGCAGTTAAACTGTGCCTTGTCAGGGTGAGAAATTCTTTTTATTTTTCCTGCTTGGGAATTAGACCTTCTTGAATCTGCAGATTCTTGTCTCGTACCAATTTTGGAAACTTTCGAGCTCTTATCACCTCAGAAATATTCATTCTGCCCTATGATCTCCCTTCCTCCTGGTATGATTCAATTTATGATTCTTTAGATTATTTCAGATTCTCTCAGATCTTCTCAATGTGTCTTCTATGTCTCTCATCACTCCTCTGTGTTAACTATTTTTTTGTCTCCATGTCTCATTCTATATAGTTTCTTCCAAAGCACCAATTAAGGAATCCAGTTTTCCAGTTCTCTCATCAACCACATTTATTCTGTTGGAAAATCCATTGCGTTCTCCTGATTTTAGTAAATGTATGTTTCTTTATTCTAGAATTTCTGTGGATCTTTTGAAAACAGATTCTAGTTCTCTACCAAAATCCTCAAGCTTTCTTGAATCTCCTTAAATATTGTAAACATAGGTCATTTTAATGTCTGTAGCTGATGACTCTACTCAGAAGCCTCCATGGGTCTGTTTCTAATATCTGTTGTTTCTGTTGGTTTTTTATTCCTGTCCTGTGGTCTGTTCATGGACCTCATTCCTCTTTTTTAATTGAGTGCCTTTTATTTGAAAAACTGTGTAAATAATTCGAGACCTGAACCCAATTTTAGGGGCTAAGATGATTAAAATCTGAGCTCCAGACTTTGAGAGGGCTTGTCTACTTCTGGTTCACCTTACTTCTAGAGTACAGCACTCAGCACTTTGGGGTCACAGCCCAAAAGAGTGGAGCTCACCAGAAAGCACCTTCCCTTGGTACACCTGAAGGGTTCCCTGAATTTCATTCCCTACTCTCTCCCTCCCCCACCCCCTTGAGACTACCAGAGGTCTACTTGGTTTTGAAACTACTCAAGTTTGGAATGTGCAAATGCCCTCAGGGGGAAAATAGCCCCAAACACCAGATTTAAATCTCTCAGCCATCACCTTTTCTGAGCCTTACCTGGTGGTTTTGCATTATCTTATTTTCTGTCTAATGCCATAAGAAATCATTTGTTACATTTTCTCTTTAGTTTTTGTTTGTTCAGTTTTTGTTCAGAGTATTTAGTTGTCCTCAGCGAGAAGATTGTTCCAGATTACCTAGTCTACTACCCCTAGAAAAGTCATTGAAAATTGACTCTTTAAAACTACTTCATTGTTTTTTTCCTTTTTATATAGCATAAGTTGAAGAAAATAAATTTCTATGAAAATTAAACTGCTAGAACCTCAAGTGCATTTCAACCTAATTTAATGGCAACAGTAGGACTTTCACTGGACACTATCTCCTTGCCTTTGCTCACCAATCTCTACTTCTAGGAGTGTCTTCTCCTTGCAACCACACCTGTACTCCACCCCCATTATGTTTTAAAACTCAGCAAAGTGTATCCTCATCCAAGACTTCCTTAATCACCGCTCCTTCAAACTGGTCTGTGCCTTTCCTCTGCCCTCCAGCAACTTACTACTGGTATTCAAGTATCATAGCCCCACTTGCCACGTCGATTGGCAATTACCTTCATGTTCCTCTTTTGTCCACTTGATTATGAACTACTTTGGGACCAGGACTGGCTTTTTCAGTTTATTTCCTTAGCACGGTGCACACGTGGCACATGGTGGGAGAGAAAACAGCAAGCACTAGAGAGGACATTGAGCTTCCCCCACTTTTGATAGTGGTCTTCAAATAAACGCACAGGCTGATTTGAGTACCTGGTGGGGAACCTCGGATGGGCCAAGTCTTGAGCTCTCTGTGTCCTAAATTTTACCCTCTCCCCAACATTGTCCACCCCTCAACCCTCTCCAGATGCTGCCCAACCTTCAGGGTCCCAGGGAAGCCCTCCCTCTTTACTCCAGCCTTCACTGGTTCTGCTCCCCTCAGTTTCTGAGCACACACTCATGTATCGGCTAAGTATTTATTAAGCTTCAACTGTGTGCCGGGGGCCCTTCTAGGGGCCGGGGGTACAATGATAAAGAGGTTAAGTGCTTCCTCGTGGAGCCTGCCTCCAGTCTCACTCTGATTCCTCATTAGCCCTGACATACATGAGAATAGCATTTGTCCAGTGAGCTGATAAAGTGCAAGACTGTATCTTTTGCTCAAGTGCCCTGCAGAGCCTGGCTCAGTGCTCAACACCGAGTACGTGTTTCGGCGTCCTTGGGGGCCGATCCATTGGTTTTAAAGGAGGCCAGCTAGAGAGCTGATACTTCAGTCAAATGGTATTTTGAACACTAAAGGGACTTTCACTGGCTTCTACCCAACACTGATACATGGTGAGTACAGGTGCAGCCCAAAATTAAGAGCCTCATTTGTGTGTGTTCATGGATGAGGCTCGAGGAACAAAGTCTTACTTTTTTTTTTTTCTTTCCCCATTTGGCTCACACACGTGTGGGTGTGTATGGCATAAAACAAGAATAAAATGTCTTCATCCTCCTTTTCCCTGTCTGTCTCTCACTGTTCCCACAGGTCAGCGTGGAGGTCTTGGTAGAGTACCCTTTTTTTGTGTTTGGACAGGGCTGGTCATCCTGCTGTCCAGAGAGAACCAGCCAGCTCTTTGATCTGCCATGTTCCAAACTCTCAGTTGGGGATGTCTGCATCTCGCTGACCCTCAGAAACCTGAAGAACGGCTCTGTTAAAAAGGGCCCGCCCGTGGATCCCGCCAGCGTCCTGCTGAAGCATTCAAAGACCGACATCCTGGCAGGTGGCCGACACAGGTACGCGGAGCAGGAGAACGGCATCAACCAGGGAAGTGCCCCGATGTTGTCTGAGAATGGCGAACTCAAGTTTCCAGAAAAAATAGGATTGCCCGCAGCGCCCTTGCTCACCAAAACAGAACCCAGCAAGCCCACGGCAACGAGGAAGAGGAGGTGGTCGGCCCCGGAGACCCGCAAACTGGAGAAGTCAGAAGACGAGCCACCTTTGACTCTTCCTAAGCCTTCTCTAATTCCTCAGGAGGTTAAGATTTGCATTGAAGGCCGGTCTAATGTAGGCAAGTAGAGGCAGTGTGGGGAAAGGCGATTCGGCTCTCCCTTATCATTCGTATCCAGATTACTGTACTGTAGGCTAAATAACGCAGTATTTACGTGTTACCCTCTTTAGGTTTCTGTTATAACCTTGTCATTAGAGTTACAGCCGGTGTTGCGCAGAAGACTGGTGCACGTGCTTTTCCGGGAGTGTCTGGCAGGGACAGTAGCGGGGGGGGGGGGGGGGGGGGGGCGGGGCAGGTCCCCCACCCCCCACCCCAGCAGGCTCCGAGCGTCCAGGTAGAAATGAATGTGGCTTCCGAGCACCTGCCTTTTCCAGCCGCACAGAAGCCTCCACCGGGCGCTGACTTCCGCCGCTTTCCAGAGCGAGTTCTAAGGGGCCGGGAGCTGCCGGGGGGTGCGCGTGCACGTGGGGGGCACAGGTGCGCGGCCAGGGAGGCTCCCCTTCCCTCTGCCTCCCGCTGTCCCACTCTCTCCGGCCCTCAGCGCGGGACTGGAGGTCCAAGGGGGAAGGCCCTCGTGAGGTTCTCACGTGCAAAACCAACATCAGGAACCCAGCTGCAGGGCACGCTAGAGAGGCATCAGACAGCAGATGGAAAGCTAACCGTGTAAAAGAACCTTTTTTTTTCCTCCAACATATTTTACAATAAAAGCAACTTTTAATCCTATAGATATATATTTCCCCCTATGGGGCCTGACTGCACTGATATTTTTTAGAGCAACTGCCACACGTGGGATTTCGTTTCTGCTTTACTAGCGCAATGATGTCTCCAGGGTGTCACGGTGGGCAGGACTGCTTCAGGTCACCGCGCCCCGCACGGTGTGGGGGGGCGGCGGCAGGGGTGGCAGAGGGTGGACGCCCACTCTGGATTCCGTGCAGTGTTAGGAAAACCAATCAGGTTATCACATTGACTTCGCTCCCAAGAGGTAGATGCAAACTGCCCTTCAGAGAGCCGCCGGGGCTCTTCGCATTGGGTTTGCAAATCTTGTCTTTTAACTCTAGTACTGTTTCTAGTTCATGACTATGGACAACTCGGGTGCCACTTTTTTCAGATTCCAGTGTGACGTGAGGAATTAGATTTTGAAGATGAGCATATATATTACTATCTCTAAGCACTTAAAATGCTGTTCACACTTTATTACCAAGCATCTTGGTCTATCATTCAACAAGTACTGTATCTCCCTTTAAACTCTTTGGGAAGAAAAACAAAACAAAACAAAAACTAAGTTGCTTTCTTTTTTTCAACACTGTAACTACATTTCAGCTCTGCAGAGTTTCTCACGAGCAAGATATTGGAAGTTTCAATGTGGTTTAAAGGGATGAATGTGAATTATGAACTAGTATGTGACAATGAATGGCCACCAAGTACAGCCTGGCAGAAGGCACTTTTCACTTTGATGTTTGAGAAAGAATTAAAGGCATATGCAGAGCTGGCAGAGAAACTGAGAGAAAAGGGATGGAAAAAAGAATACTCATTTTTGTCCAGTGTTTTTCTTTTAAAGACGAACTTTTAAAGAACCTTGCGATTTGCACATCTTGAGTTTATAATTTGTGTGATATTCCTGCAGTTTTTATCCAATAACATTGTGGGAAAGTTTTGGGGGACTGAACGAGCATAAATAAATGTAGCAAAATTACTTTCTAACCTGCCTAAACTCTAGGCCATTTTATAAGGTTATGTTCCTTTCAAAATTCATTTTGGTCTTTCTACCACATCTGTCACAAAAAACAAAAAACAAAAAAACAAAAAAAAAACGAAAAACAAACAAAAAAAAACAGGTCTTAGCAGGACAACTCTGAGAATTTTCTTCAGACTCATTGAGAAAGTTTTCCATAATTACATTTATATACGTGAGCAAGTTTTTTTTTAAAAAAAACACAATTACTTTATTATCGTTGATATTAATGTTATTTTCAGAATGACTTTTTTTTTTTTTCATCTGAAATCAAATTGAGATTTTAATGTTTGGTACAAACCCAGAAAGAGTATATTTCAGTTTAAACCTTTCATTCCCCAGAGACCTGAAACATTGTTTGTGGGTTTTGAGTGTGTGTCTTATTAAAGTGCTTTTAAAAAAATAAAGTTTTATAAGTAGGGAGAAATTTTTAAATATTCTTACTTGGAATGGCTGCAATTTATCTGAACAAATACTTAATTGGATTTTTCTTTTACCACTGAAAGTAGTACTTCTTGCATTTCACAAATTTGAAAAAAAAATTCTAATGTCATCCCCCATTTTGGCTATCGAGTATTCCATTATATTTAGCTCTCACCAGAACTAATGATATTTATAAACCGCTTTCTGGGGTGTACCAAAAACGTTTGAATAGGTTTAGAATAGCTAGAACTGGTCCTTGACTTTCTGTGGATTTCATTACCCTCTCAGCATGCTAGCAGAGAGCTGGGTGAGCCCATTCTTGCAGTCATACTGCTTGTTTAGTGCTGTATTTTTTTTTTTTTTTTAATGTTTCTGCTCAGAGAACTTGCTTAATCTTCCATATATTCTGCTCAGGGCACTTGCAATTATTAGGTTTTGTTTTCTTTTTGTTTTGTAACCTTTGATGGTAAGAGGAATACGGGGCTGCCATACAGAGACTCTGTCCTCATCAGTACCACTATTTCCAGAAACTCACGTGGACGCAGAAACACACACACACACACACACACACACACACATACACACCTGCTTTCGGCTTAACTTCCAGTGTTGAACTAGCTGGACCTTCAACACCAACACTAAGACGGGAAAACGTACGCGGTCTGGAGCGGTAGGAACATCACCGTAATTGTTGTGCTTCTATTTCCGGTATAGGAATTACAAAATCATTGGTTCTTTCTAAACATCGTCCCATTTCATTCTCTTGCTTTTTTAGCATGTGCAATACTTCCCGTGCCAACAGGCCCGACCAGTGCGTTCTAGTGAAAGCTCATTCCCCCCGCGTTGGGCCCATCTTCCCTGTTCTGGCCAGAGAAGGGCTGGAGGGGGGACACCAAGAATGGGGGGAGCCTCCCGCAGCGAGCTCCCCAGCCCCTGCGGGTGCAGAGTGCTGGGGCGGGGCGCTTTCAGGAGCCCCATGTGTCTGTCACCATGTTGCAAAGAGCCAGGAAAGGAGAGCTAGGGGACTAGCTGCAGTCCCCCTGTCACCACGAGGTATAGTGAGTGTGCAGTGAGGAGAGGGAGGAGGCAGGTTGATTTCTAAGGTGCACCTGGAGCACACAGAACCAGGATCGACCCATTCCATCTCCATGGGTGTTTTCCAGAGCGGACGGGTCCCTCCTCCTCGGGTCTGTGTCCTTGAGCCTTTGAGCCATGCCTCTGAGCACGGGCAGGAAGTGTGGCCTGGTGTGTGCGTGTGTGTGTGTGTGTGTGTGTGTCGTGTGGCCAGTGGCCGTGGAGGGGCGACCTGCGAACAGTGGTCACCGATCCTCTGTGGCAGCTTTCTCTCCAAATAGGAAGAACATCCAAACGACAGGGAACCTCGTCTTGTGGGCAGACATTGGAGAGCCCGGGGCTCCCCGAGCAGCCTCTGTCACCGCTCCCGTGTAGCAAACCTAACAATGACGGGCGTAGAAAATTCCTCGGTGCCGTGCGGCTTACAAGGATCAGCCATGTGCCTCTGTACGATGTCCGCTTCGCAATATTTAGCCATCTTTCGTTCTTTCTTTCCCGTTTTCCATTTCTAAACTACTAACAGCAGGCCTTTTGCGTTTACAATGGAACACAATCACCAAGAAATCAGTCAGGGCGCAAAGAAAAAAAACAAAAACAAGAAACCGACAAACAAGAACCTCTGTCTTTATAGGGATTTCTAAAGACCTAAAATGACTGTTCCTTAGAATGTTTCACTTAAGAATCATTTCAAGTTTGTTTGGGCCACATTGGGGAGGGGGGTGGGGGGGGCCACAGAGATGGATGCCACTTACCTCAAACCCTGTGAAGTGGAAATCCAAATTGCATTTTCGTTCGGACTTTCGGGATAATTTTCTATGTCGGTCACTTTTTTGGTTCTCCCCCGCTCACCCAGTTTGGTATGGGAGGATTTGATTCCCCGTGGGGGATCTCCCCCGCCCCGTGGCTGTTGATCCCATGGCTAACTCTGAATGGTGACCCTCTGTGTTTTCTGTTAGGTGCGTGTGTTGGGCTTTCTTCCCCTCTCCAGGAAGTGGCAGCATCCCTCTTCTCCCCTACAAGGAACTCTGCGAAACCTTTCTCACCTCTTACTCAGGGACGGGGCTGGCGGGTGTGGTACACTGGTGTGTCCAGAAGCAGCACTTGGCCTGCTCTGGGGTAGGGTTGTACAACTTCGAGGAATGTTTGGATTTCCGGCATCGTGTGGATTACTCCTTAGATACTGCATTCATTGCAATATAATGCTGCATGTTCAAGGTGAACAGTAGCTCCTAGTAATCGTTAAATTCACTCTTTGCACATAGTTGGACCTTTACTGAAATGTGTTGCCAAAATTTATTTTTGTTGTTGTCGCTTTGGAATTTTTTTTTTTGTTTGTTTTTTAAGGAAACAATTGACAATACCCTTTAACATCTGTGACTACTAAGGAAACCTATTTCTTTCATAGAGAAAAAAAAATCTCAAAATGCTTTTGAAGACACTAATGCCATGCTATTTCAGACGTGGGAGAAGCGGCAGAGCTCTTGGGACGCGAGGCCAGGCTTTGTGAGCTGTGCCGGTTGTCATGGCTACTGTCTCCTGAACCGCAAGCAAGCAGCTCAACACACTGGTCTGTTGTCTCCCAGAAGGCTTTGCACTTCTGTTTCCTAGTCACCCACGAGGATTCCAGGTGAAAGACGGGCCGGCAGTCTCCACGGCCCGACCCAGCGCCTTCGGTGGGGACGTAAAAGGAAAGGAAGTTACGCTTTTTATTTTTTAAAGTGGACTGGAAGCCTTTGTTTCCACCTTTGTGTTTTTAACCCAGAATTTCTGAAATAGAGAATTTAGGAACACATCAAGTAATAAATATACAAAAAATATACTTTTTTATAAAGCACATACGTGCGTATGCGATTGTGTTGGGTTGGTTTCCTCTTTTTTCCACGGACAGTGTTGTGTTTCTGTTGATAGGGAAACTCCAAAGAATTTGCACACCTCCACTCCGGAGCTGAGATTTCTTTTACATAGATGACCTCGCTTCAAATGTTACCTTACGGGATAGGATCTTTTCTTGTAGCACTATACCTTGTGGGAACTTTCTTTCTCTCTCTCTCTCTCTCTCTCTTTTTTTAATGTACACCTAATTTGAGAAGCCGAAGAAGAAAAAATTTTGAAGCACTCACTTTGAGGAGTACAGGTAATGTTCTCAAAAATTGCACAAAAGAAAAATGAATGTCGAAATGATTCATTCAGTGTTCGAAAGACATGGATCTGTTGAAACAATGAGTTTCATACCTTGTTTGTAAAAAAAAAAAAGCATAAAGGTTGAAAGTTACATGTTTTGGGTTTGTTTTTTGTTTTTTTTTTTTTGTATATAGAAAATTGTCATGTCCCAAATAATCAGATTTCTGTGGTTATGGCCTGGAAGAATTACTACGTAAAAGGCCCTCAAACTATACCTACGCTTCCTTTGTGTTTTTGTTACATAGAGCCCTCTTCCGAGGGAGGGCAA
Source organism: Ursus americanus (assembly GCF_024610735.1). NCBI lineage: Eukaryota > Metazoa > Chordata > Mammalia > Carnivora > Ursidae > Ursus > Ursus americanus. The sequence continues at coordinate 19,759,588 of NC_142158.1, read as the reverse complement.
CTCTGTATTCTGAAATTTGAGAATACTGTTCATTCCTGTGCTGAAAGTACTTCTCTGAGCTCCTTTCTTGGTTTAAACTCTCAAGCCCTTGCAACTCCTTTTTTTCTCCAGAGATCACGTTTGACATCCTCAGCACTTCCTGTTCCAATAAACCCAAAGAATATAATCCTGAACAAGAAGTGTTTGTAACAAGGGATCCTAGCTACCAGGAAAACAGAACTCATTATGAGGACAAAAAAAAAAAAAAAAAAAAAAAACTCAGCCTTCTTTCCCCCCCACACCTCATTTAAATGGGGGGATCAAGCATGAATTTCAATTTCAATGCCTCTCTTTACTTTAGTTTGGGGGGTTTTTTTCTATAATCTTGAGGCCAAAATTAATGTGGAGCAACTTCTCAGAAGAGTCCTATTTTGTCCCCAAATCAAGGCAGCCAGCGGAAACTGGACAGCCGTGGGGGTGTTGGGCACCCCCACGTACAATTCTTAAATTCAGAATCTCAGCCCCTCCCTTACCTTTAAAATGCAAGGCTTTCTGGTAGCTGACATTCACCTGTACGATGGCAGGAGGGGACAGTGGCTTCAGCTTTTCATGTCCTTCATGACTTGCATACAAATGGTTCAGCTGTATTAAAATCAAGTGCATTTGGCCAATAGGTAGGATCTATACGGTAACAGTCTCTAAGAATTTCCGTAACTTTTCTTCTCTGAAAGGACTCAAGTCTTCCACTGCAGATAATTGGAGACTTCACCCAAGTTTTCTTCCCCTTTAGTTTGTATGTTCGTTTGCTGTCTGGATGGCCAACGAGCCTGTCTCCTTTTCCATGGCCAGTCTGAAGGCCTGCATTGGAAGCGCTGTTTACAGTAATCCTTGCCAGGATAACATCCTGTCCTCCCGAATATCCAGTCTGAGATGACGGACGCTGGCTTAGAGCTGGGTCTTTAAAGAGCAGTTACCAAGAAGTTGGGGGCGTAGGTTTCCTGTGGTTCTTACCCGAACCACTGAATCTTAAGGTATCCTCTGGTCCAGGAGTGGGGTAAATTGTCTAGTCAGTGGACCTTGAACTTGACACCTGTACATTCGGTTCTGTGAATACTGCCCTTTTGGCCTGTTAGGATGGTTTCTTTCTCCTGGGTCTTCACCTGTAAACCCATTTAGGGTCAAATGAATGGAAATTTCAGGAGAGCCCTGCCCGGTATTCGTGGGGGCCCTTGGTTAAGACAGTCCTAACTTCTGGCCCCGGGGCCACCTCTGAGATTCATACCCTTGTCTGTTTAAAGATCAGATCGTAACCCACCAAACTTCCAATTGTATGCCTCCCACCGGCCAAGGGAAAAGAGACACCAGAACTTTGAGGGCACTATCAGACCGACATGGCCAGTACCAAGGAGAACTAGGGAAGGAATGTTTTGCACCTTATTGAAAAGAAAATTTTAAGTGCATACATAGTTAAGAGCTTTTATTGTGACAGGAGAACTTTTTTCCATATGCGTGCATACTCTCTGTAATTCCAGTGTAAAATATTGTACTTGCACTAGCTTTTTTAAAACAAATATTAAAAAAAAATGGAAGAATTCATATTCTATTTTCTAATCGTGGTGTGTCTATTTGTAGGATACACTCGAGTCTGTTTATTGAATTTTATGGTCCCTTTCTTTGATGGTGCTTGCAGGTTTTCTAGGTAGAAATTATTTCATTATTATAATAAAACAATGTTTGATTCAAAATTTGAACAAAATTGTTTTAAATAAATTGTCTGTATACCAGTACAAGTTTATTGTTTCAGTATACTCGTACTAATAAAATAACAGTGCCAATTGCAAATGTGTGTCCTTCTGTGTCAGATCCTTGAAGAAAAGAGACTGAGGAAAAGATGGTAATCCCACACTTAGCCCCCTTCCCCACTTGGTATGTGGTGGGCAGGGACACAAGGCAATGCTTTTCTTACCAATGGTATTTTCTGGGGGGGGCGAGGGGAGACAAGACGGCTTGGTCATGCCTGAGACGAGGTCTGAGATAAAAGGCACATTTCAACAGCCCACGTTTCAACTTATTCAGTTCATGTTTTATTTCTCCTGTCTGAACAATGCTGTTGACAAGAGAGATTTGTTTCTAAACAGCATTTGGCAACTTCATGGGACTCCTGTGGCATCATCGATACATTCCAGAACGGCGTTGCTAGACACTGGTTTGTGGTCTGACCGTGGACAGTTCCTTCTCGACTTTCCTTCTGTTCGGGCCTGATAGAAATTCGACAAGCCCGGGGCCTCCCAGCATGCACACAGAGGAGCCCGTTTGTCTTGAGGGCACTGCATTTGCAAGCGTGCACCGTGCCCACGCCTAGCCGTTGGCCCAGGAAGTAATCCCCCCAAGGACCCATGCACGGGAGCCCCTCTACCCCCATCTGTACGTGCAGCTAGAGAATCCTTCCAGCCTTAAGATTCTGCCGAGGTGGAAGGGAATTCTCGGTGCCAAATTCAGAGTTTTCTCTGAGCCCAGGGAGGAGTGGGTGATGCCTTCCTGCTGAGACGTCTGGGGGCATCTTGCCCAGACTCTGCTCTCCGCACTGGGCTGAGGTCCTGCCACACTGTGGATGTCAGTGCTGAAAGAAGGTGCACCACACCGTCAGGGGTTAGGGGAGCCTTGTGGCCCACACGAGGGTCCTCCTTGTCCTCCTCCAGGGCAGTCCTGGCTGGGGAGCCGCATGCTGTGGCCACATCTGGGGCAGCAGACTGAATCACTGCCTCCCCTGCTGATTTAAGTATCAGATGCTCACAGTTCTGAAAGGTCCAGGGCCCAGTGGCTGGAGACTTACCTCAACTGTTCAAATTCGGGGAAAAGCGGTGTTTCCCATGCTGCCCTGGGGCTGGCCTTGAAACCAGTAAAAGCACAGCAGGAGCTGCCCAAGGGGAAGGGCATCTCATTCACAGACTTCCCCTCTCCCCGCCCCGACTCCCACACGGGAAGGCTGGCAGTTTGCAGCGGACCCTCAGGCCTGATACCAGGTCTGAGGGCGCCCCCGAAACAGGCTCCCCAGGGCCCACAGCTATGGGAGGCAGAGCTGAACTTAGAAAAGGCAAAGCATAATGGAGGCTTACGGGTGCTTTTTGCAACATCTCTGCTTCAAAGTGATGTGCTTCCCTAAAAACTAGGTGAGTAAACGCCTGCCCTCCAGCTCGTGGAAACAAAGCGTGCAAAAGGTCTACACAAGACGGATAAAGCGGGCGCAGGTCTCTGCACAGAGCACAGCCTCTAGGGGGCTGCTGGGGGTCCCCCTCCCAGACCACTCTGGGTGCAGCACAGAAACTGGCTGTGTGAGAGGGGACACTGCCCAGCCCCAGCTCAGGCAGGGGTGTGCCCTAAAAGTCCTCTCACTACTGCGGGCGCGTTCGGAATGGGTTTGCTCAAGAACTTTCCTTTCCTTCTCTCCCTTATTTTACAACAGAGAATCTCAACACGGACACACCGAAGGGCTCGAGTAGAAAACATCTCCCACAGGAGAAGTGTGGGCCTCAAACACAAGCGAACAGAAAAGGGGAGGTGCTTCCAGCCAAACCCCACATCTCACTCTCTCTATTAAACATCCTCCAGCCCTTCATCTCAAAATTGTAGCCAATTCATGTTTCCACGAGTACGAGAACTATTCTCAATGGATTGAGGGGGAAAGTATGACCACAGAGTTCAAGTTGCTGGACCTTTAAATGTACTCTTATAAAACCACAAACGGACCTATAAGTTCCTGGAGCGTTATGGTCTGGATGGATCCTTCCTATGGCCACAGCTCCCCAGGGATCTCGGGCCATTAATTTGTCCTTAAACAGTATCACGGTGTGACCGTCCTTCTCTGCGCCAGGGTAGTCGCTTGCTTTTTCAAGGAAAATGGACTCATATCTGCTTTGTTAAGCCTCGTTCAAAAGAAAATAAAGCAAACATCCTGGTCTGCATAGACTTTCCAGTCCTATTACTCAAGGAATGTTCCAGAAGAAGTGGCCAGTCATCGTTAATAAATTCACGTACACTATTTAAACAAGTGTGGTGGCGGCCAGCTGTAGGATTCTTCCAAGGCCATGGGTCCGTTCTCCAAGGAAATACCATTGTTAGCAGTCCGTGAATTGACCACTTGATAATAATACCATGTGGTCCTTCCTCGAAAGTATTAACAGCCTTGACAAGGGAATAGTTCTAACTCATATTTTAAACCAATGGCTTGTAGAAGTCATTCTACAATGCTGGTCAAGGCTTTGACTGTTTTTCAGTAAGGATTCCACTTGCCAATTTTTTGGTGCATAACCTTTCAATAAAACATCACGTGAACTTCAAAATCATGTATATTCTCTTTAAGAGAGAGGCCAGCCTGACAGGTTGGGACTGAGGAGGGAAGAGATGAAGGAAAACAAAACTCAATGAAAAAACGGGACAGGGACAGCGTCCCCAAAGCAACATGGACCCCATAGTGACAGATAACCTGTTCCCAGAAGGCATGGGTAACGCAGGTGGGGAAACCCTGTCGCCACACCTTGTTATCTGCTGGAGACCACTTCTTCAGGTTCGTGGATTTAGTCAGGCGATTTTGTCCTTTGCTAGCAACCAAAAGTGGAGGATGGGAGGCCAGTGACTGACTGGTCTGGCCGCCCCGACCCTCCCCTGCCCTCTCCTCCCCGCCAAGCCTTGACTGCTAAGAGCCAAGTGTGGGGAAAAGGTAGAAAACCCCCAGTGCCCCTGACAACTTGTTTCCTGCACATGCAAACTCCAGCACTCCACCAAGTCTTAAGATAATTGCATTATATTAAAGTGAAACCATTTTTCTTTAAAAAAAAAAAAAAAGAAGAAAGAAAAAGGTGAGTTAGTTTTAACAATGAGGTTATGACTTCCAGGCAGCTGGGCTCTGACCACTGTCCCCGTCAGTGCCCTGCTTCTGGCCTCCCTCCCCGAAGGCACTAGGGGAGCCCCAAAGCCTCCGGGGGGTGGGGAGGGGAGCAGGAGGCAGCAGTCCACCATTCGGGAGCGGCCAGAAACTCGGATGTAACAGGAGGGCGGTGGGAAAGCAGGTGCGCATGAAGCTTCCACGAGCCAGACCGTCACCTCATCCTCAAGGTTAGCTGAACACGGTGTTGTGCTGTTGGGTCACCCGGATGAACGTCGCCCTCCTGCTGAGCTCTTTGAGTTTGGCAGCCCCCACGTAAGTGCAGGTAGACCTCAGTCCCCCAAGAATATCCAGAATCGTGTTTTCTACATCCCCCTTGTAAGGCACTTCCACAGTCTTGCCCTCAGAGGCTCTGCAAGAAAAAGGAAGCTTTTCTTTTAATCTGTTTTTTTTTCTCCCTTAAGAACGCAGCCAGAATTATTCCCAGCTTTAGCCCTTTCAGCAGCCCCAAGGCACTCAGGTAGCTGAATGCCATCGTCTGACCCCATGCCCACATGGCTACAAATGCCGAGCTGATTGTACCCGCATCTCAGATGAATGCTTTCCTCCCACCCAAACCGCACAGCCTCACTGCTGGCTGCCCGGGGCGCCCGGAAAATGAAAGTCCTCGTCAGCAGCCCTGGAAGAAGTGGACCCACACCTTCCCGCGTGGTGCCCCCCTGAGCACTGTGCCTCCGCTCTGCCCCTGAGCGAAACCAATTCCACCTTCCTCCTCTAGCTTAATCCCGACACCAGCGTCCCACGGGCCCAGAGCCCCAGAGGCCCCAGGGCAACAAGAGCCCTGGCAGATGACCCTCTCTCAACGTCCTCTCCTTGTCACACTCCCCGATCTACAACAGAAGCTCTCCCCACGCCAGCGCTCCAAGCAGAGCCTGGGTGTCCTCGAAGACGCCGATCAAGAGCAGGAGGAAGGTGTCACTACAGACAGCCTCCCGCTGGCGGTGCTTTGACTCCGCCGTGGTGGGAAAGCGGGAGGCACTGGCTAGAAAGCACACTTGGGGATTTTGCTTGTGGATCCCTTCCCAGGCTAGCGAGGTGCGAACAACCCTCACCGTGATGCGGGTCACAACCCAGGCGCTGACAACCACTCTGCACCCGTACGACCGGTCTGCTTTTCAGAAGGGTATTCGGTAAACTACAGAAGACACTCGACCCGCTCTCACCACACAGGCCCTGTGTTGGAGGCGACCGTGAGTGCTCCGAGCGCGTGTAAGGCAGCCAGGCTGAGCTCTGACGTTCAGCGGGTTCCGTGTGCTTAGTGCACTTCAATTGTGAAGATGGCATGGGTTTATCGGGACGCAGCCTCGTGCTTAAGTCGGGAAAGATCTGTAAAATGGACAACTCCAGCCCCGCTAGGTTGCACGGACCTACAGGGCCGACTGGCCTCGGGAGGGGCGTTACAAGAAGGAAATGTCCAATCTGTGCAAAACTCTAGCCCTCCTCCGAGGCTCAGGCAGTCTAGAAATTCTAACAACCAAATTCTGGAACTTTCTTTAGCCGGTTCTCTTCAACTAGAAAAAACAGCATCTCTCAATCAGAAACTCCTTGCCTAGAATTTCAAAATGGTCTTAACTCTCGTGCCCTGGAGTCCACACAGGCAAGACGATCCTTACGTGCAATGAGATCTACCCTGAAGCTCTGACTGGACCCAGGGCTGGCTCGTGGCTGGTTCAGAGCACCGAGCTCCTGACGCCCGTCCCTGGCCCCACGGAGACGGTTCCCGTCACCGCACTCTGTGACCAACACCTAGGCACTTGCTCTGGCAATGACCGCCGTGTCACTTTTCAGAGATCTCCATGGCCTGCCTGGGGCTCACTGGAAGTCATCCAGACTCTCATCGTCACTTCTCTGCTGACGGGTGACGGCCCCTTTTGCAAGTCATTTATGTCTGAGGCTCGCGTCGTCTCATCTGGTAAACGCAGGCACTTTGATCTGTTTCCCGGGGACAGTGTGAGGAATAAATGGTTAATGGCTGGGAAGGAACCAGCAAAGCATAAATAGCTTTGCCTTAATTAAATACCAACATCAAAGGAGGACCATTCTTGTGAGGAAACCGTGGGGATGGGGCTGCAAACTGCCAGCGAAAGGGGAGGGAGCGAGGGAGGCAGAGACAGAGAGAGACAGAGAGAGAAAAACAGAGGCAGCCTACAGGGCTCGGGCTGCCTCCAGATTGAGGTTCGAATTCCTTCAGCACTTGCCTTTCCTGTCTAAGATTCGAATCTGCTTCCAGAATATTCTATTTTCTGTTTTGTCTAAACCCTGCTGAAATTACAGGAGAGGAATTTTTTTTTTTCTTTCGGTGTCTTGGTGTCTGCATGTGGCACAGCCTGGTCTGCCCTCCTCTGTCTAGTTGCCTTAGAACCCAGGACAGACCAAGACCTTGAGGACACAGAGTGTCCTTCAGGCAAAGCATCTAGCGTCACCGGACCACAATGGCTCCGCGTAACATGGCAGCACATAGCAGACACCGCACAGGCCCTGGGGTGGGGACAGGGCTGCTGGGAAAGCGCGAAGCTTCCGGACCAGAGGTCCAGGGTGGCACTGAGGCAGTGATCCTCCCCCTGCCCACCCTCGTAAACCATGCAACCTCTTCCATCGGGCACCACATGGGAGAAAGAGCCTTCTGAGGCTGCACGGGAAGGAGAGTCCTCTTGTTCTGACTGAAGTTTCCAGAATGAAGGTATAGACCTAGTCCCCTATTCCTCTTTCCCACCCTGCCTTCCCCTCACTGTCGCACCATCTTTATTGAGGTCCCCCCTCAAGAGGAATATGAGACTGGAGGATGAGAATGGACATCAGTCCACCAGTCCCCCCACACTGAAGCACAGAGCTCTACTGGGTATCCCATGCCTCCTGCCTGCCCGCCCGTGATTCTCAGTGGGGTTCTGAGATTTTACCTCCAGCAGGACTTGAACCTCATACAACACGTCTGCATCCCAGATTCTCGAGATCAGCTTTCGGGTGTGGGATGAATGGTAGGAATGGAGGGTGTCCACCAGGGAAGACCTGAGCTCCCACCCCAGGGCCCGAGGCTTTCCGGAGAAAAGCAATCCCTCCCTCCCAGCAGACTTCCTTCTGAGGAAGCAAGACCTTCTGTCCTGTCCACTTTGTGTCACTTGTCATCAGGCTGACACTGGTGAGAAGCAGCAGCAGCTTCTAGGGAACAGGGCCAGGGAGTGGGCATGTGCTGTCCTCAGGTCCTTCAAGCACACGTGTGCACAATTAAGATGGAAATGAATCAGAAAAGGCCAGGTTATCTTTGGGGATCGTGGATTTGCAAAAGAAAAAAAGAGAAAAAAGCAGAAGCAAGCATCCTTTCTGCAGTGAGTAACACGATTAAATGGCTAAAAATGCTGCCTGTGTCAACCGTCAGAGCCTGGAGGCAGGTAAGGGTCCCACCATAGGGAAAACACGGCATCTTCCAGAAAGGCCTGACCTCCATACGGTGGTGTGCACCACACCTGTTTCATAGGCAATGGGAAACCCCTTCTTCAACTCAATTCTTGCAGCCTGAACTTGTTCCAGGCTAGAGATGGGCAGTGATGGGGCTAGCTCAGAGCTATCAGAAGGCTCTATCAGAAGGACACGGCAAAAATATTCCTGCCTAAGCCCCTGGAAAGTCTGGATTGTCACCTCCCGGCCTGGCTGAGCAGGAGTCCCACCTGCTCACACACCCCCTCGTCACATTTCCGTCCCGTCCCAAAACACGTCTGCTCTGCACCGCCTTTCGAGGGCCCCAAACACAGCAAAGGCTAGCTGGATAAAAACCCGGGCTACTTAAAAAGAAGCAGGGTCCGTCTTCTAGCGCCTTCCCAGGGCACGCGAGTGCTAACAGAGTTGGTGCTCGAGGCTTACCTGTATTCAGCAACCCCTCCTGCATGCTTCTTCATTGCCGTCTCGGAGCTCATCCCATAGAAGAGCTTGAGCTTCTGCCCGTCCTTCTCGATCACCTCTCCGGCACACTCCGTGTGGCCTGAAAACATCCCTCCCAGCATGACAAAATCCGCTCCAGCCCCTAAACTCCAGTAGGGTAGACAAAGAGCAGCCACAAGGAAAAGAGCTCAGAGAAAATCGGCTCTAGAAGGATCGGCGTGCTACTCCAACCCCTCCTCGCTCCCAGCAATAATCAAGAAAAAAGCTCAACCTCTCCCTTTCTGGAAGAAGTGGAGAAGGCCTGCTGTGTGAACAGACCGGCACTGGACACTCAGAGAAAGAAATACAGCTAAAGGCTAAAGCACTGGACTTAATGGTGACTGATGACTGACTATGACCACCTTCCAAACACAGTCTAAGTCTCATCGTCAGAGCAGCATTAAGAATTGGGCGGCATTTTCTACGGCATGGTGCCCAATCTTATCCTTGACAGTCACTCCACCTGTGCCCTCGTCAGGCATCTGGTCTACCTTAGGCTAGCAGCGCTCACACTCTGCTTGTGTAGATCATGAAAGATCTCAGAACAGACCAAAACTCCTACACTGGAGACTGGGTATTAAGAAGAGAAGCCTAAATTTTATACACATATATAAAATGAAATATATATATAATTCTATATCTACATATACACATATATACATAGATATACATACATACACACATATGTATAAATACACACACATATACATATGTTTCGAATGACTTCAGTATACTTCCACTTTTTGATATGACCTAAGGAAGCACTAACCGGTTTTGAGTGTTGCCGGTGTGTTTGAGAAGCCTGGAGCCGTTAAGCTAAAACCCACATCAAACATCGGAAGCCAGGTAACTTTGCGGAAGGAGTATGCAGAAAGCATCGGGGTGGTTTGGCTAGGGCATAATTAGGACAGGGTGCCTAGGCTGGATTTTCTGGTTTTCAAAAATTGGAATTGTGATAAGATCATTTGATGTGCTATTTCAATTTTCAGTAGCGAACGTGTGTGGAGGATCTTATTAACAATGAGACTTATTTGGGGGAAAAAAAGGAGGTTTGTTCCTTCTCTCACCATACCACGGTCGATGTACCATATATGCGTATGGTTCTGAAGCTGCTGCGTCTCCAGTGTTTAGCACAGGACATGGCACACGGTCAATGTACGATGACTAGTCGTCAAGAAAGGAAAGTGTGTATGGGCAAGAACTAGCAATACCACCATTTCCCATCCTGTTCTGGGATGATGGTACAGTCTCCCCACTGACTATGAACGTCTCCTCCTACGTCCTATTGAGGGTTGCATTTAGGACACGAGGACATCAGGGCAGAGACGTATTCAGGAATTTGGATGAAGGACAAGGAGGAGGAGGGGGCCCAGGAACCCCTGAGAAGTGGCCCTGACCTCTTCCAGCGGGTCCGTTAGATACTTGCAGGACAACTCTGGGGTTTGTGTCAGGCATCCTGGCCCCTTCTGTTCAACATTACAGAGAAGCCGGCTCTGCAGGCCTGGCCCCCTGGCCTGGCCCTCGGGCAAGCCACGCACAACAGGACCTTTCTACTCGCCAGCAAGCTTTGCAGGCCCGTCATTCCAGGGTCCCTAACATGAATGGCGGATCCTTGCCCCCGCACCCCTCCTGCCCTGCCATGACTTTGAGGGGGCAGAGGACGACTGGTATCCAGCCAGGCCTCCCCATGACCACAACCGCAGTAGCAGATGTCAACAGCAGGAACGCAGAGCACAGATCCACTCCAACAACGCTTTGAAGTGGCTTTCGATTATTTTTGTTTCTGAATGTTCTGGTGCCCCTCCCTCGCCAAGGCTCTCCCTGACGCAGTCTCTCCCTCTCCCTCCCTCCGCCGAGCCTCCGCACCCGGCAAGGCCTGGCTCCCTGGAAGCAGAGCGAAGGAAAAGATCCCAGAGGTGATTCCAAAGACCAGCGGCTGTTACCTACGAGGCACCTTCTTAACGACCAGTCACTTAAAAGTGCGCCAGTTCCTACTCGGTGCAGGGAGCACAAGCAGGAGCACCCAGCGGCGTTCAGTAGTTCAGCTCAAACATCGTAACGGTCTTGATAAGGAGTGAGCGAGCACCCAAGTGGGGCAGGGGTCCCGATCCCCCCAGCTCGGCCGCCAGCTGTGGGACCCTGACCTTGTCACCCACCTCTCAGGGCCTCAGTCTCCACTATAAAGTAGGCACCCTGGATGACAAAGATGACCGGTGTGTCCCCTTCCACAACCAAGATGCACGATCAGGAGGGGGTTACGTAAGAAGGCTGCCCGTGTTCACGGTATTCCCCAGGGTTGCCACAGAACCCGGCTGCTAAGAGCACTGTCCCTGTCTCCTTGTCACCTTCAGTGTTTTATTAAAAGAGAGAGAGAGAGAGAGAACCAATCCCTAACCCTAAGGCATTCTATGGGAAGGTCTCTAAAGCAGTGGTCAAAAAAGAGGAGTTGCCAAATGCAGGTGAGGGGAAGGACCACTGGCACCCCTTAGGAATGCCTCAGACAGAATGTTCCTCTCCGTAGCAAAAAAGAAAAGAAAACAAGGAAAAAAAATTAGCAGTGAACTTGGCTCTGGCCTCAGAAAAGGGAGTGGGGCTGTGGTGCTGGTTTTCCTGTCACCCGCGGGCACACACAGCTCCCACCTGGCAGGCTGCTGTCCCCAGCTGTGCAACCAGCTCTGACCTCCAGACACAGCTTGTCAAGGTCAGGTGGCAAGCACGTGGAGCCGCTGACTGCCTAGCGTGTTCCCAGGAAAAGGCCAGGGGGGCCAAAACCCCACCTGCATCACAGCTGAACACTGCTGCCCCCTGGTGGGACACGGGCTCCTCGGCCTGCCGTGAGAAACCGCTGGGGGACTCTAGTCCTTCCCAAAAGGTTGCCCCAAGTTAGGCCCCAGGGACCCTCCCTGAAGTCTCTGTGCTTCGGACCTGGTACTGGCCTCTTCCACAGGCACGCTGGGCCTTCCGAGCCATGACTTCACCCACTCCCGGCTTGCAGGCTGTCCCCCCTGCCCCCATCCATCCCCTGGGCACTCGGCCCGCTCGGGATTCTGGCCAACTGGGGCTAAAGTCCGGGGACAGGAAACTCAGGACTGGCCCGCAATTTCCCAACAAGTCCCGCCTCTCCATTCAGGTTCGCACCCGGAGGCCAGCACACGGAGGCAGGGAACTCCCACCCCTCCCTCCCTGTCCCCTTACCAAAGGCTTTGGCGACATCTCCTGGACACGTGCAGCCTCCATCCTTCAAAAAGGAAAAAGTAAGGAGAGGGTGTGAGCAGCGGTGCGCTTGGCCAGGCTGTCCTCCCCCCCCAACCCCGGGGTGATTCGGTCATCAGGAGGGGATCTCCGGATGCACCCCCAGCCAAGGGCAAGCCCCCAGCCAAAAGCAGCGACCCTCAGAGCCCGGGCCCAGCACTTCCCAATCACCGTGTCTGCACTTAGTTTGCTGCCCTCAATGCTGCACCTTGCACCCCCCAAGCCTCCTGGGGTTTCTTCTCTGGGTCAGCCCCGCCAACCGCCTGCCCACCTGTCCGCCCCTGCCCTGCCCTGGAACCCTGGGGAAGCGGGAGGCAGCAGGAGGTGCTCTGAGACCTCAATTCGCCGCCAGCCCCTTACACAACACGCCCGGCCAGGGCCATCCCGATTCCCTCTCATTCGGTAGTCACCTTTCCCTCCCCGCCTGGTGTGAGGTGAGGTTTATTTAGTACAAGAGCTGAAATATTTTAAGAGCCGGGGAAGGGACACGGAGTTCCTTTATGCTTCCAGCCACTCCATGCGTCCCCTGTGCACCTCCACGAAATGGGCCCGGTTAGCTTAGAATCAAACGCGCATTCCTGATCCCACCGTGCCCACAGAGAGCACACGCCTGGGGCTGGTTTAGTGCCCAGCGGGACGGTCACCTTGGGCTGCCCGGCGTGGCCCCGTCGTGGAAGTTATGTTGAAGCCCCAGCAGCACAGTGTGGCGCTTCTAGAATGCAGAGCCCGCAGGGCCTCCTTACCAACACAAGCCACTACCTGCTATTCCCAATGCGGCCTGTGTGACGTCCCAGGAGACAGCCGGCGAGGGTGGCCGGGATTGCCGCCAGACCCCACAGAGAGACAGGCCAAGAAGCAAAGGCCCGGGGGGGAGGCAGGGTCAGTGCTGAGGGCTGGCTTGACGACAGAGCCCCGAGCTCAGAGCGGGTCTGGGAAGAACACCAAGGTCTCAGAGGCAAGCGCCTGTTCCTGGAAGGTGGGACCCACCCAGAAAGGGGTCAGACCAGCCTTGGGAAGGACACAGGCCGCCCGGGCTACTGTCACCACAACTGGCAGGAAGGCATATGGGCCCCCAGAGCTGGAGGGCATCTAGCCAACCAGGGTGAACCGCTGTATGAGCACCTCCCATGGAGAACAGGGGTCCTGTGACTCAATCCCCTTTTTTATCTGCTTTTGAGGCCTGTCGCTCCAGCAGCTACAACTCAACTTCCGCCTCATTACTTCTTTGCAGCTCGGACCCAAAAGTAGGTGTGAAGCTCGAACTCTGTTTTTTTATGCATAGTTACTGCCTGGAACTATTTCCTCCATCGTGTCTGTGACGGGCACACCCCAGAAATACTGCAGGTTTGGTTCCAGACCACAAGCAATAAAGCCAATATCACAATGAAGCGAGTCGGATGGCTTCTGTGGTTTCCCGGTGCATACAGAAGGGACATGCACTCGACTTAGCATGACTGTCTAAAAAAAATGTACGCAGCTTAGTTAGAAAATACTTTGTTGCTAAAAGATGCCAACCGTCCTGAGCTTTAAGCGAGCCGTCCTCACCGATCGCAGATCGCCATTACAAATACAAGGATGAAAATGTTTGAAATTCTCTGAGGATTACCCAACTGTGGCACAGAGACACCAAGCAGGCAAATACTGTTGGGAAAACGGTGCCAAGAGACTTGCCCCCGGGGTGGGGTTGCCACAGACCTTCCGTTCAAAAAGAAAAAACACCGTCTCTCGGAAGTGCAAGAAAGCAAGGTCAATAAAATGAAGCGTGCCTGGCTTCTTCGACCCCCGGAGGGCCCCGGGCTGCTAGGGAATGGTCACTGCAGAAGTGGTCTGCCCCTCCAAGTGACATGGCCCCAGCCGCGCATGGGAAGACAGTGACAGGACTTGGGGCTGTGTCTGTCTGTTCCAAGCTCCAGCATATCGAACTTCCTCTTTCAAAGCTACAAGCCCCCTGTATGCCCCTCGCTCATCCTGAGAATTTTCTGAATACTTTATCTCTTTACCAAAACCAGTTTTGCACTCAATAGGGTTTCAAACATATGACTTCAGAAGATTAAACAGGGGCGCCTGGGTGGCACAGCGGTTAAGCGTCTGCCTTCGGCTCAGGGCGTGATCCCGGAGATCTGGGATCGAGCCCCACATCAGGCTCCTCCGCTAGGAGCCTGCTTCTTCCTCTCCCACTCCCCCTGCTTGTGTTCCCTCTCTCGCTGGCTGTCTTTATCTCTGTCGAATAAATAAATAAAATCTTTAAAAAAAAAAGAAGATTAAACAAACTCACGGCTCCATTACATTAGGACGTTATCGGACTTGAAACACACACACACACACACACACACACACACACACACACACACTCTCCCTTGCTTGCAAGCTGTGAGTGAGGAGTTGTGACTGCCACGGAGGTGTCTTGTGTGGGGCCCGGAAAATTCCACATTCTTGCGGCTAGGGATGAGGTCACTGGAGCCCTTGAAAAGGAGCTCTTCTCTTCCCAGGATGGGCCAAGATGTCCACGCTAAGAGGACACCGTGACGTGCCAGAGAGGAAACCCTACGTAGAGCATCTTCTGCTCGCTCTACTTGGAAATGCATTTATAAATAGACTGGGCGGACCAAGCACTACAGACTGCACGTTTACCCCCGTGCAATCCGACGTCGCAAAACGCTTTAGGGCCAAGGAGTCTGCTCCCTACTTCCGTTCACGGGTGATTTCCAGAAGCTGTTCAAAGCGTCCTTTTCGTGTTCTCAGGAGGCAAGAGCAGGAGGGGTAAATCTCTGCCATCTGAGACACACGTTTACTTTCACAGAGAAACATCACAGCCGCCGGAATGTTTTCAAAAACAATGTGCAAATATTCAAAGAGCTGCTTGTTTTGTTTTTCAAGAGTATTCACGTTGTATTTCAGCAGAAAAAGCATCACGTGACAGGAACGGGGAAAGGCGATCTGTGAACTGTGGGCATACCTCTTCTTCTTCGGAATACTTCCCCTGCTCTGAAACCGAGGGTGGTGAAAGCAGGTGCGGGACTGGCAGAGGGAAATCAAATCAAGCACCTACCGCGTGCCGAGGCTGTTACAAACTTCATTTTGCCATTCCAACACCACAAGCAACCTGAAGTTGATTATTTTGTAGGTGGCGGGGGGGAATGAGGAGAGCTCAGAAAGGTTGAGTGGCTTGCCCAAGGTCAAACAGCAATAATAATGTTAGGACAAGATTAGAACCCTAGTTAAGTGTACATTCTAAAAATGTCTTGAAGCAATAAATAAATGAATAAATAGAATTTTTAAAAACATAAAAATGCCTAGAAGCATACTTATCAAAACACTAGGCATGTTTCTCTTAAGAGGATAACAGTTCCAGGAATCTTTATATTTATCTGTATTTTCTAACTTTTTCTAGGCCAAACCTATCCTGTTGCGGAATTTTTCAGGCCTCATGAAAATGTAATTATCTGAATAACTTCGTGTAGGTCTTGCTAAAGAATGGTCTCACTGCTATGAAATGCTATGTTAAGTCATTAAAATTATCAGAAATTCGCTGATCCATCGGTACTTCTCTGCAGAGGGTCAGTGGGCCAGTGACCACGCACAGAGACAGAGAACTTTGGGGAGGATTCTGAATCATCTGGATCCTTCCCATGACCAGCCCTTCACGATACCGGGCCTCCTGGGCCTTGATAGGTATGCTCTCTTGGTCTTTATAAAATGCACCGATTAAAATGCTGGAGCTTGAGTCAAGAAGAGACCACAGTGATCCCAGTCAACCTACTCCCAGGACTTCTTTCTAGGTCCTATAAATCAGCACAAAGTCCAAGGTGTGCTTGGTTATCGGTGGATAGTGAACTCGCTGGTGGTTCAAATCCCTCCCCCTCTAACCGTGCATCGGGCACTGACCGTCCTCTCCCTGCTGGAAGACATGCATGGGGGGACCCTGTGGGGAAGGACAGAGGAAGCACACGTCTCCCAGAGCGCTGGGGTGGGAGAATGAGCAGACGGAGTCCTGCAGAACCCTGCATTCTCTGTGACTTCAGCAAGCCTTTCTTCTTCACACTCTTTGTGACGTCCTCATTTTCGAAATGGGTAGGGGGGCAGTCAAGGGAAGATGAACAGACCTCAGTCTGAATGTTGCCAGTAGTGATGCCGGACAAGTTACTTAAGATCATGAAGCTTCAGTTCCTCACATGGTTGCAATGGCTAATTTTCTGTATCAACTTGACTGGGCCACAGAGTGCCTAGATACCTAGTCAAACATTAGTCTGGGTGTTTCTGGGAGGGTTCTTTTCTTTCTTCTCTTTTCTCTTCCTTCCTTTCTTCCTTTCTCTTTTTTTTTTTTTTTTTTTTTTTGATGGGATGAACATTTGAATTGGTAGACTGAGTAAAGCAGATTGTCCTCCTTGATGTGGGTGGGCCCTATCTTATCAGTTGAAGGCCTGAATGGAACAACAGGGCTGACTCCCCTCGAGTGAATCTTTCTTGACTGACAGCCTCTGAACGAACGTGGTCTTTTTCCCGCCTTTTAAGGTCAACTGAAACATCAACTCTTCAGGCCCTCAGGCTCGGACTGGAACTACAGCATCAACTCTCCTAGGTCCCTAGCTTGGCAACTCACCCTGCAGATCTTGGGACTTCTCACCCCCCATAATCACGTGAACTAATTCCTTATAACAAATACTTCCTCAACATCCTCTCTTGACATACACACACACACACACACACACACACACACACACCCTTTGGTTCTGTGTCTCTAGAGAACCCTGACTAATACACCTGTCAAGTGATGCTAACTGCTAGTTTGTCAGGTTGTTCCAAGGATCAGAAATTAGAAGTGTATTGTGCCTGGAATATAGTAGATGCTTGATAAATAATAGTCATTCCTTCTTCTAAGTCTGTTTCCATCTTTAAAATTCTCGTTTGTGTGATGTCCCCAGCAGACGACAAGACAAAACTAACTAGTCACACTTAAATCTTCACCTATGTAGGGGGTGTCCTGAATTTACAGCTCTCTGCCTCTCAGAACCCCACGCGGGCCACAATAAATAGAAACCCGATTCAAGTCCAGCCTCTCGGGCATCAGGGCCTGCTAACAGCCCCCTGCCGTGGCTTCCCTTTAGTGAATTTCAACAGCATGGATGTGCTAATTCAGCAACCAGAGTGTAGCAGGAGACAGCTGGCAGGCAACCGGGCAGAGTAGCAGGATCGAGAATATCTGATGGGTTTCCGGTGGGTTTAGGGATGACTGGCAAGTGGGAGATATCTGCTTGTGAAACCCCATCAGACACATGGGCGGTCAAAGAAATGGCTGCTCTGACCGCCAAGGCACTTGGCTGGCCAGGAGAAATGAGCTCAGGTCAGGAGTGCCAATCCCGGGCCACCTGGGTGGCTCAGTTGGTGAAGCGTCCGTCTTCGGCTCAGGTCATGATCCCAGAGTCCTGGGATCGAGCCCCGATCGGGTTCCCTGCTCAGCAGAGAGCCTGCTTCTCCCTCTCCCTCTGCTGCTCGCCCTGCTTGTTCTCCCTCTCTCTCTGTCAAATAAATAAATATTTAAAAAAAAAAAAAAAAAGAGTGCCGATCCCACATGAGTGTGTGAACTTCGTCTGGTCTTCCGGTTACACACAGAACGTCTAAGCCCATCTGGGAAATCGCTCACCATTACTGAGAACTGGGAGCACAAGCCTGGGTGGTCACTGTCCCTGACTGACAAATTCAGAGAAGCCGTTCCCTCGGCACTTAGCAGACGAGACCCGGCTCTGAACATGGGCCCCACCAAATGCTGAAGTGAGGCTCAAAACGAGGGAAGGTGCATGTAGGGATTTTTAAAGAGTACCACCGTATCCTCAAAGCAAGTCCAGAAATCCCACGTCAGCATACCGAAGTGCGGGCTGAAATCAACAAGACGTCATTCTGCAGGGATGTGTAATCTGATGCATTTGTGAATGGTTTTTTTTTAAATTACCTATCAATTATTTAATGTGGAAACCTGGTTCAGCAACTGTAGAGTGAAAAGGTCTGAGGGTTTACTTTAATATATTCAATGAGTCAACACTGTTACAGGACCACTAAAAGTACACTATGAATTCAGAATTTCTAAACAAAAAAAATTATATATATATATATATATATATATTTTTTTTAAACCCACATTAAGTGGAAGCCATGGCTCTGAGTCTGCCTGATTGTATCCCGCATGCTCTGTCTTGTTCTGAGCATTTTAGCTGGAAGGGGAGAGCTACAGTATGTCTCTTCGACTGTCTGAATGTTCGTCACATCAGTGAAAGTGGAGCAGAAGAACCGCTACGTTGAGGACAGGTATTAATTTGGCATTAATTCATTCACTCAATCTTCAATATTTGGTGGCTGTGTCCCAGGCTGCTGTCCTTCTAGGAGCTTCCTGGAAATGCTGGTAGATCGCTGCCTCTGCCTCTCCTCACCCCTTCCCATAGATTTCTCAACCCACGGCAATCTGCCTTCTGCCCCCAACATGCCACTGAATCTGCTGTCACTCCGGTAACCAGGGACCAGTGGCCCCCAGTCCAACACGACTAGTGTCCTTACAAAAAGGAGAAATGTGGACACACACACACAGGGAAGATGCCACAATGAAGACGGAAGCTATGGTGCCACCAGCCACGGGAGCTGGAGGTTTAGAACAGAGCCTTCCTCCCAGCCCTCGGGACCCTGCTGACACCCCGATCTCAGACGTCTGGCCTCCAGACCTGGGAGACAGTGACTTTCTCTTCTTTAATCTACCCAGGCTGGGGTGCTTTGTAGCAAACGAGCATGCGGCCCTCTCATCTTCTCCAAGCTCCCCACGAATCCCCAGTGCGCCACCGAATGCCCTGAGTTGTTACTGACTCCTGTGCCTGCACCCCTCGGTGCAGAGTAAGTGGGGAGCAGGCCCTGGGTCTCTGCCAAATGTCACCACTGGGACCAAGATGCCCGGCTCACGGCCAAGCCCATAGTATGCCAACTGGATGAAGGGCAGCCAGGAAACAGGCTTCCTTGGGGCCAAGGTGCAGGGGCCCCCCCAAAGTCCCGAGATGTTCCCACAGCCATCCCCCTGCCCCACGGGAGACTTACGGAGATGATGTGCCCCTTCAGGCCGTGGGCAGAGTCGGCGCACTCGATCACGGCACTGAGCTGGGGGTAGCCCACCCCCGTCTTGGTGCGGGTGGTGCACACGGAACCTGGAGGCCGGGAGAGGCGGGGCCCAAAGAGAGATGGTTAAGAATGAGCAGAACGTGCTACAAAAGGAGCCTGCGTCACCGGCACACAGCCCTGCCCCGATTTACCGGGGCTGAACTTTCTTTCCGTGGGGAAGGGGCGGGTGGTGAGAGCCACTCCATCTGGCCACGTGGCTTCTGGTCCTCATCACCGTCAACCGCTGATGCCCGGGACGCCCTGTCACTGTCACTCGCCGTGACATCAGCCCCCACCTTTGCCTGCTTACACTCCTTCCCTTTCTGTCTCCCTCGCTTTTCTGCACAACCACGCTGTACTTCAAGACACCCCTCGGGCTCCTCCCACAGCCTCTTTACCCGCAGATTTTGTCAAATTTCTAACTCCTCTGGGCCTCTTGGCCTCGCCTATGAAACAGAAATGGAAACTCTGACGCACGGGCTTGAGGTGGGTCACTGACCCCAGGCCTGCACCCGCTCCCACCCACTCCGTCCTCTGTGGGTCCCAGCCTCCTGGGCTCCATGATTGCCCACCCTGTCCGGGGTCCCCATCGAGCCTGGGCGGCGGGACCATCTTCCATTTCAGGACCAGCCGCCCGGATGCCGCACCGCCCTTGACCTCTGTCTTTCCCACGCGGGGTCAACCCCAGTCCTGGTGGACCCGTCTGCAGGGAGTGATCCTAGCTAGGTCCAGGCTGAGTCACGCCCAGAGCACCTCCAGCACCTGTTCCCTGGCTCGTCCTGTCCCCTCCTCCCTGCAAATGAGCACCCCGCCCCCCAAGATCACCCAGACCGAATTCCCGCACGTCCACCCGTCCCCCTCCTCCGCCATCTCGCTCTCCCCCCTGCTCCCCACACTGGGGATTCTCTGTACACGGTACACGCTGTACTTTCTGTCCGAGCACTCCCTCTGAACCAGCCCCCTGGTCTTGCCAAGGCTTCTCATCTCTCAGGCTTTATCTTAAATGTCACTGCCTCAGGGGAGTTGTTCGCCACAGCATTCACTTCAAAAAGAGGCATTTAAATAATTATTTGTGTAAGAACGCAGGGGATCTGTTTTCGCTGCTGGATGGTAAGCTCGGGGGATATTCATTGTTGTAAATGCAGGGCTGAGAATAGAGCCGTGCACATAAGAACGGGGCTAAAAATAGTCACTAAAAGAATGCGTGAACTTAAGACTGGATGAGTCACCCGCATGCCTGTGACTCCTCTGTTTCCCAGCTCAATCAATGGGGCTTGAACTCCAGGGCCATCAGGCCTGGGGACAAGGCCGCTGGAACCCCAGCCTCCTTTCCTGGCTCCCCATCACCACCAATGCCTTCCCGGCTCCCCCAGATCTCTCCCCAGGGCTTCGGGGCAGGACCGGACCGAGAACCATGTCTAGAATTCCAGGCTTGGATTCCGCAAGAAAACCAGAAGGTTGGGGAAGACCCCTTTCCTCCTGCACCCATCCAGCTACAGGGCAGAATACATCTCTTGATGTCCAGCCTTACGTGCGTTGCTCACGAGCCTGGAGCCAGCGAGCTCCTCTCCCCACCAAGGCACCCTCTGCCCCAGGCACCAGACCTGCACTGTGTAAGGCAGAATTCATTTCCTAATCTCTGGTTCCTAACTGGCTTTTCTCCTCTCCCCCTCCACAGCCAGATCCTTACGGGAAGGCAGGGGTCTCTGCCACGGGGCCCGGAGCTCTGCCCCCGGGAGAGACCTACAGAGGTTAGGCCAGTCACCTTTCTTGGAAAAAGCCAAGGAAGAACTTTGAAACACAGGATGGGAAGGGTCTTGGTTCATGCTCAAGTCGAAAGGAGAAACTGGGTACGTGTTTTCTCCTGGTTTCAAGGGCAGGGCACCCATTCTTAAGGCTGTCATTCACAGAATACTCAGTTGTTTTTACTCTAAAGGATTCGTGAAATTTAAGTGTCATTTCCAATCAGTTTAAAGAAGAGGCTTTAACAAAGCCCCTTACCCTCTTTGGTCGAGTCTGTTCTAATAGAGAGCCCTGCCAGGGCTGGGGGCTAGAGGGCACAGCGACGATGGAAGGACCATCGATGTTCTGGGGAAACAGCGTGTACACACGGGATGTGCATGAAGGGAACAAGTCCGGCTGAATGTTCAAGATCCTATCACATACATCAAGAACAGCTCTTTGGGAGCCAAGACGACACCTACACCCCGTACCCAGCACAACGGCAGCGAGTAGACACGCCGTACGTATGTCTGATTAAACAGGTGACTGGTGAGTGTCCTGCTTTTGGAAGAAAGAGTCTCCCGGGTCTATTAGTCACCTGTTCTCTTATTAACTCGGTCTATTACAGCCCATCCTAAGTGGGGAGCTCCTTGTCAGTAAGAACGGGGCCTCATCCTCTACCTGACTTTCCAAAAATGACCAACACTCAGTAAAAACCAGGGTTGTCTTTCCTCTTGCTCGGACGATGTTGTTAGATGGCTCAAGTAGCAATACCCAAAGCCCGATCTTGAGCGTTTCCCTGTAGGCTACACACTCAAACCAGCCTCGTCTTCCCTAATCCTCTCTTCCTCCACATCCTGTTCCCTCCAGGCTGATAGCAGTGCCAAGTCAACAACACAACAATGTCTTCCGCCTCCAACAGCGCATTCCCACACTCTTCTCCTATGGCTTCATGGTTTGCTTCCTTTTTTGGTAGTGTTTTTTTGGGTGGGCGGTATTTTTAAAATCTTTGCTGTTTTTTGGTCCCAGCTGAAAATGTATATCTTCTTCCTTTCTCTCCAATTTGAGTGTTCGTTTAGGAATGGATGTGCAAGGAAGAATTTGGAAACATGAAGGCTCATGCTCAGGTCTCGCCAAAGGGGACAGTGATGGCCACCTGGCCCAGGAGAAAACGGAGCTGCCCAGTAGGACAGAAAGGCTCTGCCTTGCTCCTCCACTCAAGACGCCAACGGGTGGTCCTAGGAGAGAATGCCCAAGAGGGTATGGGCCAACTGAGCTGGATATGTATCAGGTGAGGTGCCAAGGGTGGTAACGACTGGGCCATGGGTCACGTTCAAATGCGGCCTCATAGCTGTATGCCTATGAGCAACGTTTGGGGTCCCTCAAGCCTTCATATAAGCTTGAGCCATTTGTGTCCATTGACTGTCCCCACAATTGTACACCCCCTGGCCTTCCTCTTCAAGGTGTCTGGGATCATGAATGAAATCTGCACTCTCGTCTTCCACGAGCACTCTGAAACCGGACCTCACATTCTACCCACATCCCAGCTCCTTTAAGACGTCCCCTGGGGGCATCAGAAAGCAACCCAATGAGATTTCCTAAGAAAGCCTCTTTTGGAAGCTCAACTTCTGAAAGTGGTGTGATGCTTCCAAAAGAAAGGGGCTCTACGCTTGTGGCTAGGTCACCCATGGGCTCCCTTCTGGCCACATCTCTAGCTGCCCCAAGCCCCATCCCCCAGCGCCCACCACACAGCCTCTGCTTCCCAGCAAGCTTACCTGGTCCAACACCCACTTTGATTATGTCTGCTCCAGAAAGGATAAGCTCTTCCACCATCTCCCCTGTTACCACGTTCCCTGCCTGAGACAGAAAGAACACAGCCCACAATCACGGTCTATTCCTAGTGATACAAAGATGAGGGAATGAGCAGCCCCCCCACCTGGACACACAGTCGAACGCGTCCTGAAGCCACCAGGCAGCCTGGGGGCCACGAGAGGGAGGTCAGGAGCACAACAGACTGAATCCCTGATTCTAGATTAAATCTGAAGTTGGTGGGTCGGGACGTTCCCCTGGTTTCCTTCTCTACTGAACAGGAACACAGAGTCTGACACGTGAGACCACACCGGGGTGAGCTGACAGCAGGAGAAGGTATGCCAAGTGTCTAATTCTAGAACCACAAGAGACCGGAGACTATGTGGGACAGAGCTTTTGAACATGTCCGGGATGGACAAAACGAAATCCTACGGAGAACCCAAATACACAAAATAAGCAATGAAACACTTGCTCAGATAGTATCATCTTTACTGTCGGCCATAATATGTTTCAGAGACGACAACACCCTTGAGAACCTTTATGGAACTCCACGGGCTCCAGATTATGAAACTCAGCGATCATCTCACTGATGGGAAAAGCCTGGGCGTCCACCCCAGGGCTGGGGGTTCCCACCCGGACATGCAAGGGCAGATGAGCCCTTACGGACCGACAGCACTGCAGCACGCTCCGGTTTCAGAACACGAGGCTGTGGCCCTAGGAATAAACACGGAAGCCAGCACATGGCAGAAGGTAAAAACCGAAAGGAGGCATCGGGTTTGGAGACTATACAAATTCTTTCCCAGCAGGAGTAGGGATGAAAATAGCTCTTTATTCTAACTCACGACCCTGTGGATTCTTCAGTTGGTCCCTAGGATCCTTGGCAAGATGCCTGACTGAATGTTCGCAACTGTACAAAGTCTTATTTTGGGAAATGCATCCCTACGCATGCTACCATGATGCTTTTTTTTTTTTTTTTTTTTTTTTTTTTTGCATTGAAGCCCCAGTGTCTTTTCATTGAATTCATTCCTGGGGGGGAGGTATTTTTCTTTTTTAACCTAGACAAAGTGCCTTTTAACTTGGTATAAAAGTATCTTACAAAGATGGATGAGGAAGGCTCAAGGCTGCTTTAATCCAACAGCCATCTGACAATAGAAAATGCTAGACGGTCCAGAAGAAGGACCAGGGGGTTGAGGATACCGTCTATGATTGGGGCGGGGGGGCATTACATGTCAGTGAGGAGCGGAACAAGGTTTCAAGAGACAGAGCTGGGAGAGGGATCTTCTGGAAGATACAGATTCTCATTCATACTTGTCCCCAAAACTAGCTTCAGATGGGTGCCGGAGCTCAATTAAAAGTTGTGCCCTTCCCGACTCAGAATACCTAGAAGACCTGTAATAAAAATGGGAAAAAAGATCTATGTACACACACACACACACACACACACACTCAACAAAACTAAGAGGCAAATAACACAGTAGAGAAAAATCCCTGCAACTATGACAAAGGGTTACTAACATTATAAAAGCTCTCCCAAATCTGCAAGAGAAATGCAGACACCCCACAGAGTAACTGCGGAAGGACATGAACAAACTAAAAAAAAAAAAAAAAAAGTGGTCAATGAACACAGGGTAAGCGTTCACCATCACTAATCATTGCATTTATTATTTTTTTGAAAGATTTAATTTATTTATTTGAGAGAGAGAGCATGAAAGAGCAGCAGAGGAAGAGGGAGAGGGAGAAGGTGACTCCCCTCTGAGCAGGGACCCCCGATGCATGACTTGATCCCAGGACCCTGAGATCATGACCTGAGCCGAAGGCAGACGCTTAACCTACTGAGCCACCCAGGCGCCCCACTAATCATCACATTTAAATTCAGACATGAGTGAGGTACTACCGGTCGCTTAAATGATAAAGGACCATCATCACTAAATACCAGAGGAAACAGACACTATCTTTTTCTGCTCGTGCAAGGTCTCCTTTAGTACAAGTTTTCCTGGGAAGCCATTTGTCCGCACAGAGCAAATGCAAAAATACATCCATTGATTTGGTGAGTAGACTTCCAGGATCCTCTCTGCAGGGAACAATCACAGCTGAGGTCAATGATTTAACTACGAGGATGTATATTATTTCTAACAGTGCAAAACTGCAAATGTATTACCCCAAATGGGAATGGTTCAACAATCATGTTTTTCAGCTACGTGAGGTTTTTAGCTTGGTCTGATGGTGCAAGAAAATGCTTAACGGCTTTCAGTATCACATTAGGGGAAAGAGAAGGAAATAGTAAGATCTTAATTTTGTTAAAAACAACAACAAAAGGGGCGCCTGGGTGGCACAGCGGTTAAGCATCTGCCTTCGGCTCAGGGCGTGATCCCAGCGTTATGGGATCGAGTCCCACATCAGGCTCCTCCGCTATGAGCCTGCTTCTTCCTCTCCCACTCCCCTGCTTGTGTTCCCTCTCTCGCTGGCTGTCTCTATCTCTGTCAAATAAATAAATAAAAAATCTTAAAAAAAAAAAAAAAAAACCCTCACAAGTATACACATCCATGAAAACATACACCAAAATGCTAACAAATTATGTATAAATAAAAAAATTACCCAACTTTTAATTTTTTTCTTTAAAATTTTCTGGATTCTACAGTAGGAACTGCATTACTTTTTTTTTTTTTTAAGGTTTATTTATTTACTTTAGAGAGAGAGAAAAAGAGTGAGCACCAGTGGGAGAGGGAGAGGGAGAAAGAATCTGAAACAGCCTCCGAGCTGAACACACAGACCCTCACGGGGCTCGATCCCAGGACCCTGAGATCACGACCTGAGCCGAAACCAAGAGTCAGACGCTTCACCAACTGAGCCCCGCGGGTGCCCCAGACACTGCACTACTTTTATAACTAAGTCTGATAATTTGGGGTTTTGAGTTTCATTTTAGCACAAGAACCAAGGAAGTTTGTAGCCAAGGAAGAATTTAATAGGAACCTGAGAAACAAGACTCCAAGCTCTCAATTCTTCCTCACTGCTGGTCTTGCTAAAGAATAAAACATGTTTTACATTTTAAAAGTAAAATAAAAATAAATTTTAAAAACGAAAATACATACATACACACATAACTCAGAAGTTACTCTCAGCACCCTACATCGTTTTGCTTTCAATGTGGATTTTTTTTCCCCCTAATCTGGTGCTGCCAACAAATCATTTTATTTTTTTAAAGGGCCTAATTTACACAAAATTAATTCAAGTCAGTTCCTGTTGGATGGACCAGGTCCAATCACATAGGCTCAAAGTAAGTTTATGGTTTTTTTAAAGATTTTATTTATTTACTTGAGAGAGAGAGCATAAGCAGGGGAGAGGGGCAGAGGGAGAGGGAGAGACAGACTCCCCGCTGAGCAGGGAGCCCCGACGCGGGGCTCGATCCGAGGACCTGAGCTGAAGGCAGACGCTTAACCGACTGAGCCACCCAGGTGCCCCTCAAAGTAGTTTAAAGCATGAGGAAGGTGACCCTGTTCTGGTAGCCCAGGGGCTTGCACAGGTATCCCCGTACCGCCCACCCCCGGCCACCTGTGTGGCTCTTTAAAACCAGTGGCTGGAAGGCGGTCACTGCAGAGAACCTGCCGTATGGAAAAACCAGGAAGCACTTCCAGCATGAGGCCAACTCAGCAAGAATGCTGAAGACAGAGGCAGGACGGGTGAGTTTCCATGGGCAGGAGCAAAAAGCCGTCTCATCAAAGTGGACACCAAGAAAGGCAAAAACTAAGGGGGGAAAGGGAAAGGCAAAAATCAAACATGAGAAGGACAACACGACATGATCAGGACCAGGCTTGGCCCCAGGCCCCGCCCAGGAAGCAGTGCATGGGGTGATTCGGGGGTGATTCGGCAGGGATGTGGGGGTGACACCGGGGCATGGGACCGGCCAGGGTGATTAGGGAGGAGCCAGCTTATCTGGGCCCGAGGAGGCTCCTGGGTGGTAGAGATAGCAGGGCCGGACCATGGCCGCACCTGCAGCACACGCTCGTTTCCCGGGCATCCGTGACAAAGCACAAGCTCTGGACCCTTCTGCGGGGGGGGGGGGGGGCACTGAAGCAGGCAGGAATTTCCACCAGGCACCCGTCTCCCAGGGGAGGCCGAGTACCAACCAGGCCCCCCACTCCCATGTTCTGCCGGCAACCACCACCCCTCCAAGGTCAAGGAGAGGCGTGGGGACCCAGGGAAAAGGAAAACAAACAAACAAAAAGCAACAGGTTTAAAGAGGTCTCCTCGGCCAAAACCAAAACTAAGACTGTTTTGCCCCGGTTTTTCCAGCTTTTCTTAGGACCAGACATCGAAGGTTCATCGAAGTCGGTTCAGAAAGCCCTGGGGTCCACTGGCAGACCTTCAGGTCCAGGCAACGAAGGAAGAAAGAACTTGGAGGCTCCATTTCTCCTGCTACCGAATGGAACTAACCACACCCCCTCGGTGTTGTCAAGATAGGGTTTACAAAGAAAAGTTCTATTCAATTCCTAGCACAGAGCCCAGCTCTCCATGGCACTCAGTAGAATGTTAGGCCCGCCACTTAAGAATGCTTTCTATATATTGCTCTTCTGCTCACTTTTTTTTTTTTTAGACTTCATTGTGGTCAAATATCCATGACCTAAAATGTATTGTTTTTAATGATTTTTAAGTGGACAATTCAGTGGCACTGTCGTGCGGCCCTCACCACCATCTGTCCCCACAACTTTTCATCATCCCAAACTGAAAGTCGGTACCTCTTCAACAGTAACTTCTCTACCCACTTTTTACTGACTCTTCTGAGGACCCCTGCCAAGAAAAATCCTTTCTATAGGATGATGGGAGGTAGGGGCCGGCAAAGAGCAGCGGGATGGGTCAGGCCTGTGGGCCACTGTGTGCCAACTCCTGATATCAGGTGGTGACATGCTGGGGACGCCTGGGTGGCTCAGTCGGTTAAGCATCTGCCTTCAGTTCCAGTCATGATCCCGGGTCCTGGGATCGAGGCCCATGTTGGGTTCCCCGCTCAGCAGGAGCCTGCTTCTCCCTCTGCCTGCTGCTCCCCCTGCTTGTGCTCTCTGTGTGTCTGCCTCTCTCTTCAAATAAATAAATAAGATCTTAAAAAAAAAAAATAATAAGGTGGCGACAAGCTAATGCTAGTACCTTCTCCCCAGCACACGGAAATGTCCCTACGCCTACCCACAGAAGCAGGAAGTAGGAGAAGCTGTCAAGGCAATTACCATCTTTTATGGCGCATTAAACTCAGTTTACTGTGGGACTCTCAGAGACCCATCACCTGGATGTGAGGCCCTTCACAGCTTCTACCACAGTTCCCGTTCACACCTATTCCAGAAAGAGGGTAGAAACAGGAAATCCAAACAACTCAGCCTGCGGGGTGCTGTCGCCCTAACTACTCCCTGTACCTCAGTGAGACACGCTCCATGCTCAGTGAGCTGACCACCTGCAAGGGATTCTAAAGAGGGTCCGCCTCCCTGGGAAGAGGGAGGGAGCAGGGGGTGTCCCCCCGTGGCTCTGAAACTTGTGGGATCACCAGTGCTGGAGAAAGAATGTAAGCAGGACACTGAGCCACCGGCCACGTGCAGAAATGCTGAGGCCGTGCCCATGGCCACGTGGGGATCGGTCGGCAGTGGCTAACGTGGCATTCCCCAGCAGCGTGGACTCTGAACACACGAGGTGTCACAGACCTACCTCTCCAGGACCAAGTGAGCACAAAGCTGTTTCTCAGACCCCACACCGGGACGTCCACATCCCAGCAGGCTGGCGTGGCTGCTGGCTACGGTGTGGTGTAACGGAAGACCACAGGTCCTGGGGGCAGGCACCTGGCTCGGAACCCTAGGCCCACCTCTTACTGGCTGTGTGATCCTCAGAAAGTTCCCTGAGCTCTCGAAAACTGAGTTACACGTCCATAAAAGTAGGTGCTGTTATCCATGCTCAAAGACTGGAGATCATCAGAAGTGCCTTGCCCAGCCCATGCTCCTGCCTTTTTCTACGGCACCTGGCACACATCTTTCTCCTTCCTCTCTGAAAGCCACCAGGCAGATGGCTCTGGGGCTTACTACACTGTTCTAACAGCCAGCACCTTCTACAGGACCCTCGTCTGCCGAAGTTTTCTGAAACGCCCTGCTTCTTCCCTCCCTCCAAGTGTCAAAGTGCGCCTTAGGGACGAGGCAAGGAAATGGGGTGTGCACGTGAATCCAGGATGTACAGGGAATGGGGAGCAACAAGCCCTTGTTCCTGCTGCAGACAGACCCCCCCCGGAACCGCCAGCCGTGACCAAGAGCATTTCCGAGCACCCCTCCTGCTCACTGCACTGGGGCGATCGCAATGACACTCAGCCCCCATATTATACACCTTTTAGTTCCAAAACACTGGACCAATGGTAATGCATCCAAAAGCTGAAGAGAAATTATACTTCCAAAAACCAAGGGTGTTAAGAGCACTAGAGGTTTCCAAATGAATCCCAGATTTCAGGGGTCAGTGCAAGCAAAGAATGCCTTAGGAATAACGTGTCTACCTCGCCAAAGTCCCCCGTTCACTGCTGGGGAAACCAAGAAGAACGATGAAAACCCATCCCAGAGCCAACCAGCAGATGCAAAAGAGGCACCTGCCGGTGGTGGCCGCCCAGAGGGCCGTGGGAACTCTGCGCCATCCTCTCCCTCCCGGCCTCATCCCCATGGCAACCCCCAGGCTCTGTACCGGGGACAGTGCTCTTTCTCTTGAACTACCAGCCTACCTCCGTCCTGCACTGCATGTCCCCTGGTCTGCATCCCTGAGGGGTGGCACACCAATGGGCTTCCTGGGCTCCACAGTGAGCAGCTTGCCTCAGCTCCCGGCAGGCCCAGCTGCGAGCTAAAACTCATAGCCAACGATCGGGAGATAGGATAGAAAGTTCCGAGGCTCTCGCTGATTTCTACCATCACTTATCCGTTTTGAGAAAAGTGGTACAGGTTTCCTCCACCTTCTCGAAACAAAAACGAATACTACCCCCCTCCATCCCACCTTCCATTCTTCTTCTCCATCAGCCTTCCATCTCTGACTCGTGCTCAGGGCATCTGTCCTCAATGGTACTCACAACTGACAAACAACAGTCCATGAATACCGCACCGTGCACAACACATCACACCATCTGATCTACCAACGCCCCCCCCCCACCCCCGCTCGGTAATTCTCCAGCCGCTATTATCCTCGACCTCTCTTTCACAGGTGAGGAAAATGAGATTCAGGAGGTTATGTGACTTTCCCAGCGTGACTGGGCTCATGGGGTCACACCAACTTCAGGGGCACAAAGTTAGCGATTCTAACGGTGTCACAACCAGCGGACAAGCAGAGCAAGGGGAAGGGGCAAGGGGCAGGTGGGCAACGGTATCAATGATTTGTTTCTGGGGCAGATGGGTGGTGCAGTCGGTTGGGCATCTGACTCTTGACTTGGGCTCAGGTCATGCTCTCAGGGTTATGGGATCGAGCCCCCATTGGGCTCCACACTCAGTGGGGAGTCTGCTTAAGATTCTCTCTCCCTTTGCCCTTCCCCCACTCACACTCTCTACATAAATAAATAGATAAATAAAATCTTTATAAAAAATAAAGACTGGTTCTAGGAACAATGGAATGCCTATCATATGGCTTAAATAAATTGTCGCTGTATCTCGATATACTACTGACTGAAATACGACAAGAGATACACAGTAGGGTCATCATTTACACAAGGTTCGAAAACAGGCAGAATTCAATACTGTTGAGAAGACATCAGCAGGGGCGCCTGAGTGGCTCAGTCGGCTAAGCATCTGCCTTTGGCTCAGGTCATAATTGCAGGGCCCTGGGATCGAGTCCTGAGTCTGGCTCCCTGCTCAATGGGGAGTCTGCTTCTCCATCTCTCTCTGCCTCTCCTCCCACTGGTGCTCGTGCTTTCTCTCTAACGCTCATTCTCCCTCACTCTCTCTAAAATAAATAAAATTTTTTTTAAAAAGGCATTAGCAGTGGTGAAAGCAGGGACACACAAGGAAGAAAATGATTGCTAGAGTCAAGGTGGGGCTTTCGTTTTAGGTGGGAGGAGGGGCTTCTGAGTGTAGGTGCCCTGGAAGGAACATGTATCTTAGGACTATTTATTAAACATCCATGTTCCGAACACTTTTCTGTACGTGTGTCCCATTTCACAATGTAATACAAGAATTACTACAGAAAAAGAAAGTGGAACCAGGGAGTGGCCTCACTAAATCCATGTCATTTCTGATTCCTAGCCCTTCAGAACTATCTCTTACACCCCCAAAACACCAGTGGAGGTAAAGCACAACTTCCAAGTTCATCAGTCACTTCTATCCCCAGCACAATTAACACACCAGAGGTGCGCTAGAAAGATCTAGAAAGATCTAGACCCGTATCACCTCAGGTAAGAAGGACCGTCAACAGCAACCCTGGGCCTGCTTGATCTCCTTCTCTCCACAAGGAAGAAACAAAGGACTCCTCTCCTGGTTAGCACCTATCTGTCATGCTCTTCCTAGTGCCATCCACGGTTTCACAGAATTTACATTGAATACCAAATACTGTTTAGAGTGACCACAGCCCAGCTGAGGGGCCAGGGGTTTCTGCTTTTCTGGGAGTCCTGCTTTCTGTTCCCTCTTGCTCGAGAAAACGTTACCACAGGTGGCTGGGGGCAGAAGAGCCTCGGGACGCCGGGTACTAGATAGCAATGACAGGGGTTCAAGTCCCCACTTAGCCGTTCAGTATCGGTATGACCTTGTGAACACTCCGCAAAGTGTAGGAACAGATCAGACTCAAGATTGCTCATCCAGGATAAATTTGGGACAATGGTTCCCATTCTTTACAGAAGAGAAAGAACAGATGTGAGCCTTCTGAAGCCTGGTTGGTAATCAGTAAGGGGTATTACTGTTATTAAAAAAACAATGACACGGGGCACCTGGGTGGCTCAGTCGGTTGGGCATCTGCCTTCGGCTCAGGGACGTGATCCCAGGGTCCTGGGATCGAGCCCCACGTTGGGCTCCCCGCTCAACGGGGAGTCTACTTCTCCCTCTGTGTCTCCCCCTCCTCGTGCTCACTCTCTCTTTCACTCTCAAATAAATAAAATCTTTTTTAAAAAATGACACTGCAGCACTATTACGGAAGACGAAATGAAGTTTTTGGTCTCCCATCCAACTTCTCACACTGTACAGCTGGCTGCTCTTGCGACAACTCTCGATCCTTTCTTCTCGTATGATTAGAAAGCACAAAAATACGTATCTTAAAAACGCTTGTGAATCCTTAACAGAAGATTTAACTCCACTAACAGAAACAATTCCTGTGCCCCAACCTCCTTACAATGATGAAACACAAGGAGAAATAAAATTCAAAATTCACAAAAACGGAGAACAGGGAAATTATCTAGTGGCCAATCTACCATTGTCACATTAATTGAGACCAGGGGAGACACATATAATCACAACGTAGACTTTCCAAAAGCCCACATTTAACCCGAGAGCTTCTAATCCCTTCTGTAAACCCGCCTTTCCTGCCAATAGCAAATGGAACTTTTAGACTAGTGAAGGTGTTCGTAATTAGGAAAATACGCAAAAGGCAGGCCAAGTCAAGAATAAAGGTCCGAGGCCAAACAATACTCCAGCTGATCTGCAAATAACAGCGAACAACTTGGACTCCTCTTCACATGGGGGATTTCAACTGTTACAGGAGAATTTTCTACTGGCAAGTTAGGAGAGGGGGACAGATGACCCGAACGGGTTAAACTCAAACACAGCTACACTATTTTCATTAATCAAATAAAAACTCTTTAGTAAGGAGTGACACAGACCTTTGGTCCAAGGTGTCCCATGGGGATGCCTGGGGGGCTCAGTCAGTTAAGTGTCTGCCTTCGGCTCAGGTCATGATCTCAGGGTCCTGGGATCGAGTCCCGCATCGGACTCCTTGCTCAGTGGGGAGCCTGCTTCTCCCTCTGCCTGTCACTCCCCCTGCTTGTGCACTCTCTCGCTCTCTCTGACAAATAAATAAATAAAATCTTTGAAAAAAACAAAAAACCAAAAGCGTCCCATGATATTCTTACACCACATCTGATGACATTTAGCAGAGATCAAAAGCCCACACCCTGTGATGCTGATCTGGACTATAGTTTTTACGGAGAGCCAGTCTGCAGACCCTGCATTGCCACTGCCTGTTCTTTTCAGAACGATCTCAACTCATCTCAGTAAGAAGGCACCAACACAGCTCCCCTGACACGCCGAACAGCCCTCTCTTTGCTTTCCCCGTCTAGACGGTGCTCCGTCATACCTACCATAATGGTGTGCTCTGGAAATCTGGCACGCACCAGCTTCACGAACTCCACAAAATGTTCTGAATACCCGTTGGCCACATCCAGGCATATGAACTTGACCTGCGGCACCGCTTCCAAGATGTCACTCATCTTTTCCAGATCGCTCTTCCCACTGCCCGAACTCACGGCTACATGCTGTACCAAACAAAAGAAACCAAGAGGCACAAGACGTGAAGAGTAAGGAGTGTTCAAAGTCAGACCCTGCCTCCATCCATTCTCCTATCCTGGGGAGATGCTGTGACTGTCTGAGGTTTACCCGGACCAACTACGCACACGGTGGGTCTGCTCAAGAAAGACGCCACAGTGGAGGTAAAGGAGATTCGTCCTTGGCCACAGGATCTTTCCAGTGAACAGATTTTTAATTACTCAGGAAACCTACTCCTTGGCTTTTCCTTCATTTCCTCACGCTGTATGGAACTCTGAACCGTAGAGCTGCTGGTGCGAATTCTGCTCTTCTTGGAGAAGAGGAGAGGCAGGAAGAACGAGGGGTGGCCGGTCAGCACAGGCTTCCTCCCACCAATGCTGTGTTGTCACCCTGAGCAGCTGGCACGGAAAACAGGAGGGCGGGGAAGAGGTCTAAACTCCTCTGATAAAACTTCCTGTTTTCATTTTGACTCTCAATACAATACAACACGTAAATCGAAACTACTCAAAAACTGCAAGACGCAGGGTTCCTATGAAAAGGGCAAAATGGCCAAAAGGTGCAAGAACGAACAAGCCTAAGATGATCCTTCCCAAGGGCACCTATCTGTCTTGACATGCAAAGCCACCACACCCTCCTCAGTGATACCCTCTCCCTAACCCACCGCACCGGCGGTCTCCAACCCACCCCTCTGCTCCTGGGAAAATCCGCATTTTGGGATAAGATTTGTTTTTAGTCATTGATGCCTTAGTGCAACTAAGTCATGGGATTGTGCCCGGGGTCAGCATCTCATCTTTTATAAGAATATTTATATTTTATGGGGCGCCTGGGTGGTGCAGTCGTTAAGCGTCTGCCTTCGGCTCAGGGTGTGATCCCGGCATTATGGGATCGAGCCCCACATCAGGCTCCTCCATTAAGAGTCTGCTTCTTCCTCTCCCTCTCCCCCTGCTTGTGTTCCCTCTCTCACTGGCTGTCTCTCTCTGTCAAATAAATAAATAAAATCTTTAAAAAAAAAAAAAAGAATATTTATATTTTATGACACTTCTCTAAGCCAAAAGCCACGGGGGGGGGGGGGCATGTCTGAATACCCTTTGTGATTCCCTCAACATCACAATGTATCCACAACACAGATACTGAGTGTAAACAGCCTGGTAACTTGATACATGTTTACTCCAGTTTTCTGTATTCAGATTAGTTTTCACTCCTCATGCTACCAGTCTGCCCAGTGCTGGCCCAATCCCACCCTTGCACTAGAGCTCTGCTACTTTTCCTGGTTTCCTTTTCGTTTCTGTTAAAGTTTGCCAAGTGGAACTCAAGATGGGCTCCTTTCTCTCAGTGTTACCGAGTTTTTTACATTTTCGCCTTTTTAATTAGCCTTTAATTTGGTCGGGGGCAGAGTAGTAAGTCAAATGATCATGCTTGGTAATGAAGGACAAGGTTCTAATTAGCAACACATTGCCAAAGACTTCTATACAGGAGTCAAAGGTATGACCCACCCCCGCCAAAAAAAAATCATCGCTCTCTAAACTTCTTCCCGGAAGGAAAGACGGGGAAGCAATTAATATTCATTCAGACACAAT
The DNA here is from genome assembly GCF_024610735.1 of Ursus americanus. Taxonomy (NCBI): domain Eukaryota; kingdom Metazoa; phylum Chordata; class Mammalia; order Carnivora; family Ursidae; genus Ursus; species Ursus americanus. The sequence goes on along the minus strand of NC_142158.1, from coordinate 19,724,813 downwards.
ATGGAAAAAATGAAGGATGTGACACTGAGCCAGAATTACTGTATCTCCAAAACCACCTTCTCACTAATTAAAATCCACACAGCACACAGCCAAGGAAAAAAAGAAGCCAGTATAACCTCAAAAGCAGTATAAGGTGAAGTCATTTTCCAATCACAAATGATCTGATCACAGAGGCGAGTGTCTCCAACACAAAGAAACTTCTCTGCTGGCACTCGCTCAGAACCACCGAAATGTACCAGGTGGCAAGTCAGGTCTGTTACATAATAATAAGAGTTTTTGTTATTTTCAAACCGCCTTTTTTTTTTAATAATAGCTTAACTGAGATATAATTACATACCACACGATTCACCCATTTAGAGTGCACAATTCGATAGTTTTTGATCTATTCAGTGTTGTACAACTGCCATCACAATTTTAAAACACTTGTCACTCCCATATGCTTGGACCCTCACCTTCAAACGCCCACCCCCCAGCCTTAGGCAACCTCTCATCTATTTTGTCTCTGCAGGTTGGTCTATTTTTGACATTTCACAGAAACAGAAACATATTTTCGTGTCTGGCTTTTTCACTCAGCAAAATGTTTTCAAGGTTCATCCTCTGTGTTGTAGCATGAATCAGGACTTCATCACTTTTTACAGTTGAATACTATTCCACTGTATGGACATACCAGTTTCTGTGTATTCATTCATCAGCTCACGGACACTCAGATGGTTTCTACCTTTCCGCTCTTATGAATAATGCTGCTGCGAACATCTGTATACAAGTTTCTGTGTGGACACCTACTTTTCTGTCTGCAAGGTCTACACCTAGGCATGGAATTGCTGGGTCAAATGGTAACTCTGCTGTCTGACGCTCTGAGTAACAGCCAAACTGAGTGCCAAAGCAGCTGCACTATTTTCCATTCCCCCCAGTAATGCGGAAGGGTTCCAATTTCTTCATATCCACACCAACGCTCATTAGCATCTGTCTTTCTGATTACAGCCTTCCTAGTGGGCACACTCTTCATTCAACTCCAAAGCAACTTGTTATAATTCGATGTTTTTCCTCCAGTCGGAGGACTGTTCAGACCGGATGCACCCCTCGCAGGAAACATTGGTCATCCACAGGCTCTCACGACATACTACATAATTTTTCAAGGTTAAAAAACATATTCCTGTTAGAGAGATCCTAATATTTTCAAAATCGGATCCAGGACAGGTTTTCTTGGCACGTCCCCGGCAACGATGAAGGGCAGGGCCCACTACTGCCTTTCCACGGGTCTCCCTAGGGACCCTGCAGCTCTGTCTGGTGCCAATTTGAATCCTTTCGACCACCCTGAAGTGTTTCTCACCCCGCCCCCTGCAAGAAATGTAACTTCTTACCGGGGTGCAGTCATACCTGCAGACATTCTGGGTGGTGAGCCGCGAAGAGCTTCCAGTCGTCCAAGGTGTAGTGTTTATGAATGGCTGTAAACATGGAGTGCTAGGGGACAAAACAGTAGTTAGGACAGGAAGTCAAACAAGCCCACTCTCCTCCCTGCATGGGCCGGGGGGACCCGACGACACAAAAGACCGGGGCGTTCCTGCCAGTTCACGCTTCACTTGCTTTAAATATGCTGAGAGCCAAGAACGGACGAAGGTGTCACCGGTCAAATCACACAACCGTGTTTTCCATTCTAATCTGATCAGACAACACTGCGTTCAGGACTCGGGAGGCTCTGCCGGGAGGCCAGGGAGGGAAGGGGGAGAGTTCTCAGGGCCCGAGCAGCAGGTGCCCTGCCCCAAAGAGCGCCCAAGGGCTAACTGCTGTTTGGCCAACCCAAGAGAACCTCGACTCTTACCTGAAAGTTCTGCTTCATGATCACCGTCTGCACATGTCTTGCTACAAGCTAACCCCAACAGACAGCTGGGATTCTTGAGGGAGGGAATTCGACAAATCGTAATCCCACATCTATGACTGCCAGCCCCACCCAACAACCACACCTGGCACAAACATGTCGTGTATCATTTGATCCCACTGACTTCTCCGAGCAACTTCGTACGGTCATACTAGCTTTGCGGACGGAAATGGAGCTTCAGCAATTTAACAACGCCTTGGCCAAAAAGGGGCAAAGGCCAGACTCAAACTCAAATCTGACTATAGAGCTCAGATTCCTTCCTCTCGCCTAAGTTCTCTGGGTCTGTGTCCCCATCTACACTTTCCCGTTCTAAAATTCCACGCCTGGGGCGCCTGGGTGGCACAGCGGTTAAGCGTCTGCCTTCGGCTCAGGGCGTGATCCCGGCGATCTGGGATCGAGCCCCACATCAGGCTCCTCTGCTGGGAGCCTGCTTCTTCCTCTCCCACTCCCCCTGCTTGTGTTCCCTCTCTCGCTGGCTGTCTCTATCTCTGTCGAATAAATAAATAAATAAATAAATCTTTAAAAAAAATAAAATAAAATTCCACGCCTTTATGAACTCGCACTAACTCAGTGGATCCCGAAAACAGAAAATTCCTAGTACACACACACACCCCCCACGGTTTCAGGGTACACTATTTTGCTGTGTTTTCAAAGTTCACGGTTTCAAATGATGGGGGTTCTTCCTGTGAAAACGGGCAGGATGCAGCAAGTTCCCCATTTTTCAGGGACTCCTAACTCGATATGGGAATTAATCTGGACTACTTACTTGCTCCCTGATTCCACCCACTTTCACACTGATCCATAATTCATTAGAAGCAATGGCTGAGCACAGAGCAGAGCACGGAAAAGACGAGGAGAAAAAAATACAAATTTCTTTAGCAATTAATTTATTAGCCTCCGGGCCGAAGCTCGGTGGGGGCTGCGGGCTGACAGAGACTACAACCGATCGCGGAGTCCGACAGACCACCGTCTACTCCATTTTTTGAATTCATCATCGGTTTGAAAATCTTCCTTCTAATCACTGGCTAATCATGAATCCTAGCACCTCCCGAGGTTTGACTTGCTGCCCACAGCGAGAAGCTCTTTCAACTAATTGGATTTCTCTTTCCACTTGGCAGGCATTAGCGATGGAAAAAGACACACACACTCTGCGCACATCAGAAGCAAACATTTCCCGTCCAGGGTGAATAAGGTGCGCTGCACCTCACCTATAGCCACGTGGGACAAAGGTCCTGCCCACAAACGGCTTTTCCTTTATTTCTCCCAATGCCAGGAGACCAGCTGCTCCCTTTGTAGGAAATGAGACTGGGAAGTGGCCAGAAGGGACCCTGAGCTTCTACAGTTAGCTGTCAGTGTGAGTTGGGAGGCAAATCCCTTATTCTGGAGTCAGTCTGGGTTTGAATCTTGGCTCCGTCTCTCCTGGTCTGAATGCCCTGAGCCCAGGGACCTCTCCTCTCCCTCTCTGCCTCAGTTCTGTAAAAGGAACCCATGCGGGAGGGGCTGTGGCAACATTACACACATTCTACCTACTATTTGGCACCTAAGTGCTCAGGAAATGATAAATGTTACCGCACAGACTGCATACGGAGCAGCTGGGCCTTACTTTCAAAGGCAAGGTCGCTCTTCTCTAACACGACACCAGCCTAACTTCGTAATATCTCTAGCTTCTCAGACTATCATGAGCATTTCAGGGAAGACACGCATGCAGATCTAGACCGTGTCACTGAAGGCGAAGTCCACACCCCATTCATCTTCTGGTTGCCAAGGGAAGACAAGCGCCCCCCAGCATGCATAAGACTCCGAACTGAACAGTTTGGCCACAGTAAATGACCCAAAATGCCTCCATTCTCTCTCCTCTTCTTTGTGTCCAAACAGGTCCAGGATGGGCACCTGACAACCTGTCCCGGGTGAGCAGCAGAGGGAACAAAGCCCACCATCCTACCTGCGACATCACCACTGCCATCTCAAATGTCCCCACGGTGTCCATGTTGGCCACAATGATGGGAATCCCTGAGTAGGTCTGCTTCGAATTTCGAAATGTGAAGGTTCGCTCGAGATCCACCTATTCGCAGAAAGAAAAAGAAATGCTTTGCTCTTTAAGTGGTTTGTGAAGAATTTCTAGAGTTTGGAGCAAGGGAAGAACAAAAAGGAAGTGCATGTCCCTTGGTCCCTTGGTCTCTTAGGGGCTGAGCCAGGTGTTCCACAGACAGGAGAGTTCCTCAAGAGAACAAGTGACATGGGGCGCCTGGGTGGCACAGCGGTTAAGCATCTGCCTTCGGCTCAGGGCGTGATCCCGGCGTTCTGGGATCGAGCCCCACATCAGGCTCCTCCGCTATGAGCCTGCTTCTTCCTCTCCCACTCCCCCTGCTTGTGTTCCCTCTCTCGCTGGCTGTTCCTATCTCTATCAAATAAATAAAATCTTTAAAAAAAAAAAAAAAGAGAACAAGTGACAGGCTGTCATCCAGGGACAAAGCTGAACCGGCCTCTTTAAGATCCTCAGGCGCGAGTACAAGGCCCTGGACGTTCTGCCATCAAACCAAACCTCGGAACCGGAAGTTTTTCTCCTTCAGGAGCCCCTCCCCACACACAGCCACCTTTTGTCCCCAGCCTGATCCATCCGGGCCCTAAACACCCATCTTCCCTACTTCCAAGCGCAGGAGGGACCATTCCCCTTCTGGAAAAATTCTCTCCACTCTTTCCTGCCGAGCATGGTTTTCCCTTTCATTCTTCCTGTCAGAGAGAACCGGACACTCCAAATTCACCCCGCAGTGAGCTGCAAACCATTAATCCCTTAACCCATCAACCTTCTCAGCTGCTTTGTGATTCTGAGCATCTTTCAGAGAGCTGAGAGGAAGTACTTGCAGCCATCTGTCTACGCTTATCAACACTTGCTCCTTTGACATGCAAATGTTGGAGGGAGGGCCCTCCCCTTCTACCTTAACTCCGACTTCAGGGCATTGGTGACTAAGCCAGCTATCAGGAATCCAGAAGGAGAGCTAAACCAAGATGGTGGGCTCAGCAAAAGACACATGCTAGGGCCAGACACTCACCAAGAGCTAGCAGAGTCAGAACCACTTCTTTGAGCCAAGCAGATCCGAGGCTTGCATGCTCATGGATCCATTCTTCACCCTTTTCCTGCCCCCTCTTGCCAGAGGAAGGCCACCCTTCCCTCTCCCCACCCACCCCCGTCAGGCTCCATTGCACAGGTTGGTTTCTGCCAACGGAAGATTGAGTAGGAAACTGAAGGATAGTGCGGGAAAGGGAGGAAGGGCCTGTATGTAGTCAGAACCCCTCTGCCTTGGCCTGCATGGTCTTGGTTCCAGCTTTTGCAGAGTGATCCCAGTACTTGGGCTCCAGTAACATCACCTCCTCCCTTTTGGAAGTGGTTTTCCACTGTTGCCAATCTCTGGGCTGCCCCAATATCTCATCAGGCATGTCAGCGGAGCTCGGATATCTTGCATTATATTCCCTGTTTTACACATTCAGCACTGTCTGTTTCCTTGGCCGGACCTTGACAGCCACAAGACCATCCCTGAAGTGGGTGCTCCCCAGGGAGAACCAGCGGGAGACACACAGGCGCGCATCTTCAGCTTCTGAGATAATCCCCACCTACATTAATGGTGGCTTCATGAGTACATCAGCAATAATCATTTCCAACCAGTGTTCACCTACCCTTCCCCGTCCCTTTTCATTTGAGACACCTTTCACTTCGCAATCATGTGTCAAAAAACACCAAGGGACCCCTTGAGCCATTTAGCCTTTCCATGCAACTCCCCCATTCTCTACACAACTCTACGTCCAGAAGGCTTCCTGGGTGAATGACGTCATAAATATGTCTGCTCTGGCCTTACACAGCGAAGATGAGAGGAAATGAGAGGCAGTCAGTGCACGAACAGGAGGGGCAGCTCCTCCCCTTCTCTACTTCCTTCATTATGATTCTTGGCTCTACTTCAGCGGAGCAAGTTCGATTTCCACTCTGAAAGCTACCTGAAGGAGTCTATTAGTTGCCACTTTCTGTGCTGCTAAGGGCACTCTAATGTTCTGGCTTTGTGGGCTTAAAATAATCAGAATTCCGAGGTCTCCAATGACTCATACTCCTCCCCAGATGCCTGGGGAGGGCTGCTACACTCTGCACCCCGCTGAGCTCACAATGGGTTTTTCTTGGCACCCCAAAACCCTACCAGCAGTATCGAAAAAACAGAGCTCTTCATGGAAAAAGGTCAGCCTTGACAGTGAATTCCTGCCCTTATTTCTAGTCTCCATGTGGTAGATTCCACACAATCCTTAATTCTAAGAAGGAGAAATAAAATTATCTTCCTCAAGTAAGAATAAACTATTGGCACTACATAAAAATAAAAAGCTTTGGGTGGCTCAGTCGGTTAAGCATCTGCCTTCAGCTCAGGTCATGATCCCAGGGTCCTGGGATCGAGCCCCATGTCTGGCTCCCTGCTCAGAGGGAAGTCTGCTTCTTCCTCTCCCACTGCCCCTCTTCCTGCTTGTGCTCTGTCTCTCTCTCTCTCTCTAATAAATAAATAAAATCTTTAAAAAAATTTTTTTAAATTAAAAGCTTCTGCACAAAGGAAACAATCAACAAAACTACAAGGCAACCGATGGAATGGGAGAAGACGTTTGCAAATGACGTATCCGATAAAGGGTTAGTATCCAAATATATAAAGAACTTATACAACTCAACACCCCAAAAAGGAATAATCCAATTAAAAATGGGCAGAGCACCTGAATAGACATTTTCCCAAAGAAGACATCAGATGACCAACAGACACATGAAAAGATGCTCAACATCGCTCATCACCAGGGAAAAGCAAATCAAAACTACAATGAGCTATCACCCCACACCTGTCAGAATGGCTAAAATCAAAAAGACGAGAAACAACAGGTGTTGGTGAGGATGTGGAGAAGGAGGAACCCCTTGCACTGTTGGTGGGAATGCAAACTGGGGCAGCTGGTGTGGAAAACAGTAAGGAGGCGCCTCAAAAACTTAAAAATAGAACTACCCTGTGATCCAGCAATTGCACTACTGGGTATTTATCCAAAAAAATACAAAAACACTAATCCAAGGGGACACATGCACCCCTATGTTTACAGCAAAATTTGTCACAAGAGACAAATTATGGAAACAGCCCAAGTGTCCAGCAAATAATAAATGGATAAAGAAGATGTGGTGTATACATATGATGGAATATTACTCAGCCATAAAAAAGAAGGAAATCTTGCCATTTGCAATGACATGGATGGAGCTAGAGAGTATGATGCTAAGTGAAATAAATCAGAGAAAGACAAACACCATATGATTTCACTCATATGTGGCATTTAAGAAACAAAACAAATGAACAAAGGAAAAAGAGAGAGAGAGGCAAGTCAAGGAACAAACCCTGAACTCTAGAGAACACACCCAGGGTTCCCGGAAGCAGGGTGTGGGGGGATGGGGGAAACAGGTGATGGGGAGTAAGAAGGGCACTTGCTGTGAGGAGTACTGGGTGGCGGATGGAATTGCTGAATTACTATACTGTACACCTGAAACTAATACTACACTGTATGTTCGCTATGTCGGAATTAAAATTTTAAAAAAGAAAAATACATTAAAAAAATGTTAAATTACCTTCCCCAATCTTATTCACACAGACAAAAAGACACATGTACACACACCCCCAAAATACACCACTTGTTCACCGAGAGAGATATTTTAAATATCCCAGCCTCCCAGAAACAAAACTTGGCATTTAATCTGCCACAGCTGGTCAAGACACCAACTACAGCACCTCCAAGTTGCCACTCTGCTAAGCCTGATTTGCAAGGGAACATAAAGTCGTAAACTACCCCTCCCCCACCTCAAAAATACATGTTTTTGCTGCCCTTTAAACGCACCTTCATTGAAGTCAATCCTATAGCCCAGCACTTGGGGGGCCAAAAATACAAATGGGGACCCACCTATCCCATTTCTAAAGACCTCGATGTTCTGATGGAGCTAACAGCCTTCCCCAGAAGCATAAGCCTACTACATCATGTTCGATCCTCCCACCTTGACAAACACGATTTCATTCATCACCTGGAAACTACCAGAACGTGGTGTTATGGGGAGCCAGCCCCTGGCCTCCGGTCCACGCCTTCTCCTCGTCCCACCCAAATTCTGATGTGCACACACAGACACCCCAGTCTGCTCACTAAGCCCCCCCACACACACACACACAGCTGCTGCGGGGCCATTCTCTGAGGTTGGAGGTGAGCACGGCAGCAGCATGGCAGGTCCTTGGGAAAACACACTTTGGAAAGGAGCCCTTGCCAGCCTTGGAACTAGCCTGAAGCCATTTGGGCAAGGAAATCCAGGATCCTGAGTACCTGGAACATGGCCTAGAGGAGAAGCCTGGCCCTCTGGCCCTGTCCAGTGAGGAGGGGGTACAGGGAGCAGAAGGGCGGTGTGGGGTGGAGGTCCCTTTTGCCTAGATCTATAGATGATACTGATTGAAGCAATTCTCTTATTAAATAAATTATTATGCGTCTCACCTGTAAATGTAAGTCTACAGGGACAATCCCTCTTATCTTTACAGTCCTAGTGGCTCAAAAGTGTGGAAGAAGTTCATGTCTGACCAAGGGGTGAGAATGATATTGTATTTTCAGGGCAAGGCTTGCTGGGCCCCAGCCCAGCTTTCCGAATGTTCTGTCCCCTGCAGGCTTCATCACCGGTTGGCAGGATCTGGAGATGCCGGTGCAGCTGTGCGTTACTGGAGAGCCCCAGGGTTCCACAAATGGAAAAGACTCCCGCAGCCGGCCCACAGCATCTGTGTGCACATCAGAATCGTTGTAGGACAATTTCCAAAATACGCATGCTCATGGTGCTCCAAACTTAGTGAAAACCTTTGTGTTGAAGACAAGATGTGCATTTTGGAGTGTCTCCCTAGGTGATTCGCGAAGAACAATTCTACTCAAACCCTCTGATTTTACAGAGCAAAATTTACAGAGGCTGGTACGGTTTGCAATGTGTCTTCCAAAAAGATGCCGAAATGCCAACCAACGGTACCTGTGAATTGTAATAGGGTCTTCGCTGGTGATCAAGGTAAGATGAGGTCAGGAGGGTAGGGTCCATCCCAGTATGACTGGTGTTCTCAAAATGGGAAAATGGGGACAGAGACACACAGAAAGGGAGAAAGTGGTGTACAGATGAAGACAGAGAGGGAACGATACCTTACAAAGGCAGGAACACCCAAGACCACGTAAACAAGCAGAAGTTAGGAGAGAGAAATGTAACATTCTCTTTCATAGCACTCAGGAGGATCCAGCCTGTGCACACTTTGATCTGGAGCTCCCAGCCTCCTGGACTGTGAGACAATAAATTTCTATTGTGTAAGCCGCATAGTTTGTGGGACTTGGTTACAGCGGCCCCATGAAACTTACACAGAGCCAAGATACTAAAATAGCGCGGAGGTTGGACTAAAAGGCAGGTCCGCTTGTTCCCAGCCCTATATTCTCTCCACTGACATGCTCTGATCCTCTGTGGGCCAACCTGCTGTGGACCCCGGAGGCTCAGTCCAACTTCCCTGGACTCAGTCCACCTCTCCCTGGACCGCTGGTAAAAAAAAAAAAAAAAAAAAAAATCACTAGTGAGTTTTAACAAGACTAAATTCTCACTGTGTCTAGTCTTCTCTGTCTTAAGTGGCCAATTTTCTGTTGCAAATGTCTTCATTGTCTGACTTCCAAAGTTATGTCTGTGTTAATAAGTTTTTTTTTTTTAAGTCTTACCCTAGGTTAAGGGTTCCGGTGGGACACCAGAGCCAGGAATGGGTTCTGAGGAAGAACGGATCAGGGAGTAGGAATGACTCGACCTCCCTCGTGTGTCAGATAAACACGAAGTTCTTGTTTCAGTCAACAAACATGTGACTTCTTTTGAAAGGATTACCCAAATTCCCTATGCGGCCCTGTGGAACTTTATTCTTATGTACCAGGGACTTGTATGGACAGTTGAGAGATGACCTCCTGTCTGGCACAATCACAGTCAGGCCACCTGGGCCACCTCCAGGGGCTACACCCTTTGCCCCGAGGGGGGCTGACCTTTGCCCCCAGGGCTGACCTTAAATTCATTTTATCTGAGGCTTGCAGAAACGCCCCTACAGGAGTACTAGAACATCTAAGCGGGAAACCACTCTGCCTTTCTCTCCACTTCCTGCTCGCTGCCTCATGATCCATGAGCAGACCTAGCTCTCAGCAAAACTGTTGCAGTGATAAATCTTGTCAACAGTCAAAACTCCCCTCCCAGCCAGATATGCTCTGACAGGCTGTTTTCTCTCTCCTGGCTCCACTCAGCTCTGCTCTCTGGTTAGGCTCAAAGGCTGTCTGTTTACCATTTTTTACCATTTAGTTTCCAATTTGCATGCAGGTATTACCCCTGTCAGGGGATGTGCATTCTAGACTTATATCTGATCGCACAATGAAAAGTTCGGATCATCTCCCTATAAGAAATTTCAGGCAGCCACAACAAACTGAGAAAACCCTGAGAAGGGATTAGAAGCCTACTTAGATCTAGGGGGAACCAGATCCCTCCAACATCACCAAAGCAGGCAGGTTATGGGACGCAAACAGCCAGGCACCTACAACCGTTAGGGGAACCAATTGGAAAGACAATTCCAGTTAACTCTGGTTTCCAGGCACAGGGCTGGCAAGCACCCACAAAAACGGAAATATGAAAACATTTCTCAAGGGCACAGAGTTCTCACTGCAATGTGTACATGGAGATTGCAAGGTGCCCCTGGAAGCCAGGACATTAATAGTTTCAATCAGACCAAAGTATGAAACCAAATGATGCATGACATCATACGAGTCTCTAGAAAAGAATAATTCATTCTATTGCATAAATTCTAAATGTTTTACCTTCTCAGGATGCTTCCCGGCTCTGAAAATACATATGATATATCCTCGTTTTAAACATGTCATTTTTTCTTAAAATTAAGTTTTTCTCTCCTAAGTGAATTTTGAACAAATACTGAAAGAATATGGAGGCCACCACCACATGATTCGTCTGCCCTGAATCCCCCCACATCTTGTCTTCTAGCCTTAGCTACAGCCCACCTGCCACCCAAACTATTTCTTTTTCTTTCAAGAGTCTGCCCCGCTCTGGTAGCACTTTTAAGGACGTGATGAAGGACAGGAAGAGGGCAGTCCAATCTCGAGTGCTAAGGGTTAACCATTCCTGGCCTCTTGCAGTCCTGTCCAGTCCCATCCTGTCTGGGTCTAGCTGCCACCCCTCCTGCTTGAGAAGGTGACTTGGTCTGGTCACCGGCTAAAAGAGGACGCTTCCTTAATTCAAACCAGCCGTTGGCTGGCACCACCAGGCACTGCAGTCAGGTCTGGGCACCGGCGGGCAGCCGAGTTCCTTGCAAGGGGATTTATTTATGATCTTGAGGAGCGGAGTGTTTGGAAGAGCTTGCTGGCTCAGCTTCCTCCTGTTTACTCCTGGGGCCCCAGCCTCCAGATGGAGTCATTTCCTCACCTCCTTCTCCAGCTCTTAAAAGACCAGGCAAAGCCATGGTCACCAGCACACACCCCCTCCGGGGGACTCTGCTTTCCTGAGCAACTAGTTTATCCTTCAGACTTTCACCTTCCTCACGCCCAGCAGGGGCATAACGCTCCCTCTCCCCTGGGGCTATTGCCCGTCCAGCGTCCACCTGTTCCTCAGGCTTTGATCTCATCAACACACAACCAGCAAAACTGCCCAGGGTGTCCCTATTTGCCTCCCACCCCTCACGCCTGGGCCTCAGCGCTTTCTGCTTCCCTAAAACCGGGCTGGACTGCAGCTGTCCAGTAAGCGGGGTGCCACCAGGCATGAGTCCCCAGCCTCACTCCCAGCAAGGTCACTGAAACGTGGAAAGTAAACCCTGAACTTCTGCCGCCCTGGAGTTTGCCTGTTTTTTTAGACATTAAAAAAAAAAAAAAAAATCCCATTGCTGAAGCAGCAAGGGACAGTCCTCCGCACTGAGACCCAGCGCCGAAATCACAAAGCTCTCCAGTTGTGTGTCCTCTCCCTTTACACCTGGGCTCCACGGGGTCAATGGCTCCCTCTCTGCACCCCTCCAACCACCCCCCATTCTTTCTAAATCAGTTGGCCACTTGATCTTTGTTCCTCTGTGGTCTAGTCTACTGTGTCCTTCCCCCCCTGCCCACCCGACCGGACGGACTTAGAATTTTACACCGGAGCTGGGTCCCTTAAAGACACCTCAAGTCCTGGCAGGCAACCAGCTGGCTACCCCCTTTCTCAGCGGGGGGGGGGGGGGGGCGGTCAGCATCCCAGCATCCCATCCATCAAGAGACACACGGAAAAGCCGGCAAGGTTAGCACATCCCACCTCCTTCCAAGGTCCTCTCCCGAGCCACCCGGAAAACAAATCCCACCCCACTGCGGCTTTCGGAGGGCCTCACCTCGGCTCGGCTCCTGAGGCTGCTTCGCTTGGGTCGGAGCAGGACATCCTTGAAGTCCAGTTTGAGGTCAGCATCTATGCGGGGCATGGTGCGGCTCGGCGCGCTGAGGCAGGCGCGGCTAGAGCGGGCAGCTCCTTCCTGCAGCGCGGGCGCCCGGCGCTGGAAACGGGGGGGTGCCCGGGCGCTAGGGGCGCGGGGCGGGGAGTGCGGGGGGCGGGGAGTGCGGGGGGCGGGGCGTGCGGGGGGCGGGGCGGGGTGGGAGGTGTGGCGCGGCGTGCGGGGGCGGGGCGGGCGTGCGGGGGCGGGGCGGACTTGCCTGTGGCTCCTCGCGGGCAGTGGGGCGCGCACGCTGCGCCCCTAGGCCTCTGTATGCTGCGGCCGCGCTGGGGCTGCCCCAGCGCTCCGTGGGCCCGCCTTTCCTCGTCTCCAGCTTCCCCCGCCCGGGCAGTGGTGGAGAGGGGGCGGCGGGGTCGGGCGGCGTACAGACAGACCAGTGGCTCCGAGGTTGGCAGCGTGACATTTTTAACAAAACTCCCCCCGCCCCTTACAAGCCTTGGCTCCTTGTGGTGTCCGAATTGGCGGGGGTCACAGAAAAGGGGGACTGCGCATCGTCATGTGGGACACCGAGGTCCCCCCATAGGGAGGAGACTTGGCGTATGACAGCCTCACGGGAGGGAAAAGGCCGCTCCCTGGGAGGTTTTGTTGCTTTCTCTAATTTCAAGACCTGTGTGCCCATCAAGTGCTGAGTCAGCCCTCTGGCATGCCAAGAATGAACCCTGGGGAAGTCAGATCCGATTGAGTGTGTGGGCAGGTAAATCTATTTGGCAACAGTGGGGATGAGGCCATTTCTGTATCCCCCTTTTGGACTGCAGGGCTGTATTTGTTAGAATAAAAGCAGTGAAGTGTATAGTCATCGCAGATCCTGGAGTTGGGGGGACCTGAGTCCCCTCTGAGGGTTACCTGTCATGTCAGTTTATTTTTAATTCCCTTGTTGACTAGACTGTGAGGAGCCTTTATTATTCATTACGGATGTGCTTAAATGCTTGCCCCTCACCTACTCAATCACTCAGAACAACCCACTGAAGAGGGAGCCACTTTGCAGATTAGGCAAATAAGGATCTTATTAAGGAAATGACTTGCCCATGGTGGCCTTAAAGTTAAACATAAATCGCTCACTCATTAAAACTTACTGCGATCTTAACTAAAGCTGCGTAAGTCCGGAGTCCTCTCTTTGCCTTGGTTCAAAACCTGACCCCACTGCTTTCTAGCTGGGTGACCTTGGGGAGTCACTTTATTTCTTTAAACCGCAGTGGTTTGTTTATAGGTTAAAAGAGAAGGGAAGAAAAAGATTTAAGGTCGTCTCCCAGGCTTTCATGAGAATTAAATGGTGTGCATGTGTGTTTGTGCAAAGTTTATATACCCTGAATTGTTGAACCACTATATTGTGTTCCTGAAACTAATATAACGCTGTATGTTAACTACCTGGAATTCAAATAAAAACTTAAAAAAAATAAGGTGTGCTGCAACAGGAAAAAAACCCAAATTGATGTCCCCTAGTTGCTCAGTGAACTGTAGCTATTTATTTCGGATCACATGTTACATTATGTGCCTTATGCTTTTTAGCCTCAAACTAGATTGCTAACGGCACAGAGGCAGGAATCACCTTTGCTTGCTTGTGGTTGTCTGTGGTCTCCAACTGTTCTCCGTGAACTCATACTCGGTGCGGCTGACCGGAAAGATACATCCCAATGCTCACCGAACACAAATGTCTGCAAATGATAAGGGCCTTCGCCCGCCCCACTTGCTCTCACTGTCTTTGCCCTACAGGAAGTTCTTGAAGTTTCAGGGAAGGAAATGAAAGTTATCAGGGAGAGAATGAAAGTGACATAACTCGCTGGGCCAACGAAATTTTTAGGACCCATGTCAAATCGCAGGCGGATGTGCTGCTTATTCCAAAATAGTAAAAGGGAACCTAATCTGAGAACCTAATCTGATCTTCAGTTTGTAATTAAAGAACAAAGTAAGGGGCGCCCAGCTGGCTCAGTCGGAGGAGCATGCGAAGCTTGATCTCCGTGTTGCAAATTCAAGCACATTGGGTGTAGAGGTTGCTTAAAAATAAAGTATTTTTTAAAAAGTAAAAAAAAAAAAGTGAATAAATAAACACCAAAGTAAAATATAATTACCGTATAGTATAGTTATTTAAAAATTATTCTCCCAAAAGGGGGAAAAAACCCTGAACTTGTTAAGCATCTGCCCCTGGGATATAGTACAGGGGTAAGGGGGGGGAGGGTTTTATATTTATTGTTACCTACAGTCTTAAGGGAAAAAGCCTCCTTGCCTTGAGCTTGTTCCTTTGCCCCTGGGGAATAGTACTTCCCCTCTTGGCTTCTTGCCCACTCTCTTTTTCTCAGAGCAGGGACAGAAGCTCACTTCACATTGTCCATTCCCTCTCCTTCTAGAATGTTCCATCATACCTGCTCTCTTCTCAGGCACAAATCATACTCCTGTAAGAGCGTGATTCCTTGAATCTCCCCCACCAACCTAGACTCTTTTAAAGATCCTTTGCACCGCCAAATAATCCTGCTGTACTTCTCATTGCACTAATAATAACAACAACAAAAGTCACCTGTCAGTACAAGGACTTCATGTAAAGATTCTAACTCCCAACACAGAAAAATTAGTAAGAGATATTTGGCATCCAATCTAACATTGTATTGTCTAAAGTTAGAGTGGTACCAAAAATGACCTGGGAAGGGGACCCTGAGTGGCTCAGTGGGTTAAACAACAGCCTTCTGCTCAGGTTATGAACCAGGCCTGGGGTCATGATCTCAGGGTCCTGGGATCAAACCCTGGGATAGGCTCCCTGCTCAGCAGGGAGTCTGATTCTCCCTCTTCCTCTGCCCCTACCCCAACTCCTGCTTGAGTGCACACACGCTCTTGCTCTGTCTCGCTCAATAAACAAAATCTTTTTTAAAAATGACATGGGAAGATAGCCTCCAAAATTATGTAAAATAAATCCCACTTGTTTATAGCCCATAATATTTCTATTTATTAATGAATTCAGTTTGCTAATGTTTTGTTTAGGATTTTTGCGTATGAGTTCATAAAGAGCAATAGCAGTGGTTCGTTCTTTTGATGTCTGTATCAGTGGCCTCATAGAACGAGCTGGCAAATGGTCCTTACTCTATTATCTGACTGGGATTGGTTCTTTAAATGTTTAATAGGATTAAGCAGTAAACTAAAATTATGTGGGATGATGTAAGCTCATTTGGTTTGTGAGTTTCATTTACAAAGCATTTCTCAAAATCCAGAAATTACTAAAAAATTAAGTATGAAAAGCTGGAGATAATTCAAAATTACAGTATTTAATATTACAAGGATAAGAAGGAATTTGGGCATAATTGATATTCTGTGTATTCGAGAAAATTTGTACCATTGGATTAACAGAACAGCCTTCTAATGCCAACTCAAAATGTATATTTGAGTAATTGATTTACGAGAGTGGAAAGTGAAATGTATTAAATTTATGTGAATTGTTGGAACATTTAAGAGAGCATAGGTTTTATATACCGTATTTATCAAAAGTTGATAAATTACTTTGGAAAGCTCAGCTAGTCAGAGTTTACTGCTTTATCAGGCACAATACTCGATGGGGACCTTGTGAAATGCAGATTATGCCTCAGTAGGTCTGGAGCGGGTTTTGCATATCTTTAATGTGCATAATAATCATTAGCACCTGTGGACAGGCAGGTTTTACTGAAGTAGGTCTTGGGTGGGGCTAGAGGTTTTGCATTTCTAACAAGTGCCCCAAAACCCAAGGTTCCAGGGACCACACTCTGGAGTAGAAAAGTGGGCAATCGAGTGTTTAAAAAGGAAATTTAATTGATTGTATTTATTTATTTATTTATTTATTTTTCTATTCCCTTTTCTTCAGAAATAGAGGGCATGCGAGGTGTGGGAGGGTAGGCAGAGGGAGAGGGAGAGAGAGAATCTCAAGCAGACTCCATGCTGAGTGGGGGAACCAGATTCGGGGCTTGATCCCACAACCCTGAGATCCCCATGACCTGAGCTGAAATCAAGAGTTGGACACTTACCCAACTAAGCCACCCAGGCGCCCCTAATTGATTGTATTTATAAGTACTGTTTAAAATATTTGAAAGTACGTAAGTTTGTAAATGGGACTGAGGGATATTCGAAAGCCTTTTAAAAGTGATCATTAGGATTTGCTAGACATAGAGGAAGATTCTTTATTATGATGATGATGATGATGATGATGATGATGATGATGATGATGATGTTATGTTAGTTACCATAAGTATTTCATTAGTTTTTGATGCAGTGTTCCATGATTCATTGTTTGCATATAACACCCAGTGCTCATTGCAATACATACCCTCCTTAATACCCATCACCAGGCTAGCCCCCCATCCCCCTCCCCTCTGAAACCCTCAGCTTGTTTCCCAGAGTCCATATGGTCTCTCATGGTTCGTCTCCCTCTCCAATTTCCCCTCCTTCATTTTTCCCTTCCTTCTCCTGATATCCTCCATGCTATTCCTTATGTTCCATGTGGAAGTGAAACCATATGATAATTGTCTTTCTCTGCTTGACTTATTTCACTTAGCATAATCCCCTCCCATTCCATCCATGTCGATGCAAACGGTGGCTATTCATCCTTTCTGATGGCTGAGTCATATTCCATTGTAAATATGGACCACATCTTCTCTATCCATTCGTCTGTTGAAGGGCAACTCGGCTCCTTCCACAGTTTGGCTGTTGTGGACAATGCTGCTATGAACGTTGGGGTGCAGTTGACCCTTCTTTTCACTCCATCCGTATCTTCCAGCTAAGTACCCAGTAGTGCAATTGCTGGTCATAGGGTAGCTCTATTTTTAACTTTTTGAGGAACCTCCACACTGTTTTCCAAAGTGGCTCTATCGGCTTGCATTCCCACCCACAGTGTAAGGGTTCCCCTTTCTCCACATGTACAGGAAGACTCTTAAATAGACTGTATAACCTTAACACAGAGACAAGTTTTTAAATTTGTACTTTGGCTCAAGTCAATCATTATTTTTTTAAAAAGTCAAAATACCCGAATGGCTATTTCTGAGAACTGCCCACGGGGATGCCCAAAAACTCATAATGAAACTCCAGTAATTTTTGTATGCCAGACATTGTGCTGAGAGTTCTATGTGAGTGTTTAGCTCTTCACGCGACGACACTATGAGATGGTCACTGTTACTATGTCCTCTTTACAGGTGGGGATGCTGAGCTTGCCCAGATTGTAAGGTTAGCTGGGGTAGATGGGCACACAAACCCAAAGCTGACTCTTCTCTGCCTTGCTTCCCCCGAGGCTATATTGTCACAACACGTCACAGAGCGTCCTTACTACCAGAGGTCCTTAACTTCGGGTCCAAAACCCCAAGAGGTCCCTAAGCTCAAGGGGTCTGTGAACTTGAGTGGGGGAAAAAGTTATGTCTTTATTGTCACTAACTTCTCACTGAAGTGTAGCATTGTCTACAATTATGAACGTGGGCAAGACACCACGGTTTATCACCACCACCTATGACTTTCTCCTCCTGCCCCGATACTTTCCTCCCTCTTCATAATCCTTGAGATCCCTCACCTCCACTTCAATTAAACATGCCCTCAGATCCTGTCATTCAATCCATTACTAAAGAAGCTCAATTTGCTTATATTTAATACCTGTATTTCAAAATAATTAGTTTCTTACAATCTTGTGTTTTATTTTATGCATTTAAAAATATTACTCTCAGATTTGCAGTTTCAGGCAAATTTCTAGGAAATTTTCTCTTTTTTTGAGTTTTTGTACTGTTACTATATTCGAATGTTTTTGCATGATTTAAAAAAAAAAGGGGCGCCTGGGTGGCACAGCGGTTAAGCGCCTGCCTTCGGCTCAGGGCGTGATCCTGGCGTTCTGGGATCGAGCCCCACATCAGGCTCCTCCGCTATGAGCCTGCTTCTTCCTCTCCCACTCCCCCTGCTTGTGTTCCCTCTCTCGCTGGCTGTCTCTATCTCTGTCAAATAAATAAATAAATAAAATCTTAAAAAAAAAAAAAAAAAAAAGAATCAGAGAAGTAGTCCAGAGGTATCTGTGTCACAGAAAAAGGCAAAGACCACCTCCCCGCCCTTGGCCCAGATTCTAAGCCTCTCAAGGTCAAACGACTTATTTTTTTATCGTGTAGCTGAGACCTGCCATGAAGGGTGTGATCCTTTGTAGAGTAAATCAGTGAAGGTAGGTTTGTAGGAAAAAGAAAAATGAACCGGAACCTAAAGGTGGGACAGCGGCAGCTGCTTGGGTAAACACTAGTTCAATCTGAATCTGACCTTGGCATTAAGATAACTACTCAGGACCGGAGGAGGTCCGGACAGCTGGGCGCTGACGGGGGTCTCTCTCTCAGGATCACACAAGGAGTGATGCGTCCGTACGTTTTCCTTTTCAGGCCCCCAAACGGCTCCTTCCAGTTGAGCGGGATCTGTCTCCCTATTGTTCATTATTTTTCATAATGGCTTTAATGAGATCTAGCTCACATACCATACAAGTCACCTTTCTAAAGTGCGCAACTCAGTGATTTTTATTCTGTGTCGTACTGTTATCATCACAATACATTTTAGAACCCGTCATCACCCTGAAAAGAAATCCAGCACCCATTAGCAGCCACTCCCCATAATCCTTACCCGCCACCCCCCATAATCGACGACCACCAGTTTACTTTCTCTTTCTATCTCTATGGATTTCCCATTCTGAACATTCCATATAAATGGAATATAAATATGTGGTCTTTTGAGCCTGGCTTCTTTCACTTAGCATGTTTTCCAGGGTCTACCTTGGTAAGTGGAGGTTGCACCACCACTCCATTCCTCTCCATGGCCAAATAATATTCTATTAGTCCTCTTAAATTTTGTACCCTAATGCCTTGCTTGCTTCTCTGTAGTCCCAGTGGTTTAATTCAAAGCACAAAGTACTGATAAAAGGCTTTTTCTGATTTCCCAGGAAAGAGAATTCTGGAGGAGGATGACATATGTCTATGATAGCATCTGGAATTTCTGGAGCTGATTTTCTGGAAGGCCATGCTTCTTATCAAGAGCTTTGGAGATTGGTATCATACCTGACAGATCACCGATCCACACTCCACAGGGGCCAGGCACGGGGTCACATCCAAGCCTGTATTCCAAATAACATCTCTGTGCTGGGCTTCTCAGGGGGGGCTTTGATTAAGGGGTAAGTAGAAATAGAGAAGGGGTGAATATAAATTCTGAAGGTCTAAGGGTGTAAGAGCAAAACCATTGCTTTTGATTCACTTCTTCCCTCCATTTCTTCACCTTCAACACAGTAGAGACTTCCCCCTTACACACACAGATACACACACACACACACACACACATACACACACACACACACACTCTTGAAGCACATTGCTACCTAAACCTTTTGAATTGTCAATAACACTAATATAATATAATTCATAGCAGAGACCACAGCTGACAGCCCATGGAACGTATGCTTGGTTTGGCCAACAGAGAACATTTTAACATTTTTTAACTGACTGCTAACATTTAGAAATTGAGAATTTTTACATTGAAAATCTGAATGACTATCTCACCTTTAGAAATTGGGAGGCCTGTCCCAATCGGGCCATCATCTCCTCAGAAAAACGCCATCTGCTAGAGGTAATCAATGTTGTCCACTGAGATGGGGCAGGTGGTCTCTAACACACGAACAATGAACTCAGCCCTCCTGGCACATCCATAGGTATTTAAGTTCTCGACCCCTGATTGATACTGTATGCTGAGGATAATGCCTCGCTTTGTACAGAGAAAGTAAACGTAAATTTAATTTGCTTGTCTTTGGGGGCAGAGAAATTTGTGTGCATATGTGTGTGAATGCTTATTTAACTTATTTTCATTAGACAGCCCAGTGGCATCATGACAGGATTTAGACTACTAGATGCAGCGCCAAAACAAGGGGATTTTCCTGCAAGATATGATTCTACCTTTAAGATAACACTAGAGATTAAAACCTATCATCATATCGTTCTAGAGGTTGTTACTATCACAGTGAGTCAAAATTAGTCTGGTATAATCAGCATCCTGATGACCTCCTTTCTTTTCATTAAAATCTTCAGTGTCAGACATCATGTGGAGAGGCGGAAAATAATCTGCAAATTAAAATGTCCTGCAGAGTTTTCCTTTACGTGTTAATCTGGCCTGGAGCCAGTTTATTGGAAATGTTTTCTTGTACATTTTTCACTGAGGGAGAGCCTCCATTTCTTAACTAAATTCTGTCTCCAGCCTGGAAAATGTTATCTGGCAAATTACTTTGACTTTGCTTTTCCTGACTTTGCCATAATGTCTACCTCTGAAGACGACTTACTTCCAAAATCAGATACCTTGAAATATTTGAAGACACTTAGGCCAAAATCACTATCTTTACAGATAACTACAGCCACATGCTCACAGGTGATCATTTCTATTTCCTTCCCAGCCCCATGTAAAAGTCCTCCCTGCCTCTCCTTTGGGTGTGAGGTCCTTGTGAATCTCAGGCCACAAACTCCATGTGCCAGAAATCTGTTCTTTACTTCCTTTCAGATCATGAGGACTTTGTTTCTAGCTCCCCGTCTTTTTTTTTTTTTTTTTTTTTTTTATTTATTTGAGAGAGAGAGAGTGAGACAGAGAGCACAAGTGGTGGGGAGAAGCAGAGGGAGAGGGAGAGGCAGACTCCCCACTGAGCA
This sequence comes from Ursus americanus, assembly GCF_024610735.1. NCBI lineage: Eukaryota > Metazoa > Chordata > Mammalia > Carnivora > Ursidae > Ursus > Ursus americanus. The sequence continues at coordinate 19,703,766 of NC_142158.1, read as the reverse complement.
GGGAGCCTGATGCGGGGCTCGATTCCCAGACTCTGGGATCATAACCTGAGCTGAAGGCAGATGCTTAACTGAATGAGCCACCCAGGCGCCCCTCTAGCTGCCTGTCTCACTGAGATGAAGGCAGGGATTCATTTCCAGTTGTCACTGGGGCCTTTCCTATACCAGGTATGGAGGTCTTACAGAAACAAAGGGTGGAAGCTGGCTCTCCATCCATCATTGGCCACACCGGTGGTCCCATTGTCTTGGTTCACAAAGTCCCTTATGGTCCTGTGGCTCAGATGCTTCTTTGCTACTTGTGGGCAAAGGAATTTGCTGAGATTGGGAACCCTATGTTTGAGGTTGCCTTCTTGGTGTCTGAGCCACATGTCCCAGGTGGGAACAGGTTTGCAGAAAACACAGTCTCCCTTCCTGAATTCAGAAGAATATCTCCCCTTCTTCACCTCACCCATGTTCATCCTAAAATGCTGTCCTTCTCTCCCATCCCCACCCCCCAGGACACCCAACACAATCTCCTCCTTGTGTTTAGACTTTCACAAAAGGCAGGAAGAGTGGTGGGTTTTTGCTTTCAGCTCTGCAAAAATTCCCTAGGTAAGAAAACATGAAGAGCTCTGATGTGTGCTTGAAATGAGGGAATCAGAAGTATACAGAGAACAAATGACAAATTAAGAGTTCAGGAAAAGCATCTGCCTGCAAGGTATCGGATTACCAACATACAGCTAATAGAGGTGGCATTTAAGTATACTTTCCTTGAAAAAAAGGAAAAAAAGAAAAGAAACAAAAAGGAAGTCATTTATTCTATTCCTTCAGAAAGTTCTTTGACCAACCTTGAGCCTGCTGACTATTCTAGTTAGCCTATTGGAACATATCAAAGCAAATGAGTGCATAGTTATTTTTTAAAGCAGAGTTACTGTCTACAAAATTCTTTAAATGTGAACAGCTGCTGTAACAGGCCAGATGTCATATTCTTCAATGAGAAAGCCAACGAGAAGACTTACGATAATATTATCTAGCTTTTGTTGAACAATTACTGTGCTCTAGGCATCCTATTGTTTGTGGTATACTACGTCATTTAATCCTCAAACAATCTTATGCATTAAATACGATTTTATACCCAATTTACAAATGTGGAAGTTGAGGCATGTTGATCAACTATGCCATTGGCTTCAAGTTGGAAGCAAAGATATCTCTGCTTCCAGGACCCAAATTCTAACCAGTATGCCATACTGCTTCTTGGCCGCAGGAGTTTGTTTGTTTGTTTGTTTGTTTTTTAAGATTTTATTTATTTATTTGACAGAGACAGCCAGTGAGAGAGGGAACACAAGCAGAGGGAGTGGGAGAGGAAGAAGCAGGCTGCCAGCGGAAGAGCCTGATGTGGGTCTCGATCCCAGAACACTGGGATCATGCCCTGAGCCAAAGGCAGACGCTTAACGACTGTGCCACCCAGGTGCCCCCGCAGGAGTTTTTATTAAAATGAGATCAAGGTAGTAAAAGAAAAGAAGGAGAGACAGTAACACTTTCACATTACTGATATTACTAAACACCGGCTATGGGCCAGCACCCACATTCTTACATGGAATTGCTAAACTAGACAATTTTTAAAAATAGAGGGCGATTCCTTTCACTGGTTTCCAGTTTGGACTCATCGCTGATCTCAAGTCCCTGTGAATGACACATGCCTCCTTTATATGGACACGCTATTGTGTGTCTGAATATTTCTTTAAAATGCTATTCCACCATTTCTTTTTTCTTTCCTCTGTAAACTATACATTTTTTAAAATTTATTTATCTATTTGAGAGAGAGCATGAGTGGGGGGAGGAGCAGAGGGAGAGGGAGGAACAGACTCCCTGCTTAGCAGGGAGACTGATGTGGGGCTCAATCCCAGGACCCTGAGATCATAACCTGAGCCGAAGGCAGACTCTTAATCAACTGAGCCACCCAGGAGCCCCTAAAGTATGCATTTTCAAAAGGTCAAATGGGGTGCCACTTACAGCCAGGTTTATTCTGGGGCCATCTTCATTCTTAAAGTACTGACTCAGAATAGCAGATTATCTGTGAAGACCCATGTCTGCACAGTCCTTATCCTTTCCTCCTACACCAAATTTAGATCCTGTGCATTAGGAAACCAAGTACTACCCTAACTGTGTCCTATCTATTACAGGTCCTACACAAGAACTCTCTGGGCACCATCTACCATCACTTCCAAATTAGGACTTCTTGGCATTTGAAACTTAGGGGTTGGATCTGGCCTGTTGCTCAAAGCAGTTCTTTCTAATTATAGGTCATTCTTGTTATTCATGGTAGTTATCTTCTATAAAGTTGCTTTGGACCCTGAATTTCCGAATACTGAACTACTGTCCCCTGGGGCAACACGGGGTTAGGTTCCCGTAAACCTCCAGCCACAACATTTTCATGAACCAATCAACATTTTATTTTTTTAATTTTAAGTAGGCTCCATGCCCAACGTGGGACTTGAACTCATGGACCCAAGATCAAGAGTTGCATGCTCTACTGACAGAGCCAGCCAGGTCCCCCAGAACCAGTCAATATATAACCTCGCTTTGTGTGTCTGTTTAAAAACTCCTATTGTTGACTCATTAACGTTGAATTAAAAACCAACCGCACTATAATTCATGCCTGAAAGAAGCTTCCAGAACACACATATTTGCTCCGTAAGGCACATTGCAGCCTCCTCGCACTTACAGATTCTTGATAGTGCTTCAGTATTATGCATGAGGCCATTTTAAACAACTAAATTGCAAAACAAAAAAAAACAAAAAAAAAACAAAAAAACCATGAAAAATGTGGCATTACCTAGGCTGCAAAAAAGACACTTGTAGAGTATGAGAGCTGAAATAAAGAGGCCAGAACGTCACCTTGTTCACCCTCAGCTGGGAACTTGTGAGTTGCACAATGTAAAACTTTCACCTTTCTGTACATGTCCCCAAATGACCAAGTAGTGCGGCAAGTATTGATCTGGGGGTTACAAAGAAATTTTGTAGGGGCGCCTGGGTGGCTCAGTCGTTAAACGTCTGCCTTCGGCTCAGGACGTGATCCCAGGGTCCTGGGATTGAGCCCTGCATCGGGTTCCCTGCTCCACTGGGAGCCTGCTTCTTCCTCTGCCACCCCCCCTGCTTGTGTTCCCTCTCTCGCTGGCTGTCTCTCTCTCTGTCAAATATATAAATAAAATCTTAAAAAAAATTTTTTTGTAAATGTTGAATTAGTTCATACAGAATCTGCGAATAATGAGAATAACTGCATTTCTATCCTGGATGGTACCATGAGTATCACCTTATTACACCATTGGCACCATCTCTTTACTTGGAACCCACCAGCTGACCCTATAAACACTAGCTCTTCAAGCCAGAAACCCAGCAGGTGCTGTTTTGGCTACTTGACATTTTTCTCTCCCCAGATCACCATTCCTTGGTCAGCAAAGATTCCCAAATTCAAAAGAAAGTCAGAAACCATCTACTCTGTTTCATTTAGGATCTCGGACTCTCTTCATCCTCCTGCTCTCGGGGGTCTGAGAGCAGGCATCACCCCAAACGTTTCACCCTCCGTGGTGCCGATGCTTTCAGGGGATAAAATGCCTTTTTCAGAAAGGGCAGGAACACTGCCATTGTACGTAAGTTGTATTTATTTGTTTGCTTAAATTCGTTTGATATCTTACCATTGGTTTTCTTTTCTTTTTCATTATGAATATTTCAGCATTAAAGGAAAACATCTGGGCTATTAACAAGCTAAATGACATTGTTACTATTCAACTGTTATTGACATACGAAAGTGGCAATTTCATATGACCTATGAGGAAATCTGTGCTTATTTATTTTACTTTAACAAATCTTAACATTTTGCCATCTCTATTTCGGAAAGTTATTTTTTAAAAGAAGTAAAAACAAAAAACAAAAAACAAAAACCCACCCTCCACTGTGCATCCCACTTGCCCTTCCTCTTCCTCTTTCTCCGACAACTGCCCCTCGAAAGCGCATGTGCTTGTATTCATACTACATATGTATCCACAGACAGTAGTCTTCAAATAAGTGATATCCTACAGTATTTACCATATTGTGAAAAAATTTAAATCTGAAACGGAGCCAGAGGTTATAAAATGGAAAATCTCACACATATGCTGTCAAGAAAATAAAACTTCAAAACCAAGAGACTGATTTTTCCATCAATGCCCAATTTATAGAGAACTGACAACATTGGAAATTTCTTGAAATGATGGGGAGATGGTTTCCAGAGGCATGAACAAGAAATGACTTAGATCAGGTTGCTCTCACAAGAGAAGCTGCACTGAACTTTCTTTGCGTGACTGGACTGGTTTTGTCTGCTCAAGGAATTTCCAAAGCTGCTCTCCATTTGTTTTTGATTTTATCAGACTCCAACTGAGACTCTTTATATGCCTTACTCATACACAGAGCCTACCGCAAACCCTCGATGGGCGCGCCGGTAGCTTGTTATAGTTTGCGTGTCCTGCATTGCAATTCCCCTGCTCTTTCCGAATAAACTCATCTTTTGTGACCATTTTGAGCTTGTCATGGTTTACCTCTCTTTTTAGGTTGACAGTATCATACGGCGCTTTCTTTGCTTCTTGCCTTTTTTGTCAACAGGACTGGTCCAGAATTCCCCGTATGAGCAGGATACAAGTGACCCAGCTTGCCACCCATGGGGCAAGAAAGGATAATTCTCCCTCAGGGGAGGGGCGAAGAATTTTTTTGAGTAATAGTACCTGTGACAAACTTAGTTCTTTTCAAAATGCTTCTTCTTTAATCATTTTTATTTTTATTTTTATTTTGAAAAATTACAAACCTGAAGAAATGTTAAAGACTAGTACGGGGAGCACCTTTAAAAGCTTCATTTAGATTCACCACTTGTTAACATTTGGGATTTTATTTTATTTATCTCTGATATCTATTGTTCTGGACTTAACTGTGTCCAAGATTCATATGTTGAAGTCCTAAGCCCTGTTTTTTTTTTAAATTATGATATGTTAGTCACCATACAGTACATCATTAGTTTTTGATGTAGTGTTCCATGATTCATTGTTTGCATATAACACCCAGGGCTCCATGCAATACGTGCCCTCCGTAATACCTGGCACGTCAGAATATGATTGTATTTAGGCATTGGGTCTTTAAAGAAGTCATCGAGTTAAAATGTGGCCAATAGGGTGGGTTCCAATCCAATAATACTGTTGTCTTTATAAGAGGAAATTAGACAAAGACACATATAGAGGAAAAATCATGTGAAGACACGGGGAGAAGATAGCCATCTCCAAGGAAGAAGAGAGGCCTCTGAAGAAACTGAAGGGGTTCAAGACGAGTGTCCCCAAAGTGTGCCACTTTGACATGTGGACTATTTTGAGCTGAAGGCGATCAAGACCCCAAAGGCTCAAGAGAAATTTTTTCCCTCCCTGAAGTACCTAGAAGAATTTAAATTGTAGGTCTTTCCCAGAATAAGATTTTTACCAGAGATGAATTTTATTTGGCAGGGCAGACATTTAATTACCAAATATCTGCTCTTCGTATTGTCCTGTGAATTTCCCACCTCCCCTTTGAAGCTCCAGGCCCCTACCTCCTTCCTTAGCTCAATGGCATATACATTTCATTTTACCATCCTGTCTTTGAACCTCTCATGTATATGGGGTTCCCATATGTATGAAATTAAATTTGTTTTCTCTTGTTAACTTCTCTAATGTTAACCTGATTATTAAACCAGCCAAAGAACCAAGAAGGGTAAAGGAGAAATATTTCCTCCCTAACAAAACTAACACTGACAGCTTGATCTTGGACTTCTAGCCTCTAAACTATGAGAAAATAAATTTCTGTTGTTTAAGCCACAGAGTTTGTAGTATTTTGTTATGAAAACCTTAAAAAACTTATACACACACATATAGATATAAACACATGCATATAGATATATACACATATATAAATATCCATTTGAAAATAGATTACAGCCATCATGATAGTTTATCCTAAGTATTTCAGCATGCAAGGATCCAAGGATAAGATCATTCTCTTACATAACCAAAATACTCTCATCACATTTAAGAAAATTAACCTTTAAATTAATAATCCCACCTAAAATACTTTCTATATTCAATTTTCTCAATTGTCCCAAAATATTTTTTACCACAAAAGTAATTTTTTTTGATTTAGGATATGATCAAAGTTTATGCATTGGGTTCCTGATTATGTTTCTTTAGCCTCTATTGATTTAGAAGATTCCCTATGTCTTTGTTGTTGTCTTTCATGATATTAAATTTTGGGAAAAGTATAAGCCAGTTTTCGTAGAATGTCTCATGTTCAGAATTTGTCTGATTGTTGCCTCATCATCAGATTCAGGTTAAATATTTTTGCCAAGATTACTACATAGGTTATGTCTCATATCTCTTACCTCATATCAGAAGGCATATGCAGGTCTTCTCATTATTGGTCATATTAAGTGTCTTCATTTATTTTATGTTAAGTTTTATTTTACAATAATTATAGAGTCACAGAAAGTTGCAAAAATAATACAGAGAGATCACATATACCCTTCATATCCATGTACGGATTCTCTTTTATAGCTGAAAAATACACAATATCCCCTTTCTTTCTCAGACACATAAACATACAGCTTTCCAGAAATTGCTTGAGGTTCCAGAAAGAAGGGAAGTCCTTCCATCCATAAGTGAAGAGACTTAGAGTGTACATTTGAAAAATAATCAAAGAATACATTTGAAACCAAGGTCAAAATATACACCTGAAAAGAAATTCAGATGTGTCTTTGAAAAGAAGGGGAGTCACAGCATTAAATCAGGGTTTCTATGTTTTTGAAAAGGCGATGTTATTTGTATCAAAATGGTATAAGACTCATTTCCCTCATCATTCTATTCACAGTGAATATACACATTCAAGCGTTCTTACCATCATTTTGCCAAAGGACAAAGCTTAAACAATTTAGTAATGAGTTGGATGTTCTTTATTCAAGGGAACACAATCCATGGATTGAGGGACTATGGTGTCTTATATGCCATGGAGAACTCTTCCTGAAAGATTTGGAGCAAGAAGGAGGTTTATAGAGGTTTCACAGGGGCAACTCAGAAACAGGGCATGATTGACTAGGAGTCCAGAGATTTCCTTATAAGGCTACCAGGCCCAATTTCTCAGGTAAGTTCACTAAAGCTTTGAGGATGGTGATTGGGTGACTGGTGTATGTTGGGTGTCCTTGACAGTTGTTTCCCGTAAGTGTAGGCTGACTTAGGCTTAAATATCTGATGTGGGCCAGGTCACTGGGCCTCCATTTTGTGGGTCCCATTATATGGATTAACTTTATCAATTCCTTCCCTACATTCCCTACATTCATTAGACTATCATTATAATCTTCCAAGAAGGACAGTTATCATCATCACGATAACAAGAACTTGAAGGAGATGACAAGGTGAGATGTTCTTCAGCTATTTTAATTTCTCCCCCAAATGTACAGAGTAACTTGGTTCAGAACATCAAGAGTAGGTTGCAAACCCAGCTCACAGTTGAATCTTTTTTATGTTGCCTTCATTCTCATTCCCCTCTCTCCCTTAGGATTCTTCAGTCAAAGGCTCTAGATTTGTAGCTGGATTTCAAGCAGAAAATATACGCAGGTCCTTTATTCCCTTTACCCATCAAAAACCCCCAGAAACAGGGGTGCTCAGAGAAAAGACCACAGTGAGGGCTTCTCAGTCCCAGTCCAATACACAGTAAAATCAGAGACCCACTTCTGCAACTCAGAACAACCAGGGACTGCTCCTTCTCTTCTCCAGATGGGCGGAGAAAGTGTACTGTTGCTTCAAATCTGTCTTCCTCTCCCCTTCCCCATTCTTTCCAGAGTACCGGCCCCCTTAAACAATGGCCGCGGGGCTCTGGGCAGTGTGTAGCGGCTTTATGGCGCGGCCTCCTGCAGTCAGAATGCCCCCTGAACTTTCACTTCTTGCGCTGAAATTTTGACTCATTTTTGTTCTTCCTTATATTTTGAAAGTATACCAGAGCCTGTGATTTTATCTATTCATTTTGTTTCAGATTTGAGATGTGTTTTTCTTTGGCCAGAAAAAATTGAGAAAGACTTAGAATTGATCAAAAGCAACAACACGGGATTAAACAAAGGACATGAAGTAGCCCGTCCAGGGTACCTTTCGGGGGTATCCCTACCTTTCATTATTTTTAAGCTATTTTTGGTAGTGGAAAACTGGTAATAATGCAGTTGTTAATGATTCATGTCCATAGAAATGCAAATGAATTTGTCCATTGAAATGCAATTGATTATGCTTGTTTTGTATACATTTACAAATTTGACTCAGCGATGCTAATTATCGGTATATGTGACTTTGAATCCTCCTTTGAACTAATTATAACATCTTTTTTTTAAAAGATTTTATTTATTTATTTGACAGAGAGAGAGAGGGCGAACACACAAACAGAGGGAACAGCAGGGGGAGAGAGAGAAGTAGGCTCCCCACTGAGAAGGGAGCCCAATGTGGGGCTTGATCCCAGGATCTGGGATCATGACCTGAGCCAAAGGCAGATGCTTAGCTGACTGAGCCACCCAGGCGCCCCTAGGTATAACATCTTACTAGATTCCTCATTAATTAATGAGTTAAGTAAAATCTTTAACTAGCGTCCATTTTATATTTGTATGAGAGTCATGATTTTACCTTTAAAAATTGTCCTTTACCAATCTGTTGCTAAATTGTAAATATTACTGATTTCATTATGGTTTACTCCTTAATAGCTGAAATTATTTAGGGGTGTCTTATTTAGTTTCCAGATGTACCAATTTTTAAATGGTTTATCTTTTTATGTTGGTCTTGTTTTAATTACAATGGTGTCAGTGGGATGTTTGTATGGTTTCTTCGAATTTTGTTGAAATTTCCTTTTTGACCTTATATCTGGTCAGCATTTGTCAATGACCTCAGGATACTTGGAGAGAAAGCATCTTCTCTATGAAGGGAGAAGGTTCAAATCTTTTCTGGCTTTGCTTATTTTATCTTTTAAAATTACTTTCTGATAGATATGTTAAAATTTCCTACTTAGATGAGAAATTTCGATTTCTTGTCATAATTCTGTTATTACTTTATATATTCTGTTAGGTTTTATAAATTCATAAATGCTTATATGTGTGTGTGTTTAAATTAGTTCTGTTATTATTATGTACTATCCCTCTGTATTTCTATTACTGTTTTTTTGCTTTATATTTATTTCATCTAATATTTTTCTTTTGATTAGTATTGGACTGGTATATATTTTATCATTTCTTTAGTTTCAACCCTTTTGTATTGTTTCGTTTTAGAACTATTCCTAGTAAGTAGGCTATAGCTATGTTTATGTTTTCTTTTGTTTTTACTCAACCTGATTATCTTTTTCTTTTAAAAAAATATGTAACCGGGGCAGCTGGGTGGCTCAGTCAGTTAAGTGTCTGCTTTCAGCTCAGGTCTTGATCCCAGGGTCCTGGGATCGAGAGCCTTGCATTGGGCTCCCTGCTCAGTGGGGAGTCTGCTTCTCCCTCTTCCTCTGCCCCTCCCCCTGCTTGTGTGCTCTCACTCTGACAAATAAATAAAATCTTAAAAAAAATAAATATTTAATCTACTTAGATACGTTAGAATTTCTCTTGTATGTTGGGTTTGTTTTTTAACTCTATTTTATGGGTTTTCTTTTTTTTTTTTTTTAAGATTTTATTTATTTATTCGACAGAGATAGAGACAGCCAGCGAGAGAGGGAACACAAGCAGGTGGAGTGGGAGAGGAAGAAGCAGGCTCATAGCGGAGGAGCCTGATGTGGGTCTCGATCCCAGAACGCCGGGATCACGCCCTGAGCTGAAGGCAGACGCTTAACCGCTGTGCCACCCAGGCGCCCCATGGGTTTTCTTTTTAAATAATCTCTCTGCCCCCCTGTCTTCCTGACTTTATTTTTTTCATTTTTGTGTTGAAAATTTTCCTAGACTCAGCCCCTTCCCACTTTTTTGCCATTTGTGTGGAAGCTACAGATTGTATCTCTAATCTTTGGTGATTGTTCTTGAAGTTTTTAACACATAAAGTGAAAAGATGCCAAATGCAAAACAATCTGTATAGTATGCTATCTTTGAGAAATATAAAGGCAAATGCAAGAATACATATTTGCATTTTGATATATTTACAAAAAGAAAAAGGATAGCAAACAAAAAAGACAAAATAAGACAGAACTTAAAAACCCAATATACATCAGAAATGGCATTGGACTAACTAGATTAACTCTCTCACTAAAACAGAAAGAAGATCAGGGTACATTAACACAAAGTGAACGGAACCAGAAACTCATAAAAATGCTCACCTATAAAACAGTCTGGGGATAGAGAGAGATTGGAGGAAAGAAGAGAGTGAGTTTTTAAATGTCATTTCACGTTTGGGACTATAGAAAAGGATCAGTTGTTAAAACTATAAACGCTTTAGTTCTTAAAAATATGTAATTAAGTTAAAATCAAAATATTTTTATCGTGTAAAAAAATCTGCCATGTACACATAAATATAATTGTTTGCAACAGTCTGGAATAACTATCTTTATCCTTCTCCCAAATGCAACCCGTCTGTATCAAACTTTATCTGCTAAACAACCTTCCCAACCTACATCATTATTATTTAGACTTTCAGTTTTTACACCTTTAGTTTTATTTTTTAAAAAACACAAGATTCTTAAAAAAAAAAAAAGATTTTATTTATTTTAGAAAGAGAGACAGAGCACGCACGCTCTAGCACAAGCATGAGCAGGGGGGAGGGGCAGAGGGAGAAGCGGACTCCCCTGAGCAGGGAGCCGCATGAGGGACTCAATCCTGGGACTCCAGGATGGTGAGCTGAGATGAGGGCAGACGCTTAACTGACTGAGCCACCCAGGCGTCCCTAAACACAAGATTCTTATTTTGTCTTTGTTTCTTACTATATTCTCATACTCAATTCCTTAATGTTTGCACCTAGTAAGTAGGGGCCTAAGGGCCTCCAGGTGGACCTGCTGTGTGACATTGCCGCATCCTAGCCACGCCCTGTGCCCCTACTCTAATATCCGCATCAGCTTGGACCCTGCGTCCAGCTGACCTGGAAAGATCTGGGTTTTCCACTTTTCCCAGTGTATTGCTACTCAAGTAATGACTATAGATCCCTTTGGACGAGGCCTGGGACATCGCTGCTGTGTATGCTTCCCTTGGTGCTGCGAGACCCTTCCGCATTGGGACGTTGCCTTCCTTCGGGGGATTCTGGATGTGAAACCTAGCCCAGCTCTAGAACTGGGCACCCATTCACGCTGGCTATCTGTCTCTCTGCCTGTCTCTCCTGTCCCCTCTCTTAATATCTTTTGATACTAAGTAATTCCTTTCACGGATGCCCATCTGTGTTGCCCTTAGAAACACTCTATTGTACTAGCCATCTGCATGGAGTCCTTACCTCCAGGAAACTGGGCTTCTCATCTTCCCTTGGGTGGGATCGAGAGTGTTCTCTCAGGGTTACAAACAAGGATCCATGCATATCCTGGCTGCTAACTCTGGTTCTTAGGACACGTTAGCAAGCTGAGAAGGGTAGTGCTAAACTATGTGGAAATGTAGCCCAAGGTAATGCAGTTTTCTTATTAGACGAGCATCTTTCCACCCCAGAAGGATTTGAAATTAAATACAGCAATATTTAAGAGTATCAAACCCATGCTATTATGTTTGTTTTGAGGCATTTGTACACACTTGGTATTTTAAGTATTTATGTTCAAGAGAATTTGATGTTTTAGAGCAATGGGTCAATTTAACTGGTGACCTCAATTTAAAACGTGAAATCGAATCATTGAATTAGATTTTGAAGTGTAGCAGAATGGGCCATGCCAGCGTATGACCATAGAGTTGAGAACATTCTACCCCAAATGTGCCAATTTGGCATACTGATGATTTTGAGCTGTAGGCGTCTGAAACAGCAAATACAGGGAGAGGCTTTCTCTGAGCTCCCCTTATCTGCCTCAAGAGCCTCCAAAAGGAATTCAACCATCCTGAGTCCCTCCCTGTCCTTCCCCTGGAGTTTGATTCACCAGTGAAGACTGAGTCTTGTCACAGGAGAGGAGACTAGAAGTCCATACCACACTCAGACAGAATTGGTCACAAAAGGGCAAAATTCCTACCTATTCTCCTATGGCCCCATTCATCTTTCCTAGAAATAATTTACTCCCCACTAACACACCTGCATCTCCCCTCCCCTTTCCCTATGTAGATGGTATTGAAGCCCGGATTATAAAATTGTCTGGGAGAGTCACTCATTTTTCCCCGGTATCTTCCGTGTATACACGAGGTATACATGTTAATAAACTTCTGTTGGTGGTTCTCTTGTTAATCTGACTTTTATTGCAAGGGTCTCAGCTAAGAACCCTTAGGGTAGAGGGAAAAATATGTTTTTCTTCCCTCTAATTTGTTAGTTTAAGTTACAGTCTTACCCAGTTTGTATGCAGAGTTGGAATATTCACAAGGACATAAAGTTCAACTTATTTATAATTTTAATGTATTAGATTTATGAGTTATTTAAATACATGAGATTTTATTTGTTCAGTAAAACAATTGACGTACTAAAAGGAAATTGAATATATTTAATTGGATATACTAAATTTGAATATGTGGCATAACATGTTTAAGGAAATTCAATTAAGTTTATAAATAGGACTAAGCATTTTCAAAATCTTAACGGTAAACTTATAAATCGAATAATATGATTAGAAACTTAAATTTGAAAGCCTGAAGAATTTAAGATGTAAAAAAAGTTTGTGAACTAACAGATTGTATATTGATTGTAAAACCAGTATAGTCATTTGAAGATTTTTTCCCTGCACATGAAAACTACACTCAGGGGCACACACACACACACACACACACACACACACAAGCCCTCATTTTAGCTTCAATTATCTTTTAATAAAGATATTATTGTGGGGGCACCTGGGTGGCTGACTCTTGATTTCAGCTTTGATCATGATCTCAGGGTAGGGAGATCAAGCCCCTGTGTGGGGCTCCGCTCTCAGTGGGGAATCTGCTTGAAATTCTTCCTCTCCCTTTGCTCACATGCATGCACCTGTGCTCTAAATAAGTAAATAAATAACATCTTAGGGGGAAAAGATATAATTGTGTCCATTTTATGGATGAGGAAATTGGGGCTCATTAAGGTGAACGAAGGAACATTCTATCAGGATTTGAACTCTGGCACTAAAGGTTCAATGCTCCTTCTAGTACACTATTCAGTTTAACCTCACATGATCCTAAGTGCGTAAAATTCAGAAATAGCCTGAAATCATCTCCTCTTTTGCTTTTTTTTTTTTGTGTGTGTCCCAACTACTAATAGTCATAAAGAATGTGCTTTTTATAATGTGTGGTCATCACTGGACAAGTGCATCCCAAATCAGAGCCAAACAGTTATAAGAAGTTTCCAGGATGAAGTGAAAAGGCAAACATCAGCCAAATCAATGGTCATTCATTGTAAAAAATGGCATTTATGCCAAAAACTGCACAACACTGGAGTATGCAATGTAAAATCACATAAAGACCTATGCAACCAACACCCGGGCCAAGAAAGAGAGTATTTACAGCACCCAGAAACTCCTGCTCCCAACCTTCTACCACGTCTCCCTTCCTCCCTCCTTCCCTTACCTCCTTCCTTTCCTCCTGCACTGAGTGTAACCCAGTTTTATTTGCACTCCTTGGGAAGCGGACTGAGCTGGAGAAGCATGCAAGAGGTTCTGGAATGAAAAGGCAGCAAGATGGAGAAGTTGAGCTGTCAGGCAGTCTCAGCAGAGGCTACACCAAGCTCCTGAAAAGTTCTAAAGCAGGGATAACCCCTCCGGTGTGTCCAAACTTGGGGCAAAGGGGACAATTCTTATACCTCTGCCTGGCTCAGTCATTGTGTGCAGAAGTCTCTGGAAGGAGGTGTGATTTTGAGGGAGGTGTCTCTCTTCAAGCAACAAAACCCCACTGGGAGCTGACAGCAGAAGGTAGTCTGCCGACAGCATTCCCAGGAGCTGGGGTATGCGTCCCGCACCCCTGAAGGGGGATCTGGGACAAGAACTCCAGAGAAATGTTTTAAAAATATGGTGACGGTGGATAGTCTCGTCCTGTTTCTGATTTCAGGGGGAGCTTTCATACATCCCCATTACAAATCACACTTGATATATACAGGGACATACTCCTTAGCAGATTAAGAAAATTTTATTCCGTGTGCTGCCAGAATGGGTATCTTGCACGGATATAGAATTTTATCAAATGCTTTTTCTTTTAGTAGGATGATTTATGATTTTTCAGTCTTCCTTTCAGTTAAGGTGGTGAATGATATTAATTTGGTTTTTGAATATGAGGCCAAACCTCAGTTCTTGAATTAAACTGAATTTGTGGTACATGAGTTCCCCCATATCCACGTTTTTGCTTTCTGTGGTTTCAGTGACCCACGGTCAACTGTGCTCTGGAAGCAGGTGATCTTCGTTCTGATGAGATATCAGAAGGTCAGTAGCAGCCTAAACCCTAGGTCGCAATGCCTACGTCATTCCCCTCACTTCACCTCATTACGTGGGCATTTTATCATCTCATAGCATCACAAGAAGGGTGAGTACAGTACAGTAAGACATTTTGAGAGAGAGACCACATTCACATAACTTTTATTACAGATTGTTACAACTGTTCTCTTTTATCATTATCGTGGTTAATCTCTTAGTGTGCCCGATTTATCAATGAAACTTTCTCATAGGTATGTCTGCATAAGAGAAAACATAGTATATATGGGCTTCAGTACTATCCACGGTTTCAGGCACCTATTGGGGGTCTTGGAATGTATCCACTACAGATAAAGGGGGGCTACTATAATATATATTTATATAGCGCTGGGTATATTTATTTATACATTGCTGGATAACGTCAAACTTCTTTTCAAAGTGGTTGGCCAGCAATGCCTGGGTGGCTCAGTCGGTTAAGCATCTGCCTTTGGCTCAGGTCATGATCCCAGGTCCTGGAATTGAGCCCCGCATCGGATTCCCTGCTCCATGGGGAACCTGTTTCTCCCTCTCCCTTTGCCTGCTGTTCCCCCTGCTTGTTCTCTCTCTCTCTCTCTACAATAAATAAATAAAATCTGGAAAACAACAACACCAACAAATCCAAGCGGTTGGCCAATTGGCACTCCTACCAGCAACGTAGGAATGTTTTCGTTGATGCATATAGTAATCAACACTTGTCATAAAATTTAAATTTTTAAAAATAATTTGAAATATGGATAGTGAGATCCCATTGTATTTTTACTCTGTATTTCCCAGACAATCTTCTGCTATAAGCCAGAGTAGTGCAAGATAATGCCTTTACTAACAGCTCAGAGGGGCCAGGGAGTTTCTGTGTCTTGTAAATTAGGTATCAGGACCTGAGGGTAAGGGAACAGGATGTCCAAACCAGCATTAATCTGTCCTTCTATTTGTGCTTGTTTTTTTCTTTTTCTATTTTTTTAGATTTTATTTTTTTATGTGATCTCTGCCCCCAACGTGAGGCTCAAACTCACAACCCCAAGATCCAGAGTCACATGCTCTTCCAACTGAGCCAGCCAGGTGCCCCTGTTTTGTTCTTTTCCTGACTTCTTGTGATATACACTTCACTTATTAATTTTGTCTTTCTTCTTTTTTAATATTTGCTTTTAATATTAAAAATTTCCCACAAATACTGTTCTATCTGCAACCCACAAAATTTGATTCGTAATACTTTCATTAATTTCTAGTTCAAACTTTTTCATTTAATCTCCATCATGATATCTTTATTGACTCATGAATTATTTAGAAATATGTTTCTTGATTTCTAATAATGAGGGATTAAATTTTTTAATTTATCAAGAGCTTGATTTCTTTGTGTTAAAATACACTATGATTTCAACACTTTGTAGTTAGTTGAAACTTGCTTTATGGTCCAGAAGATAATCAATTCTGAAATTTTGAACAAGGCTCAAATATTTGCCAAAAAAGAATGTGTAATTCTTGAGCCCTTCACTACAGTGTTTTAAATATGCTTACATGAAGAATATTAGATGAAGAATATTGTTTTATTCAAATCTCCTATATTCTCGCTGATTTAAAAAAACCTGTTCTATTAGTTACTAAATAAGTGTGTTAAAATCTCACGTAGTGCATGTGGATTTCTCTCATTCTTCTTTCTGTTCTGTTAATATTTGTTTTATATTTTCTGAGGTTATGTTATTCCATACATGACATTTTAAATTGGAATGTCCACTTGGCGAATTGAACTTTTATCATTAGGAAGCAACTTAGAAAAACCTCTTACTAATATTTTTTGCCTTCAAGTTAACTTAGTTTGATATTAATATAGCCATAGCAGCTTTTAAAAAATTTGTATTTGTATTTTTAAAATATTTGTATTTATGTATATGTGTGTGTGTGTGTGTGCGTGTGTGTGTGCGTGTGTGCGTGTGTGCATGTGTGTATCTATCTATCTATGTCTCCATTGTTTTACTTTTGATCTTCTTTGTATTTCTATGTTTTAGATTTGTCTCTTTAAATAGCGTATATTTGGATGCTGGCTTTTCCCTCTTAGCCTCATAATCTTCCATTTTAAGGAAGTTACTGGTTTATCTTTATTAAAATCCTCCACCTTATTCGTACTTTGTCTACTTAGTCTATGTTCTTTTCTTGCTTTCCTTTAGAACTCGACTGAGAATTTTTTAAGCTCTTTATTTTGAGATTATTTTGGATTTATAGAATAGTTGGGAAGACAGTAAGAAAGCTTCTGTATGCCCTGCACCTAGCATCCCCTAATGTTAATATCTATGTGGCCATCATACAGTTATCGCAATTAACAAGTTAACAGTGGTACAAAGCTATTAACTAGACTACAGACTTTATTTGGATTTTAGCATCCAATTTGTTTTTTAAAATCTTATTTATTTGAGAGAGAGCGTGCCCACAAGCCAGCACAAGCAGGGGGAGGCGGAGGGACAGGGGGAGCGGCAGGTCCCCCGTGGAGCAGGGAGCCAGATGTAGGGGCTCCATGCAGGACTGTATCTGGAATCCAGAATCATGACCTGAGCTGAGCTGAAGGGAGACACTTCACCCACTGAGCCACCCAGGCGCCCCAGTTGTATTAGTTTCTATTGCTGTGTAACAAATTAAAAAAAAGAAGAAGAAGCAGCTCAAAAAGCAGTTTCTATAGGTCAGAAGTTTGGGCACGGCTTAGGTGGGGTTTTTGCATGAAGGCCTTATCAGGCTGGAGTTCAGGTGTCGGCCAGAACCCATCAGAGGCTCAAGGGGGGGAAGTTCTGCTGTCAGGTTCCCACGGGGTTGTTGTAAGAATTTATTTCCTGCAGCTGCAGAAGTGAGGCTTCCAGATTCTTGCTAGAGCCCCCTGTCGGCAGCTCAGCAGCTAGAGGCTGCCTACAGATTCTTGCCACATGGGCTTCTCCAGCACGTCCCCTTGCTTCCCTACAGTGTGCCTTTATTTGGGGGGTTGGGGCTTGTAATCTGGGAGACACAGAGTCAGCGAAATTGAAGGCAAGCTCCGGAGAGAGTTTTTAAAGAGGACAGAGGGAATTTGCATCAGTTGTGTTGGAGGAAATGTGACTGGTGCTGCTCTAGCTACAGTGACGCTGATCTATACATAATTGGTTGCTAGGGCTAGTGTTGGGCAGAAAGTCCATTTATGTCCTTTCTAACATGCAACACATGCCTTGGCTTGGCAACCCAAAAGAGCCAAAAGTAGAGACTCAAACAGATACATTGGGAATGTTCATAACAGCCTTACTCACAACAGCTAAAAGATGGACACATCCCCCAAGTCCATCAACAGAGGAGCCAATGGATAAACAAAATGTGGTTGATCCATACAATGGAACAGTATTCAGCCTCAAAAAGGAAGGACGTTCTGACACCTGTTACAACATGGACAAACCTCAAGAATATCGTGCTAAGTGAAATAAGCCAGTCACAAAAGGACAGATAGATGATTCGCCTTACACTTAGAATAGGCAAATTCATAGACACAGGAAGGAGCATGGTGGTAGGTAGTGACTGGGAGGAGAGGGGAATGGGTAGTTACTGTTTAAGGGGTACTGACTTTCTGAGGGTAATTTTCTGGACAAAGTAGTGGTGGTTGTATGACTTAAACGCTGTTATGTGTTTTTACCACAATAAAAAAAAAACACAAATGCACTGACTCATTTGTTTTAAAAAAAAAATCTGTCTCGTTGATATCAAACATTTCATTCCCCATATCCCACCCTGCCCCAGTTCTTCTAAAGCAATGTCCGTTGGGGTTGTGTGAAGGAACGTGGTCTCAACGACATGACCATTTCCTGAGACATCGTTCACCATAGGTTTTAAAGGTTCCCAACCAACGCAGTTAATCCATGCTTACTTAACTCGCAATGGATTGAAGTGGAGCACCAAATTTTTACGAAATCTTCTCCAAAGGGTACATAGATCAGGGAACTAAGGAGAAAGGAAAATCGGATTGCGAGAATAAGTAAAAGCCAGGGGTAAATTTTTCACAAGGAAACGCATCACCCATTCCTCGAGAGAAGCTGAGGAAGTCCTACAGGTTTGGCACTCGGATTTCTAGGGACCCGAATGCTGGGAGGAGAATGGACCGCCATAGGGCCCGGTGTCGACACGTGAGAAACACTGTGTGATGGAGTGAGTGACAGCCATCCCGGAGACGGGAGCACCAGGCATTCTGCGTGACCTTTCCTTGTCACATTCGTCTGTGGGCTAGCCCACGGCGCAGTTCCGCGGAAGCAATGAAGTAGTGTAGAAGTCTCAATTATATAACTCAGCAAAGAATTCTTGACTCGAGTCACTGAGCCGTTCCCATAAATGGGTCAAATTCTTCACCTGTCCTCAAAGATTCCCGTCAGGGACTAATTGTAGGGTAGAAGCCTCTAGTGACAAAGGAAGAGGCAGCATCACAAACTTGCTTTTTTCCCTAAACCAGATCTGTCTTATTTAACGAGCATCATGTTTTTTGGGGTTTTCTCCTGCTTTTTACCCCCTTTCTTGCTTTTCATAATTAAAAGTGCCCTTGGTCCGCAGACCGTATGTTTTTCCAGGTCAGGGTAGGCTCCCCAGGTTCCCAGTGTATTACCCCCAGCCTGACTCACACACTTATTTTGCTTGCCTGGTCTTTGCCCACGTTTATTTGCAACTTCCTCTTTTTTTTTTTTTTTTAAGATTTTATTTATTTATTTGACAGAGATAGAGACAGCCAGCTAGAGAGGGAACACAAGCAGGGCGAGTGGGAGAGGAAGAAGCAGGTTCATAGCGGAAGAGCCTGATGTGGGGCTCGATCCCATAACGCCGGGATCACGCCCCCAGCCGAAGGCAGACGCTTAGCCGCTGTGCCACCCAGGCGCCCCTTACTTGCAACTTCTGAATGATTTCTTAGCTCTTAATAACGGCTGCGTGAGAAACTTACACCCTGACTTTTATTATTATAACTCAGCCGATTTAGCTTATTCTGTCCCGTCACCTTCAACGTTGCGATGAGGTCTTCTGTTTTGATACAAAAGCCAATTAATGAATCAAATGGCCTTTTTACATGATATTTGGTTTGAGATTTTATTTAAGTGTTAAGAACTTAGGCGCTTCTCGGATGAAACACGCTTTTCGTTTTCTCCAGACCTCATTGGCTTTTACTCTAAGAGGTTGGGCATAAATCAGTGTTCCCCCCCCTCCCTGGAGGTCTCTGTCCTCATTAACTATGCATTTTTGATGCTGACAGTCTCACTCCATGTTTATTGATATATTTGGTTCGCATAGCGCCATTCTCCAAGGCCACGAAGAAACTTGAAACAAAAAACAATCCGACTTCATTCCTACTTCTAGAATGAGTCTCTGGGATTTCTAACGGAACCCAGGGGCCCCAGAGAGCTAGTTTAGGCAGAAGTGTGTCTTGGAGAGGAAGCGCACAAAATGACAGAAGTTCTGAGGATGTGGTACGTGTTTGGCAAGCTCTGCAAAATATTAGGATCTTTTCAAATAAAAGGTGCTGTCTCGTCTCTGGGTGATAATTCTCACCTGACCTGCAGGGAGACCGGTTTATACCATCCGCTCAGTCTTCTTCAATGTGGAGTCTCATGGTTCACTCTGTCTCTCCCCCTTCTAAAGCCTTGTCTGGTGTTCTCCAGAGATTTGCCAAAAGGGGACCCCCTGCTCTAGTTTCTAAAGTCCACCATCGGCTGGATACCAGGGGCTGTTGGGTTCTTGCCCTTCCCCCACAAGCTGGCCTGGGCCCTCAGTAGGAAAAGGTAAGCTTTTCTTACAGCTATTGTGCGGCTGAAAACTAATTTGCTTTTTATTCCTTTGAGGTTATGACAATTTGGAGGACAAAAAGGAGCGAGAAAGCAAGCAAGAGGGAGGCTGGCAACACTGTTCTCATCTCCCCCCCCCCCACCCCGTCCTGCTTTCGATTTATTATAATTTTAATAGGGAAAGGGTCCTCTTTGGAAAGCAGAGAGCAGTAAGACACCACGCAGTGAACTATTCTGGGTTCCCCAAGCAACGGAGGGTTTTTTTTTTTTCTTTTAGTACCAGAGGGGACAAACTCAAATCAAACACATAATCCTCTGGGTATCTAAATAATTAGCTTCTCTAGACTTTCCAAATCAAGAGCTTACTTTCTGTCCTGTGTTCTTCGTCTTTGCAGGGCTGTAATTGTTAAGCAGACAGTAAGAAAAATAGCCCCGAACTCAGACAAAAAGCAGCTAAATAGCCACATAGCATCTGGCTTCTGTAGACATTCAGTGAGACTATGATGTTGCCCCCTCCCGTGTTAATGAATGAAGATGTCAGCGTTCAGCTCAAGCTGGTATAGGCGCAGACTATGCAAAGCAAGATGGCTGCCACCCTTTTATTTATTTATTTGTTTTTATTTTTATTTTAAAGATTTTATTTATTTATTTTGACAGAGAGAGACAGCCAGCGAGAGAGGGAACACAAGCAGGGGGAGTGGGAGAGGAAGAAGCAGGCTCCCAGCGGAGGAGCCCCATGTGGGACTTGATCCTGGAACGCCAGGATCACGCCCTGAGCCGAAGGCAGCCGCCTAACGACTGCACTACCCAGGCGCCCCTATTTATTTGTTTTTAATTTCCTACTAAGCTCATGGACTGTGGGCCATTTCCCTAATAAGCTGCTTTTATCTTTACTTCTATTGATTCAGGAAATCTCTTCCCCTTTACCTATCTCTTCTCAAGAACTAGAAGTATCCCATTTCTTAAGAATCAGCAAGATTTAATCGAAGTCTAAATCTCTGTTCTTCAAAATCTCTGTTCTTCTGGACAAGTTGGATTATGGGACATGTTGGATTATTATACACATGTATGTTCATGTAGCTAATATACTATTGGGCATAAGGTAGTTAGGCATGAAATAGCCCTGGGTCCTGCTAACTCAAGTTTCTCATTCTTTATCAGAATTGAATTCCATTTATATCAGGGCTCATGAATACACATGCCTATCAGGGGCAGGCAGAAAAAAATAAAAGAGTTAACTGGTTCTGGCACCAGTTGTCATTTCTTGGCCACCTCCCTTAGGCTTGGAAAAGAATAGAAATAGGATCGAGGGGATTCTAGGGTCACTGCAAATGTTTTCTAGACAACTCATAACTTTGAAGAGAGTGGAAACAGGAAGACAAAAGAGCATTTGGGGGGTAGGTTTGCCGGCACAGCAGCGGTTCTCTATGGGGAACAATTTTGCTTCTTCCGGGATATCAGACTATCTCTAGAGACATTTGTGGTCGTCACAACTGGGAAAACGGAATGTTGGTCAGAGGTAGCAGGTAGATGCCAGGGATGCCGCTAAGCACCTTGCAATGCACAGGGAAGCCCTCGCCGCAAAGAATGATCCGACTCCAAATTTCAATCGTGTCAGGTATAGAAACCATGCCCTAGATAGATAAGAATGGTCACCTTCAACTTTTATTTCAAGCATGCCTCCAAAATTTTACAAAACAGTGTATCCTCCTGTATTTTTAAAAAATAATCTCTATGGGGGGTGGCTCAGCCATTGAGCGTCTGCCTTCAGCTCAGGTCATGATCCCGGGGTCCTGGGATTGAGCCCCACATCGGGCTCCCTGCTCAGTGGGAAGCCTGCTTCTCCCTCTCCCTTTGTCCCTGCTTATGTTCTCTCTCTCGCTGTCTCTCTCTGTCAAATAAATAAAATCTTAAAAAAAAAAAAACAAAACTCTACCCCCAACATGGGGCTTGAACTCATGAACCCAAGATCAAGAGTTGAATGCTCTACCAACTGAGCCAGCCAGGTGCCCCTCCTCTTGCATATTTTTAATGGATATCTAAAATTTTTAATCATAAGATTAGTTGCAAAAGATGTAATTCCTGGCTTATTTCAAATGAAACCGGTACATCATTCCAATGAGAACTAACACCATGACTACTTGGGCCACCCTCATTCACTTGAAAAAACGTATGAAAAAAAACCCTCTACTTTTAGAGTAATATCCTTTTATGATGATTTTTATAATAACTGGTATCCTAGTAAAGTAAAATGTTTCTCAGAGTTCTGTGAGTTACTCTAGCAAATTATTCCAATCCAAGAAGGGTGCTGTTGGAACCTCTGATCTGCAGCTGGTCTGTCAGAGCATAGGTACTAATCTGGTCTTGTGACCGGTGTCTGAAGTGGCCGCAGGGTAGCCTTGTAGGACAGTGCCCTTCATTTATGGGATCTGATGCTACTTCCGTGTAGACAGGGTCAGAATTGAGTTGAATTGTAGGACACCCTGCTGGTGTCGGAGAATTGCTTGATGGGATGCCAACTGCCCCCCATGCCCCACCTCACCATATAGACATTGAAATTGGGTCCTGACCCTTAAATTATGATATTTTCCTGGAGGAGGACAACATTAAAGATCTCTCTCTGATAACAGAATTTTTAATTCTTAGACTATATAATGTGGAGTTCACAGATCAAAGGGAAAGGGGTTGATCTCATCACATTTCCCCCTTCTGTGGAAGTACAAGTGCAATCATTTATACCTTTATTTTGTTAGGCTATGGTAAGGTCTTATACTGGTGGCCCCCAAGAACTCACTCCTCTTGGTTTCATGCCCTTGAGTTTTCCTTTCCCCTCGAACCTGGGTTGGCCCTGGAAATTGCTTTACCCTATAGAATGTTACAGAAATGATCCTGTGCCCACCTCCAGATTTAAGCCTTATGGAGATGTGGAAGCTTCTCTTTTGTCCTCTTGGAAGTACTGTATCACTGTGAAGAAGTCTAGCCACCCTGTTGGAGAGACCACATAGAGGTCACATGAAGCAAGAAGGGCCCTGAGATTAAATGGAGAGACAGAAGCCCAGGCTTCCCAGCTGAGCCCAGCTCCCATCTGACCCACTAGCTGAATGTGGCCACCCACGTGACCACTGGCAAGACCGCAGAAGGACTTCCCAGCTGAACCCAGCCCAGACTGTGGAACTGTGAGCAAATAAAAAGGTTTTAAGCCAGTAAGTTTTAGGGTGGTTTGTTGCTCAGTGATGGGTAACTGAAATTGGCCACCAATGTGCCTTCCCAAGGATTAGACTTGTTCACCTATCAAAGATTGTTATGGGTTGAATTATATCCCTCCCCTCAAAAAAAGATATGTTGAAGTCCCAACACCCAGAACCTGTGAATGTGGTTTTGGGGGGGAATAGGGTCTTTGCAGATGGAGTCAGGTTAAGACAAGGTCATTAGGGTGGGTTTCATCCAATACAGCTGGTGAACTTATAAGAAGAGACAGAGAGAAAGGGAGAACACCAGGGGAAGATGGAGGCAGAGATTGGAGGCCAGAAAATACAGACACATTGCCAGCTGTCCCCAGAAGCTAGGGAGAAGCACGGCACCAAAGGAACAACCCTGCTGACACCTTGATCTTGGACTTCCAGCTTCCAGAACTTCGAGAGAATACATTTCTGTTGCTTGAGGCCACCCAGTTTGTGACACCATGCTGCAGCAGCCCTGGGGACGGAATGCAGAGATCCTGGAAAGCTGCAGACGTGGAGAGAGTGGGGGAAGGAGCCTATCTGTGTGGTCAGCACCCAGGGCCCTGACCGCGAGTGCCTCCTTAAATTTTGCATCTCACTCTGGTCCCCAACAGCGAATTATGAGGTAAAGACAATAGGAATCCTAACCAATATTTGCCCAGTGGTTTTCTAGTTTCTGCCAATTGTGCTGAAGTTATTTATTCTGTATCTCTATGCAATTCTTTCAGTATACATCGTGGACTTTGCTCAGCCAGTCAAGGACAGAACAGGATCACCTTCTTTACCTTCCAGGCTAAAGGTGCCACCAGCTGTTGGAACCCACTTTCCCTAAGTGGTTTGTAGAGTAGCTAGGGCCACCGTTTTTTAGTGGTGGTTGTGACATGGTTGGGGTTTATTGTCTCTGGATCTCTATTCTGCAGACTTGCAATGAACTGCTTCTATCCCCAAGGGTGGCAAGGTGAACATATAGCCCTGGAGGGTAATTAAGAAAAATCTATAGGCCTCAGCTTATCTTGGTGAGAAGTAGTTATCTGCACCCCCACCACACCCCCCTTGCCAAAAAAAAAAAAAAAAAAAAAATTCCTTTACATAGAATCAGTGTCCTGGCAGGAACAAACCTGTTTTGGGTACCGATACTTCAAAGGAACTTAGAGGAGAAGTGAGCTTTTGATCATGACATTCACGTGTCCTCTGGGTGCTCGGGGAAATAGCTGGACTATGACTGAAGTCTCTATGGCTCATTGATGACAACTGGGCAGCTGAATTATGGCTCCCTTCTCATGCTGATCAGAAGGGACTCAGGTCACTGAAAGCAAGTTTAATCTTTGCTTTGAGGTTTTAGTTAGTATTTTTTTCCTCCTTTCTACTTGCCAGAACTCTGAAGGTTAGAAGTTACATGGCTGATAACACATGTTGGAAAATGTGTCCCTTAGAATGAGAATTTTAGGCTGAATGCATGTTAAGAGATCATTCCTAGCAAGGAAATTCCCCAGGGAGACTATTCCTGGAGCAATTTTTGCTGTAATAGTAAATAGCGTGGCCTTCCTGCAGGGGAAAGCCTTGGGCTATCCGGAGACTAGATGTATTACAGCCAAGGAAGGGGACAATCTTATTGACCTAGGAAGGTTAAAAGAGTCTATCTGCAAGGTGGGGAGGAGGGCGGGTATGGTAATCTCACAGTTGAGTGCTGTGTGGTGATTGGACTGGCTTCCCCGAATTAAATGGGGCATAAAGAGGGCAAAGCACACAATGAGAAGTTGCTAGATTGGAAAAGCCACACACAGGCAAGCATTTTTGATCTGTTCCCTTGTCATCTTTTTGCTCAAGCATGCCACTGAGTGTTTTTCATTGTCTTGGGGAGGGAGGAGGACATAGGGGCCATGGAAAAACCTATCTCTCTCTAGCTAGAATTTGTGAACAGATGGGGGCGGGGCAGCCTGCTGGAGCGCAAGCAGGCTTTTCTATAACAGGCCTTGTTTTGTGAACCGCAGGTAGGGACGGGATGAGGGTATATCAAGGTGCCAAGGTTGAAGGCTGATGTTCTGCGGGGGAAACGTCTTTAGCGGCTGTATCAACTAAAGCATTTTCCTTTCGAGCCATCATTGACCTGGCTTACCAGATAAAAACTGCCCAAGTGCAAAGTAATTGTTACGAACCCAACAAACTAAAGTAAACCTAACGTTCTTACAGATATTTTAATACTGAGAATGACTTGGGAAGATTTCACCTTAAAACCATATGACTAGGGACACCTGGGGGGCTCAGTCGGTTGAGTGCCTGCCTTCGGCTCAGGTCACGGTCCCAAGGTCCTGGGATCGAGTCCCGCATGGGGCCCCCTGCTCAGTGGGGAGCCTGTTTCTCCCTCTGCCTGCCACTCCCCTGCTTATGTTCTCTCCCTCTCTCCCCCTCTGAAAAATAAATAAGTATAAATAAATAAATAAATAAAATCTTTAAAAAATATGGCTAAATTGATTGTGCAAATACGGGCTTTGAATTATAGTGGAAAGACCACCATATAGGCAAAAATCCTCTCTCCAGGCATATAAAATACCAAAGACACAGATGCCTTCTCAACACAAATATATGGATACCGATGTTCCGATTCTCTTAGGCATTTCTATCATGAATTCTAAATATCCCTAGGTGAAAAAAAAAAAAAACCCAAAAGCTTATTTAAAGAAAGTTGTGACCCTACCAGTGAACCGACATTCTCTACTGATAGGCATTTAAGTCTGAAGGTTGCCTAGATTCTCACTTGTGACCCTGATAGAATGTGCTGGTTCTTGTCATTACGTTCCGATTCTATAACAAATCCCTCCTCTGCATTTTAGTTATGCTCCTGCCCTGATTCCTCTGTCTCTTTGAGGAGGCCCAGGCGGGAGGCTCCAGCTCCCACCCTCTTGGTAAATGTAAGATATGTGAATGCTTTTTCCCAGAAACCTGAAGATATTTCAACTTGATGGGTTCCTACCTAGTTTAAAGACCTCCGGTCCTCACGGAACCTCCCGTTCTTTCATATTTTAAAAAAAGAGAGGACATGACCCTTTCAGACGTTGAACATTACATGCCATTTAATTTTGTGTTTTTACATGATTTTCACTGACTTGAAGTTATAACTTACAAAGCTGGTCGGCTGACATTCTCTCTCAGTCAGACAAAGCTTTTGAATCGAAGTATTATATTTTTCTACTTCCAGTATTCTTCATTGGTATGAAAAATGAGTCAATATCAGCAAAACCAGGCTCACTAAAAATGTGTTCTATTCTATTCACCTACTTTTACAAATTACAAACATTTCTGTTAGTTCTTACTTTTTTGCATATCACTATGAACCTTGTCTTTTTTCAAATTAATGACTTATCAGAGGGCACAGGCATTATCCTCTTTTTGAAGCTTAAATTATAGCAGCTTTGGCAAGTGAGACCTTTTCACAGGGCTCTATTTATCTTTGAAAACTTTCTTATTTACCCGTACAAGATCTGGCAGCCCTATCTCTGTATCTCTGCCCCAGAGATGAAATCAAGCATTTCTCCAAAGAACCTTCTTAGTGGAACACAAGTCAAGGATCTTAAGTATCATTTCGCATTTTGGAGTGACTTTTTTCATGGACTATTTTGGCAGAGACTTAAAAAAATTTACGTAGACATACTATATCTTATATTGATATTATATATTATATGAAAGTCATATATATTATTCATAATAAAATTATACGTGTGTAAGTATATATACCTATATATACACATATATAGACATATTTTCATACTGATTCTACTTAAATACTTGCTTTTAGAATTGTTCGTCCTTTCCTCTTTCATAGGAAACCTTTATTCCTAAAAAAGTAAAGATAATTTCTTGTTGGTTCTGAAAACAATACAAAAATAGTTTCAAATAATAATTCAACACAAAGAATAAAATTACTGGCTAACGTTCTAGAATTTGGGGGCCCCTGGGTGGCTCAATCCATTAGGTGTCTGACTCTGAACCTCAGCTCAGGCGGTGATCCCAGGGTCAGGAGATCAAGCCCCACGCGAGGCTCTGTGCTCAGCTTGGAGTCTGCCTGAGATCCTCTCTCCCTCTCCCTGTGCCCCTCCCCCCCCCACTCACACTCTTGCACACTCTCTCTAAAATAAATAAATAAATAAATCTTTAAAAAATAAAGTTCAAGAATTTTCATGCGGTTCTTTTGTCTTTAGAGTGTATCTGACACAAGATGTTCCAGCAAATTATTCTGCACTGGAGTCATAGACAATCACTCACTATAGAAGGCTCTGTAATTACTCATAGATAATCACTCACGTTAGACGGCTCTGTGCGGACTCATCTGGTAGGCAGTTTAGTCCTGTTGTTTCTGTTCCCTTTTGAGATGAGGGCAATAGCGTTCCAGCAGTGGATGTTCTATTTCTTAGGAGGTAGGGCCTTTTGGCTACTAGGCTAACAGTCTTTTCTTGCTGGAGATAATCAGCTACCAGATGAGAGAGAAGTGTCCAGTCCACCAGACCACCCGGAGATAAGCACAAGGGTTTACGTTTCACCTCCGTTTGTTTGTGCTATGATTCCATCATACATAATCATAAATACAAGGCCTGTATTACATAGGCACGAGTCCTGTTTCAACAAACCAAACCTGACAACTGTTTAAAACCTTTCTAGTAATTTTACAACCCAGTATTTCCACATATTTAATATTATTTTGTAAATTCTATGAAAACCAGTCCCTTTCATAAATATTTAGAATTCGTCTTACTCTCTTTCCTGAGCTCTCAGGTCTTCTTTCCCTTATAAAATCTGACATTGCCCTACTAGGTACACATATCATGTTCTGCCAAGGTTTACGAGAGATATATCTAAACGATTCTTCCAATTAGTGTTATCCTGACCCAGTCCAGGTCAATTTTTAAATTTTCCTACAGACATGTAAAGGACATACCTAGTAGTATTAAATAACAAAGAACAATATATAAAAACTCAGTTCTCAAAGTTTTGACTGAAATTCTCCTTTGAAGCATAGCTCAGATTTTAATTATACACAAACCTCTTGCTGAATTCCAATTTCTCCAGAAGCATTTGGATTAGTATAAATATCCACTAATTTAGGGGTGTATGAATATATCATTCCCAAAGCCAATTAAGAATGCTATGAAATATAATCAGAGAACATAAAAATGAAATACAAAAATTAAAACAATAACTAGAAAATGTCAGACGTCACACCACTAAACCATACCTAGAAATTTCATGTGAAACTTTTTGTATAGATTAATTTCCAGATAATCTGAGTTCTGCTTGAATCTTTTTAGGCCTAAATGTTCTTCAGAAGAGAATGTCAATTAACTGGTAGAGTAACTGCCTTTTTTAAACAAATAAGCATTCTATACCCTTTGTAGATTCTCCTTTTTTTTTTTTAAGGTTTTATTTATTTATTAGAGAGAGAAAGAGCAAAGGGAGAGGGACAAGCAGACTCCGCGCTGAGGGCAGAGCCCTACGAAGGGCTGGATCTCACGACCTTGAGATCACGACCTGAGCTGAAATCAAGAGTCGGACGATTAACAGACTGAGCCAACCAGGTGCCCTGGTTGTCCTTTTGATGAACAGAGGAGGAAGGGCCTTGTGAAGTTCGATAAGGAAAACGAAGTACTAATGTCCAGCAGGTGACTTTTTTAAACAAAAGTTAGCAAGCCTCAGAAATGCTATTGAAAGGAGTACTTTCAACATACATTTAAATAGGTACTCATCAGCAAAATATTTAGCATCTATGTGAGATTTTAACAGTTGCTCTGGAGAGGAATACTGAATATCTATAAGGGGTTACGGTATTATCTAGAGGAGTAAAACATGAGTAATTTCCTGATTGACTGAGACTTTTAACTTTTAGACTATATGACGAGAAGTTTTGTTGATTTTGGAGGCCTGATGTCCCCTGTCAGATCTTGGAGTTATACCTGACTTCCTTTACAAACACTTTCCAGCAGTTTAATCTTTAATTTATTTAATCTATTTGATTTCCTTTTAAAGTATTTTAGTTTTCTATTGTAACTAACACAACCTTCCCAAGTACTTAAATTGCTCCAATGAAGCTAATATAAATATAGCAAACCTTATAAACACAGGGACCCTTACGTGCTCCTAGATGTCCCACCACCATCTATAAACATGGTGAGTGTTCAGCCTGAACTTACGAATTAAGTATGACAAGGATGGCTACCCCAACATTTATTTTCCCTGTCTCCCATAGTACTAGAGTGATTTTTATCTGGGTACAGATCACGGGCTACAAAATAGACTGCATTTTCCAACA
Source organism: Ursus americanus (assembly GCF_024610735.1). Taxonomy (NCBI): domain Eukaryota; kingdom Metazoa; phylum Chordata; class Mammalia; order Carnivora; family Ursidae; genus Ursus; species Ursus americanus. Next base: position 19,673,968 of record NC_142158.1, on the reverse strand, counting down.
TCTCTGGTACGTACATGTGGCCATGTGACCAAGTCCTTTCCATAGGTAGTGCTGTGGGTAAATTGTGTCCCTGCCCCACGGATTCATAGGGTGAAGTCCTAACCTCCCGTACCTCAGAAAGTGACTGTGTTGGACACAGGGTTTTAAAGAGGTGATTATGGTTCAACGAGGTCGTCAGGGTGGGCTCCAGTCCAATATGCTGGGATCCTTAGAAGAAAAGGAGTTGATTTTGAGGTGCAGGGAGGAGAGGTCCCCCTGTGAGTCAAGGAGAGAGGCCTCAGAAGAGACAACGCTGCAGACACCATGGTCTTAGAATTCCAGCCTCCAGAACTGTGAGGCCACCCCCTTTGTTATGCGGTCCTAGCTGACCAATACGATATGTAAAAAGAAGTTCCTTTTGAAAGTCTGGGAAACTTTCTCCAAGGTAAAGACTCACGTCCTCTTCCTTCCTTCCTGGCTCCTGCCGGCTGCGATTAGGTTGTCCTGGTGGCTGTCTCGCTCCCCGTGTGACTTCAGTACAGCAACAAGACAGAAGCAGCCGCATCCCCGTCATTCAGTATGGAGCCCAGCCCAGCCCCGGGAGCATGGTTTCTGAACGTCCTGATTACAAAACAGAAATAAACTTGCTTCTTGTTTAAGCTAATGCTATTTTTCATATTTCTGTTTTTCAAAAACCTCACCCCAACAAATACCTTCCAAATAGATCTATTTCAAGTTGAAACTACAGAGCTGAGTTTTCGTAAAGATTGAAAATACCCAAACCCAAATATCCACACTCAAAAGCATTAACGCTATCGTCTCGATGCTCTTAAACGTTCTAAACATCTCAACTGAACAGAATTTAAACATCACAACTTCACACATTTTCATACATTTAAACATCACAAATTACTTCTAAATAATAATGATTTCTAAACATGTTTATTTGCCAGGGCTCCTATGAAAACTTGGTGATACTACCACACACTGTCAAGGGTTAACTTCCCATGTCACTTTTTTGGATGGTGTCTCAACTTGCCTGGGGTTGTGAAACAACGAGCAAGTATCAGCATTCCTGTCGATGACCAGGATGGAATGCACTGAGCTCTAGTCAGTGCTCTCTAACAGGGACACAAGAGCTCGAGGCGCTGTCCTTGTGGCTCATCGGTTCCCCTGTCCTGGGACCATCTGAAATACCCATGGAAGCTGCAATCCCCATCCAAACCAGTTCTTTGGTCTGATTCCTTTCCCCTTAAGAGCTTTAAATGTCTTTTCTGGCCAACTTTAAAGATCTCTGAACTTAATGGAACTCTGAAATGTTCTCATAAACTTCCTGCCTCTTAGGACCACGCTACTCGTACAGATACCAAAATGGTAGCCAATTGAGCTCTGGATTTCTCTCATGGCTTTATCTGACCGAGAGTGCCAATCTTCAAGGTCATCGTGCTGGCAGGACACACCTGGGTCTGAAACTCAGCTTTGCCTCTTGTTAGTTGTGGGCTACCAGGCAAGTTTCCCATCTGATCCAAGCCTCTCTTTGCTCATGGGAAAATGCAGATATTACTAACACCTCTAGCAAGGGCTTTACTGGGAGGATTAAATACAATAATGTAGATATATAGTCTTTATCACCGAGTCTGGAACACAGCATTTAAAAATTAGTAGCTGTAATAATATATTGTCATTAATATTATTTTATATGAAAATGAACTCAGATGAATTAATGAACAGTGTGAAAATGGACACGCATGTTAAGGACTGAATATAGACTTCATATACTTTTCCCTCTTCCCCAGTCTCAGGCTCCGGCCACCCAGAGAAGGGGAGTTTGGAGCCTTGAATAGAGAAGCTGCAGAGACTTGAGTCACACATTCCTGGGGTCTCAATTTGGCCAAGAGTCTGGCCTCTACCTGTTTTCTCTCACCTCTACCAACCAAAGGCTCACACGCATAACATGTCTTCCCCTTGTTGTCCCCCTCCCTGGCCAGCAGGCTTCTGTTGATTTTTCTGCCTTCTTTCAACCTCTTTAAAAATAAAAACAACATCATCAGGGGTGCCTGGATGGCTCAGTCCGTGAAGTTTTTGACTCTCGGTTTCGGTTTAGGTCATGACCTCCAGTGGTGAGATGGAGCCCCTAATAGGGCTTGGCACTCAGCTTAGTGGGGATTCTGCTTGGAATTCTCTCTCTCGCTCTCCCTCCACCCCTCCCCCTGCTCATACACTCGCTTTCTCTTTCAAATAAAATAAATAAATATTTTTTAAAAAATAAAAAGAAAATACAAAGGCAAGGAGAAAAAAATCTCTCTCCCTAAAATAAATAAAAAATAAATCTTTAAAAAAGTAGAAAATAAATAAAATAAAAATAACATCATCAAATGAAAATTCTGTCTCAAACATTTATTAAGTATGCATATTTACTCACTTTCTCTTTGGTAATGAATCAACCTCCAATTTTTTTTTTTTTTTTTTTTTTTGGTTTGTGCACTTTTTCCTCTATCTCTAATAAAATTCAAGACTACTTCGAATTTTTTTTTTTTTTAGTGTCTGGTCTATTTGATTGAATAGAATCTTTGAGTATATTTATATATATTTTAAGATTAATTTCTTTTACTTTAGAGGGAGAGAGAGAGCACGCACGTGTGTGTGTGTGTGTGTGTGTGTGTGTGTGGCAGAGGGAGAGAGAGAGTCGAAAGCAGACTGTGCTGAGCACGAGCCTGACGCAGGGCTCAATCTCATGACCCCGAGATCATGACCTGAGTCAAAACCAAGAGTCTGATGCTTAACTGACTGCATCACCCAGATGCCACCATATATTTATATTAATTTTAGAATTAATTTGTGGTATCTACCCTGTGTCTCTGACTGATAGCTTCATATAGCAACTTAAAGCATAAACGTTCACTACATACAGGCCTGCCATAGAAAAAAAGGAATTCCACATTTCAGGTCATGAGCTACCCATCTCACGTGATATTTCCTATAATAAAAATTCTGGTACAGGGGCGCCTGGGTGGCTCAGTTGTGGAGCGTCTGCCTTCGGCCCAGGGCGTGATCCCAGACCCTGGGGTCGAGTCCCACATCGGGCTCCTCCGCTGGGAGCCTGCTTCTTCCTCTCCCACTCCCCCTGCTTGTGTTCCTTCTCTCGCTGGCTGTCTCTCTCTCTGTCAAATAAATAAATAAAATCTTTTTAAAAAATAAAATAAAAAAATAAAAATTCTGGTACAATTAAGCTTGATTTAAGGCCTGACGTATAATAACCTGAGCTTTAAAAAGTCTTAGAATAATTATATGTCACACCTGGAAGAATTCTCAGAGATCAATGAAGCCTTAGATTCTTAGGGGATAATTAATTTAATCAGGACCAGAAATTAATTTCATAGCCAAAGCTACTTCCCATTTGAAAAGGGAAATAGAAAATTCCTCTGACGTGATTGCTTGATAAAAATTGATATCTCTGTCTCCATTATTAGTCTTGCTCAGTACACCTGCACACCGGGGGGCTCCTGCGCAGACCCGTGGCCGTGACCTGCTACCCCTCTTTGGGAGACATGCCCAGCTCATTGTCTTTAGCGCTTCTGTGTCAGGGAGAGGGGCGGAAGTGCTCTCTTCCTCCCTCCACCTCTATTCAGGACAGAGTAGTGTGCCTGGGACTGGGCTGTCAATGGGCTGTGAGTCAGTGTGGGTCCACAGGCTGGGAGACTTGTCCTTTTGAGTCCCTTTCTCTCTGGGTCCCAATACCCAAGCTGGAAAGTGCTTCTGGTACCTCTTTGATATCTTCTGACTCAACCCATCCTGGATGTTTCTTTCTCGTTAGAGTAACTCACCACTTTATCTCCTCTTTCCCCAGCCCCTGCATATTCTAGATTCAGCAAGAGGAAAGCAGGCTTTTTGGGCTAGCAGCCTAATCTTTGTCTCCTCCTTAATTTAGCTGGTTCTTTGAATCTTGGTTTCTGCTCAGGAATAAGCCAGGGAAAGGTATCCTGGGGTTGATGAAAGAAATACATACAAAAAACAAGCACATTACTTCAAAACTCTGCCAAATGATTTTCATAAATTAGATCATTCTATAGCTGAAAAAGGTAGTAAATTATTAGTGTAGCTCTTCATTTATTAGAGGGGAAACTGAGGCCCAGAGAGGATTTGCCCAGAGTCACCTGGTTAGTGGCAGAGGCAACACTGTGGTCCATATCTCCATGCTTTCAGGTCAGTATTGTTTCCAGAACAGTGTGCCGCCCTGTAAGAACTCAATTACCATAGTAAAAGTTCCTAATCAACCATGGATAATTTATGCTGGCTTTTAGGATATCAGTGAAAATGGTACAATCTTGTTACCTGTACAAGGAGAACTTGAATGCCCATGTTTCTGAAAGGATTCAGAAAGGAATATTTCTTGGTCATTCCGGATAGCGGGTTATTTGTCACCAAATTGAAGTGGCTTAGGGGAGATGCCCCCTCTAGGTCAGCGTGTAATAAAGCAATAAATCATTAACCAATCAAGCTGTGTCACTCCTGGCTGAAAAACTGCTATCAGAACTCAATTTTTCTGAGCCGACTGGCAAGAAATGCCAAGGATACTTATCTTTAGCATACAATGAAAGCGATTTCATTTTACATAGCCTCTCGGTGCTCAGTATTTCTTCCCGGTCTTGGATGCCAGAGGCTTCTTTTAATTACCTTAAATCTCTATGTGTCACATTCTGTCTGAACCCCGGGGTTTCTAGAAGAAATTGAAAATAGGATTCAGAGAGGCAGGCTTCCAATGGGCCGTATCTTTGCAACTTGCGTTCCCTTGGCTCTGGAGAACAGACACTGGGCATTAGTGTGTCGTGTGCACCACTAGAGGGCACTTTGACACTTTTTTTTGGAAACTACAGTTTTTTAGAATTCGCCGAGTTGCCATCAACCGCATCTGTTGTTGTGTCCACACATTAGCAATATTTTGTGATGGCTCTAAGGAAATGTTCTCGCTGTACAATCGTGGTGGCACTGTGTGACCCCTAACAGATACTGGTGGATGATGGGGTTAATTCTAGTTAATTAAGAGGAAATTGATGAAGGCGTTATGGCCGGGAGGTGGGCAGAAGTCTAAATGCAAGGAGCAGAGACGGACTCAGAAGAGACAGTGCCCTAGGTTTGGGTGACCTGCCTTAGTAGGAAAGCACCCAGAATCATAGTTAGATTTACTAGACAAATAGGGCAGACCGACAGGGCGAGCCCCACCCCACTGATGACTGCCGGCCATCAAGTAAATTTAGAGTCTACTGAGGAGGAAGGGCAAACACGGACCTAAACAAGAAAAAGAAAAAGAAACAAAATTAATAAACTCGCTGGGAGCAGAAGGATCAAAAGAACTTCGGTGAAATAGGTCTACTGAATACTGTAGGGAAGCAAAGAAGGGAAATATGTTTTAAAGGTTAAACTAACATTGTCCTACCTCTCATGCTCCAACGTTCTAGAGATTATTGCATTGAAGACCTCTGAAATGAGGACTAGGCACGTATCAGACGTAGAGGCGGGTTATGCTTCCTTCCTTCAGACAGGAGTAAAGGACAGTGGGTGGGGAGTTGTCACCAACACGTACTGAGAAACTTGAACAAACTCTCAGTACAACAAAAACAAAGAACTGGGAGCTGGGAATTTTGGAGAATGACCATAAAGCACCACTGAGCTCTGCAAAAAAGGGACACCCACCTCGTGGTAAAATATCTTTAAAAAAATTGTTTTTTTAATGTATTTTTTTAAAATTTAAATTCAATTAATTAACATAGTATGTTATTAGTTTCAGGGGTAGAGTTCAGTGATTCATCAGTCTTATATAACACCCAGTGCTCATTCCATCCTGTGCGTCCTTAACGTCCATCACCCAGTTACCCCATCCGCTCATGCCTCTCCTCTCCAGCAACCTTCAGTTTGTTTCTTATGATTGAGTGTCTTATGGTTTGTCTCCCTCTCTGATTTCATCTTGTTTTATTTTTCCCTCTTTTCCCCTGTGCTCCTCTGTTTGGTTTCGTTAGGTATTTATTTATTTATTTATTTATTTATTTATTTGGATCAGCATTTTGTAGTTTTCAGCATACAAGTCCTACACATATTTTGTTAGATTTATTCCTAAGTATTTCATTTTTTGGAATGATTATAAACAGCATCATATTTTAATTTTGATGTCCATGTGTTCATTGCCAGTATTATGGAAATACAATGATTTTTTTTTGCATGCTTATCTTATATTCTGCAATCTTGCTGAACTCATTTATTACTTCTAGGAATGTTTTTGTGGATTCCTTGGAATTTTCTACACAGATAATCATGTCATTGGCAAACAGGAATAGTTTAATTACTTCCTTTCCAAACTGTATTCCTTTTCTTTTCTTGCCTTATTATACTGGCTAGAACTTGCAGCACTACGTTGAATAAAAGTGAGAGAGCAGACAACCTTCTTTTATTCCTAATCTTAGGGGGAAAACAGTCTTTCATCATTAAGTATATTGTTTGCCATAGCTTTTGGTAGATTTAAAAAGTTGAGGAAGTTCCTTTGCATTCCTGTTTTTCAAAGTATTTTTATCACAAATGTCTTGAATCGTGTTAGAATTTTTTTTCCTATGTAGATTGACAAAATCATGTGGTTTTTATTTGTTGGCCTGCTAATATGGTGGACATTGATTGATTTTTGAATATTGAATCAAGACTTGCATCCTTGGACAAAGCCCCACTTGTTCATAGTCTATAGCTCTGTTTCCATATTGCTAAATTCCATTTGCTAATATTTTGTTAAGATTTTTTGCATCTATATTCATGAGGGAGATTTATCTATAGTTTTCTTCTTTTTTGCACTGTCTTTGCTTTTATTATCAAGGTAATATTTGTTTCATAAAATGAATTGGGAAGTGATCCCTCCTCTTCTGTTTTCTGGAAGAGACTGTGTAGAATTAGTGTTGACTCTTGTTTAAATGCTTGGCAGAATTCTCCAATGAAACTACCGGGGCCTGGAGATTTATGTTTTTTAGAGTTTTTTTTTTTTAATTTTAATTTTTTGAAGATTTTATTTATTTATTTGACAGGGAGAGAGACAGCCAGAGAGAGAAGGAACACAAGCAGGGGGAGTGGGAGAGGAAGAAGCAGGCTCCCAGCAGAGCAGGGAGCCCAATGCAGGGCTCAATCCCAGGACCCTGGGATCATGCCCTGAGCCGAAGTCAGATGCTTAATGACTGAGCCACCCAGGCGCCCCTTTTTAGAGTTTTTAAATCACAAATTCAACTCCCTTAATAGTTACAGGGCTATTTAAATTATCCCTCAGGTGCTCTTCCTAGCCTCCTCCTTCCTCTTTTTCTTTTTTTCTTCTTCTTCCTCCTCCCTTTTCTCTTCCCCCTCCCCCCCCCACCTCCCCTCCTTCTCCTCCTTCCTTTTTAGTCTACTTCCTCTCTATTGTTCAAGTTGGGTAATTTCTTTTTTTAAATTTCTTTTTATTACTGTATAACTGACAAATAATGGTATATTAGTTTCGGGTGTACAACATAATGACTTGGTATTTGTATAGATTGTGAAATGATCACCACAATAAGTCTAGTTAACATCTATCACCACACATAGTAACAAAAAACTTCTTTTCCTTATGATGAGAATATTTAGGACCTAGTCTTGTTGACTCATAGTGGAGGTGGGGTCAGGGTGTGGTGGCCTCGTTACCCCTGCCACTGAGCCTCCTCTGACACCATCCCAGTGGGAAGGGAGAGGGGCGTTTCGTTAGTGCTGGGTCGGCTAGATGGCTTTCCATATGTCCATGGATACAATGTTGAGGGAAGGAGCAGGACGCATTATTACCTGGTCGGGATGAAAGTCCTGGCTCCATACTTCCCTTTTCTGACACTTACCCCCGTGTGTGTGTGTGTGTGTGTGTGTGTGTGTGTGTGTGTGTGTATGGGAGGTATTGGGGTGCCTCACTACAGCCTGGTGAAAGTGAAAGTCTAGGGTGTCCTCTTGGCCTTTGCTGGCACAGGTGGGGGTGGAGTCACAGAGTGTTCTGCCGTGTTTGGCTGGAGTAGAGCATTATTATTTAAATGTTTTCTGACTTGCTAGGCCATCCTCCTCCTCAGAAGGAAGAACAGTCTTTTGCTCAGCCTTCTTTTCTCTTTGCCTGTTGCAATTTCGGGGTTGCTGACTACTCCAGCTCTAAGTCTGGGATATATGGGGCAGAAAGAAAACCAGGGCAGTCACCACCACGTCAGTCCATTGGTCCTGACGTTCCTCCTGGTCTGCCTTCCTCTCTCCACCTTTCAGAGTTTTCTTATGTTTGTCCTATATGTGAAGTCCAGAGTTTTCCGTTGTTTTTAGCAGAAGGAATAGGGGAAAGTATGTCAACTCCCTCTTCCCAGAAGGGGAGTTTGACTTCCCATATTTTAATTGAAGGAGTTGGTCAATAATGTTCTCTCAAGACCTTTCCGGCTCAAAAAAGTCTGTTATTCCATGATGTACTAAATCCCTGTTTGCCCTTTTTCTGTTTACTAGGGGATCGTAAGCGCTACATCATAATCGTGTTTTCTAGTTCCAACTTTATAACGTGCCCGCTCATCCTCACATGCTTCTGCATGTGTTTTCAGAATTCTTCATCATTCCATTTTCAAGCTCATATCCCAAACAAGATGGTTAAATCTTTAAAATTGGCTACGCTGGCATGAACAGCAGTGTGAAATTTGTTCAAATGTTAATGCAAGCAATTGGTGTTAACTTCCCATTTACTGTGATACAAAAATGTGAAACTTTATTCATTTGGCCAACATTTATTTCCCTCCCAGATAGAGTCCCTCCTCGCTCCCTCATACTCCCCTCCACCCTTCCACCCTTTTCCCCTTTACCTGGGCTCATTCCTACAGAAATGACCTTCATTCCTTTCTTTTTATTTTTTTTAAAGTAATCTCTATACCCGATGTGGGGCTTGAACTCACGACCCTGAGATCCAGAATCATATGCTCTACTGACTGAGCCCACCAGGCGCCCTGCTCTTCTATTCCTTTCATTGCTCCCATGCTCCCATTATTTTCATGTAATTATTTACCAATGGGTTTTCCTTTGATATTAAAACAAATACAATCAAACTTCTTTACATCGATGATCTGCACATTAACATTTAATCCAGACAGAACAATAATTATTCTGTACTTTAATCTGTTTCTTAGTTGTGTTTTTCATAAGAATGATTTTTTTCAATATAACCTAATTTTTTTGATTGAGATATAATTCATATACCATAAAAGCCACCATTTAAGGTGTACAATTCAGTGGCTTCTAGAATATTCACAGACTGTGGGAGTTGGAGAGTGAAGAGCTTGCAGGATGGAATTCAAGGTCGTGGGCAGCCACTTAGAATGTCCTCAAGAGTATAGAAATAAAGGAGTGTGTGCAGAGCTGGTAAACAAAGTCATGAGAGGGTGGGATCACCGCCCTACCAGGACGAAAATGAAGAGGAGCAGAAGATCCCAGCAGGTGGAAGAGGAGAGTCAGTTTGAAGGGTCCTTGTCCTGATAGAGTTTAAGTCCAGTAGAAGAGCGAAGTGTGGTCATTCACAAAGCAACTGGACCCCTTCCATGGGGCCGTACTGGTGAAACTCAGAGTTAGGGAGTTAGGGACAGCGGCTGCCACTCCCCAGGCCAGCAGCTCTGCTCACTGTTGTTGGCAGAGCCCCGGCCTCCCTGCCTCTGACCTCGGGCTCATACCGTCTTTCCATCCTGACCCCATTCCTAGAGCTCTCCTGTCTTTCAGTTCCCACCCCACGTCCTCTGTGACATATTCCCCAGTGATCCTGCCCACAGCGAGCTCTCTAAGTGCCCGTGCGTTTTCATGGAAACCCTATGGTGCAGGAGTCATGTGTCTGCCGGCAGTCTGATCACCAGCTGCCGGATAATCTCAATCTTAAAGGCTAATTAACAGCCCTGCCTCAACTGTGACTGTCAGCAGCTCACATCGGCAGGATTTCCTTCCAAGGGCTCCTTTGCGTGGACTAGTCCGCTAGGGCTGCTGCAATAAACCCCTCAGACTGAGCGGCTCCAGCCACAGACACTTACTTCGCAGGCTGGAAGTCCCAGATCGAGGTGCTGATGGGACAGGTTTCTGGTGAGGTCCCACTTCCTGTCGTGCTGCTGGCCACCTTCTTGCTGTGTCCTCACCTGGCCTTGCCTCTGTGTGCATGTGAGAGAGAGAGAGCTTTTGCATCTCTTCCTCTTTTTTTTTTCTTAAGATTTTATTCGTTTATTTGAGAGAGAGAGAAAGAGCACGGGGTGGGAGGTAGAGGCAGAGGGAGAAGCGGACTTCCCTCTAAGCAGGGAGCCTGGAGCGGGGCTCCATCCCAAGACCCTGAGATCATGACCTGAGCTGAAGGTAGACGTTTAACCGACTGAGCCACCCAGGTGCCCTCTTCCTCTACTTATAAGGACATCAGTTCCTTCAGGTGAGGATCCCATCTGAGTGACCTTATTTAACCTTAATTACCTCCCTAGAGACCCTATCTCCATATATTATCATATAGAGTTTTAAGGCTTCAACATACGCATTTTGGGGGAACACAATTCAGTCCATAACACGAAGAAAAGATGGGGGATCCTTGCCATAGGAAAAAAAAAAGCCTAGAAAATAAGACTGGATTCCTCTATATTTGGCTCAATGGAATAATCTCACATACACACACATGCAGAATATCGATCAGTCAGCTTCAAACATTTCTGCTCACATGTCATCATTTCGACATGCTATCCAATTCCTTACATTAGACGGACGTCTTAAAATGTTCATCATAAGTTTTAAATTGTTGCAAAAAATGAAGTGTCTGGTCTGGTGTATTCAGAGTATTGGAATTAAAACAAAACTAACATCGGGGCGCCTGGATGGCACAGAGGTTAGGCGTCTGCCTTCGGCTCAGGGCATGATCCCGGCGTTATGGGATTGAGCCCCACGTCAGGCTCCTCCGCTGTGAGCCTGCTTCTTCCTCTCCCACTCCCCCTGCTTGTGTTCCCTCTCTTGCTGGCTGTCTCTATCTCTGTCAAATAAATAAACAAAATCTTAAAAAAAAAAAACTAACATCACTCATTTTATCATCACCGTTTTAAAAGTACAAGTTCTGTTTTTTAATATCCATAAATTTTAAATAGCTGTTTCTTCTCCTTGAAGTTGTATTTGAATTCCATGTCCCCATAGAATTATTTCCTATTGTAATCATACATTTTATACTTCAGAGTATACTAATCACTCTACCATATTTTTCTTCAACAAAAAATATGAAATTAATTTTTTTAAAGTTCCTGTAATTAAAGGTTAAGATGTTAAAAAGGAAATCTAGATTTCTATTATTAGAAATTACGATTACTATTATTAGACTATTATTAATTTACTATTATATTATTGATCAACCTATACATTTTGTATACTTAGATACTAATAACTATACATAAAAAGTAAAAGTTTATTGGAAGTTCATCTATGAATGAGTATTTTCCTCCCAGTTAGTTCATAGATCTGTGAATGAATATTACCTATTTTTGAACTCTAAGATATGGTCAATCATTAATTCTATTCCTGTTCTTACTTTCGTAAGTGTAAACACTGAAAAAAACTTGTTCATAGAAATAATTGGGTGAGAATTGACATTTTTGTTGTAGCACAGTACTCAATTCCTTGAACTCTGAATTGTATGTTAAGAACCACATGGTGATCCCTCACCAAAAATTTCTTTTAGTAATTTATTTCTCAGCTACAAGTCTGGTAGCTACCCCCTCACCTTTGCTGAAAACAAAGTGCAAATTGAGTTGCTGAAATGTTTATTACCCAGTTATTCAATTATTCAAATTGTCCTTTTTCTTTTGGTCACCCCAAAAGTTCTACGCCCCAGCAGAATGCCCCTTGCTAGGACCCTGCACATGGAAGAAGGAAGCCTTCCTTGGTAAAGAGAGAAATATGCCAGGGTCAACAGGGAAGCCTTGACCTCGGGTATGTTCTCAAGGGTACTTGTGGACATTCAGGATCTAAAAGAGATTCTCTTAAATAATCATGACCTGTGTACTTCTCCTGCCAAGGGAAGCTGTACCCCAGTTGGGAGGCTGAGGGCAAACAGACAGACCTCGGAATACTGACTCTGCCATAATGCCAGTGTGACATTGGGTACATTGATATAATCTTGCCAAATCTCAGGTTCCTCTTCCATAACACGGGGATAATAAATGTACTCAGTGTTGTGAGGCTCAAATAAAAATATGCAGATAATGGTGCAAAGCCACGTGCCTGGGACATACAAAGCCTCGGGTTCAACAGAAGTTTTCTTATTCTCTCCCCCCCCCCTTCTTCCCTCCCTCCCCCACCCTTCTCCGGCCCCCTCCCCTGTATGCAAGGTTCTCTTCAAAGCACTTAGCATAGATTATTTTATATAGGCTCCCAGTATCTCTCGGAAGTATGGACTTTCCTTTTTCCTGTTTTACAAATGAAGAAATGGAGGCGCCGAGGAGATTAAAACCTCAAAGTCACAAACGTAAGAGATGGTAGAGAATGAATTCAAAGCCAGGCAGCCTGCCCCCCAGATCCTGCGCCTTTGCTATGGCCCCTTACAGGAGGTGGCACAGAGAACCCAATTCTGTTCCAGTGCTTGGAGCACATATCTGTTGGCCAGGTCTCTAACGAGAGGGAAAACTCCAGAAATAGGAAAGTTCCCTGAACTTTGTTCAAAAGTTCATTCAGCCAGTCTTCAGTCTCCTGGAGGTTTTCTGCCTCGCAGCTCTTGAACTAAAGGCCCAATTGCCAGGTCTGTGATCCCTAGAAAGTTAGCCGGGCAAATTGGCATGGTGTAAGACCCTTTTGCAGTATTTCCAGGGATTGTCAGGCAATGGTTTCCTCTCTTTTCATCCCAGCAAAGTACAGACCAGCCCTGACTCTCCCTCCTGGACAGCCTTCTATGTCCAGGGCTTCAAACGTCCAAAAGATGGTCTAACACAGCCTCACTGCCTCCTCCGGCGGTCTCCAGGGTCCCATTTCTGTGCCAGGCACTACTGAAATTTTGTTTGATTAAATCGACTTTGTGTTAGGATCTTGAGGCACTGGGTGGCGCCCAGCACCATGTTGCTGTTTATTTTCATTAGATTCTAGCCGTTGCAACACGGCGGCCTTGGTGTAGTGGGCTGTCAGTGCCCGCCATTCAAGAAATTTGGAATTGGAGCTGTTGGCAGAGGTCCTGTGTGCATCAGGGAGGGGGTCAAGGGAGGTCGGAGTCATGTTTGGAAGTACGAGTTGCCAATGGAAAAGCTTGGTTCTTAATTATGCCCGGTTGGCCAATGAAACAGCCCCAGTTTGGTAACTGGCTGGCCAAGCGGGGAGTCCAGCTAGCAGCACTGCTTTACATCTGGCAACGCTGGGGCCTGTCTCTATGGCAGCTTATTTTGGGCTTCATGGCTATTACCCAGAGTCAGGAGTAATGTCTTTCATTCTGAGACGTCTAAACCCCCAACCACAGGCATGTTTTCCTCCAGGGCAGAGGGCAAATGCAATTACATCTGTGACCAATTTGCACAGCTGGGAGCTCAGCCTCCTGACAGAAACATTTATTTGAGATTCAAGTCTCCAGGGAGCTGGAGAACCATACAGGAAGTGAGGTTCAGCAAGCATTTGCTGTCCGTGCGAGCTTGTCTGAGCCTTGAGAACAAAACACAACAACAACACACAATCAACTTTGGCTTTTATGAGCTAAAAATGAGACCACTCTTGCTACAAACCAGGAGATTTTTTGAGGCATAACGGAGAATAAGAAGATTCAAATAAGACATGGTTGCCATTGACCTTGTACAAACAAAGCATGCCCAGCGGGCACAGAAGTAGTGGAAGGCAGACATTCTTGGAAGTCAAAGCTGTGGCCTCCTGGACAAGTCAACTCACTCAGGCACTTTCTCTTTTATGCAAGAGAGGTGCAGTTTTGGGGTCCATGAGCTTTTTAAGAATCCAAAAAATTGGAACTGGAAAAAGAAATACCACCCCCAAATTCAAAAGAAGAAGTTGCCAAACAGAAAAACATTTGTCTATAAAAAATATGTTACTGTGTCCAATTCATTAATTTTTAGATATATGTTTTTAAAATCCATAATTTAAAAAGAGTCAGTTGGGTTAGAGTTTCTCACTTTATAAGAATTCCCAGGTAGGATCAATGATTGCTGAGAAATCACTGTGAATTACGCACTATGTGTTATTCATAGCCAAATGACTTTTAAAGCAAAATGATGAAAATCTTGTCAATTTTTTAAAAAGATTTTATTTATTTATTTTGAGAGAGAGAGACAGAAAGAAGGGGGAGGAGCAAGGGAGGAGGGAGAGGAAGAGAAAGGGGAAAGAATCCTAAGCAGACTCCATGCTGATCGAGGAGCCTGATGTGGGGCTCGATCTCATAACCCTGAGATCAGACCTTAGCCAAAACCAAGAGGAGGACACTTAACCAGCTGAGTCACTCAGGTGCCCCAATCTTGTCCATTTTTTGGAGTAAAAGTTAAATTTAAAGAAAGCACGCTTCAATATGTTTGATACATGGTGTGGGGTGGGGCCCACACAGGTCTTACATTATCCCTGAGCGTCACCCATGTAGCCCTCCTTACCAGTCCAGTTGCCTTCTCAATAACATGAGGCCATCGGGTGGATGATCTGTGAGGTTCCATCACCCTCCGTGGGGCATTGGCAGAGTAATCATTATGGGACACATTCTCACCAAGGTTGAGCTAATCCTTCAGAGTCTGAGCTATGCCAGAAAACACTGTCAGCAGAGATTCTGGCTGGGAACAGGAATAAGCATCTAGGTGTGTTTAGCTGTGGCCAGCTTTCTGCCATGTCAGAGCTACTGGAATCTTGCACAAAGCCCAAAGTGTAAGCTAGAAATATCAAATGACAGGCCCTTGTCTAGGGAGGTTCAGGTGCAGGGGGAACCCATTAACACCTCTATTCTCATCAACTCTGCATGTGTTAGGTTAGACCATGAAATTGCTGATAGGGAACCATGTTTGGACGACAAAAGTGGCAACCTCATGTGGTTCAACCTAACACTTGCAGGTCCGGGAGTGTCGGCCAGGGGCCCCATCCTTCACAGCACTTGCAAGGACAAGCTGATTTCATATGAGCAAGGTGATACGGTGTTTTTCTGCTGGAAACTTCAATTCCATCCTTTTTTTTTTTAAGATTTTATTTATTTATTTATTTATTTATTTATTTATTTATTTATTTATTTATTTAAGAGAGAGAGAAATAGAGCAAGTGAGCAGTGGGGGGTCAGCAGAGGGAGAGGAGGAGAGAGAGACTCTTAAGCAGACTCTGTGCTGAGCATGCAGCCTGACGCGGGCTCCAACTCACGACCCTGAGATCATGACCTGGGCTGAAACCAAGAGTTGGGTGCCCAACCGACCTAGCCACCCAGGCACCCCAAACTTCCATTTTAAAACATGAGCTCATCTATTTTCCCAGTTACATTGTAAGGGGCCTGGACTTAAAAATGATTGCCCTCCGTAGGGGTCCCAGTCCCTTTCCCCCTGAGCTCCAGGGAATTCAAGGCCTTTGGATTTCTAAGCTGACTGTGGTTCCTTTGCCACCACTCTGTTTGGTCCGTTAGGTTTCTAGATGCCTTTTCTAAAACTTCTTGAAGGAAAGAGCCTCACAAAAGCATTGAATCTGCGAGCCTATGGGGATGGTCTGCGGACTCTTAACTCTCTAGTAGTTATTCATAGGGCAAAGACTCTGGCTTTTGTTGATTGGTTTCTTTTTTTTTCCTAATTCTAATTTTTATTTATTGTAATTTTTATTTTTTATTGAAGTGCATGTTGATTTCTTTTTTTAAAAAGCAGCTTTCTTGGGATATAATCCTCATACCATACCGTACAATTCACCCATTCAAAGTATATAATGTAATGGTTTTTGGTGTAGTCACAGTTATGCACCCACCATCACAATCAATTGTAAGCTATTTCCATTACCTTAAAAAGATGTCCCCCACTCCTTAGCCATCACTCCCCATCTCCCCACCCTGTCCCTTCCAGCCCTAAGCAACCAATACTTTACTTTCTGTTTCTATGGATTTGCCTATTCTTTTTTTTTTTTTTAATTTATTTATTTATTCGACAGAGAGAGACAGCCAGCGAGAGAGGGCACACAAGCAGGGGGAGTGGGAGAGGAAGAAGCAGGCTCCCAGCGGAGGAGCCCGATGTGGGGCTCGATCCCATAACGCCGGGATCACGCCCTGAGCCGAAGGCAGATGCCCAACCGCTGTGCCACCCAGGCGCCCCTGGATTTGCCCATTCTATACATATCAGATAAATGGAATCATACTGTATGTGGTCCTTTCTTACTAACTTCTTTCACTGAACCAATTGTTTTCAAGAATCACCAATGAGGTAGCACGTATCAGTACTTTTCTTTCTTTTTCTTTCTTTTTGTCGCTGAAAAATATTCCATTATATAGAAATACTATATTATGTTTATTTATTTGTTCATTATGATGCTTAATTTTATGTGTCAACATGACTGGACTAAGGGATGGCCAGATGACGGGTGAAACATTATTTCTGGGTGCATCAGTGAAAGTGTTTCCAGAAGACGTTAGCGTTTAAATCAGTAGACCGACTCAAGAAGATCTGCCCTTACCAGTGTGGGCAGGCATCATGTAATCCATGAGGGTCGAAATAGAACAAAAAGGCAGAGGAAGGCAAATTTTCTCTCTTTCTTCTTGAGGTGGCACCTCCTTCTTCTCCTGCCCTAGGACATCAGAGTTCCTGGTTTTTAGGCTTTCAGACCCTGGGACTTAGACCAGAGGCCTCCTGGATCGTAAGCTTTGGCCCTGGGCTGAATTATACCACTAGCTTTCCTGGTTCTCCAACCTGCAAGCAGCAGATTATGGGACTTTTCCAGCTCCATAACCACGTGAATGAATTCCTATAGTAAATCTACTCTTTATCTCTAGCTAGCTAGCTAGCTAGCTAGCCTAGTCATCCATCCATCCATCCATCCATCCATCCATCCATCCATCCATCCAATTAGTTCTGTTCTCCAGAGAACACCTACTAATACATTTGTCGATGTATTTTTGCTGTTTTGCTTTTTGCTATTATGAATAATGCTGCTGTGAATATTGGTGTATAAAATTTTCTGTGGACATGTGTTTTCACTTCTCTTGTGTATATCCCTGACAGTAGAGTTGCTGTATCATATAGTAACTCTGTGTTTGAGGAACTGCCAGACTGTTTCCAAAGCAGTTGTACTATTTTATATTCCAGTCAGCAGGGTATGAGGGGTCCAATTCTTTCCACTTCCTTAAAGTCTTTCTTCCTTCCTTTCTTTCTTTCTTTCTTTCTTTCTTCTTTCTTTCTTTCTTTCTTTCTTCTTTCTTTCTTTTTTCTTTCTTATTATAGCCATCTTGGTGGGTGTTAACTGATATTTAACTATGGTTTTGGTTTTCATCTGCATTTCCTGATGGCTAATTTGTTGAGCATATTTTCATGTGCTTATTGGCCATTTATGTATCTTCTTTGAAGAAATGTCTATTCACATCCTTTGTCTGTTTTTAAATTGGGTTATTTGTCTTTCTGTTGTTGAGTTGTATTCATTCTTTATGTGTTTTAGATACAAGTCCCATATCAGATATAAGATTTATAAATATTTTCTTTCTTTCCATAGGTTTATCTTTTTACTTTCTTGATAGTATATTTTGGAGCACAAAAGTTTTATTTAAAATTTAATTATGCTCAGTTTATCTATTTTCTTCTTTAATTGCTTGTGCTTTTGGTGTCATATCAAAGAAACCATTGCCTAATTCAAGATCACAAAAATTTACACCTATATTTTCTTCTAAGAGTTTTATAGTTTTAGTTATTACAGTTAGATTTTTTTATCTGTTCTGATTCGTATATGGTGTGAGGTAGGGGTCCAAATTCTTTTTACAATTTTTTAAACTTTTGCACATGTATATCCATAGTCCCAGCATCATATGTTGAAAAGACTATTTTCCCCCACTGAATGGTCTTGGATGGTCTTGGCATCCTTGGTGAAAGTCATTTGACTATAAATATGAGGGTTTATTTCTGGACTCTCGATTTTATGCCAGTGGTCTATATGTCTGTCCTTATGCCAGCACCACACTGTCTTGATTAGCAGCTTCATAGTAAGTGTTGAAGTTGGTGTCTCCTCCAACCTTGTCCTTTTTTTTCAAGATTAGTTTGGCTATTCTGGGTCCTTGAATTTCAATATGAATTTTAGAACTAGCTTGGCAATTTCTGCAAATAAGTCAGCTGGAATTTTGATAGGGATTGCATTGAATCTATACAGCAATTTGGAGAGGTTAGCCATCTTAACAATGTTGTCTTTTGACCCATGGACAGGGAGGGTCTTTCCACTTTTTTAGGTCTTTCTTAACTTCTTTCAACAACATTTTTTAGTCCTCAGAGTATAGGTTTTATCTTTGTTATTGTTGTTGTTAAATTTATTCCTAAGTATTTTATTCTTGTTAACGCTATTATAAATGAAGTTCTTTTCTCAATCTCATTTTTGGTTTGTTTATTGGTGCTGCGTAGAAATACAATTGATTTTTATATTGATCTTTTACTCTGCAAATTTGCTGAATTCATTTATTAAGAGGTTTTTGGTGGATTCCTTAGGATTTTCTATATCCAAATTGTATCATCTGAAAATAGAGATCGTTTAACTTCTTCCTTCCTATTCCACATTCCTTTATTTCATTTTTGTCTGACTGCCCTGGCTAAGGTCTTAAGTTTGTATCCCAGCTGTCTAAGGAGCTGAATTTCTGTTATCGGCCATCACAGAAGGCTCAGTTAGGACCTCCAGCTCTTTTAACGAGGCAGTTAATGCTTAGTATTCAGCCCGCCACCCAAACAGAGATACACACTCCCCAGAATATATTTCAGCAGAGCAAAACATGTCTCAGGCACTAATCAGGCATATGGTTGGCCAGGTCCCTACACTGTTCCCTGCTGGGGTGTTGGGACACCAGGAAAGAAAGGAAAGGGGAACAACTTTGGACATGGAACCCTTTCTGCCAAGGCTAATGTCATAGGACCTCAGCCACAGAGGAAGATGCAGGAGCTCAAAAAGGAACAGAGTGGGGCTCACGAGCAGGTCCAACTACAGCCGCCGCCTACACGAGCCGCCCAGCTCCTTCCCACCATCCATCCACACGCCCACTGCGGACTGAAACAGAGAAGAAAAATCCCTGCTCTTTCAGTTTACCAACCAAGGAAGCTATTTTCTTTTCAGCCTCGGAGTCAACCAATTCTGTAAGCCATCCTAATTAACGAGGAAAGCTCCCAGTCGGGCAGGGCGTGTTTTTCTGGTGCTTTCAAGCACTCTGTGCCCCCAGCACTCCTCGGAGAGGCTGGGCTAGGAAAGACATCTAAAGAGATCTCTGAGTTTGTGCGTCTTTGTGGTGGCTGTGTGTTGGGGGGGGGGGGAGGGGGACAGAGCCTTCTTCCTCACTGGGGACAACACTGCGGCATCCGCGACTCGAGCAGCAAGATGAAATAAACATCTTGGTTCACGGGCAAAGCGGCCGAGCGGGCTTTGTGCGCGAGTCCGCAAAGGTGCAAGAGCTCTTCAGGGGTTTGCCGGAGCCTGAGAATAAACTGGCTTTGATGAGGCTTCTGGACAGGATCCAGTTCTGAGCAAAATCCACCCCAACCGCGCTGAAGTGCACCATTGAGAAAATGGCTTGAAAATAGGTTGAATGACATGGGGAGCAACATTGGTAGAATGGCTCTAATGAGCCAAAAAATGTGGTTTCAAATGCCCCTGTCTCTGAGCGCCACTGCCTGGCTTTGCCAGCAGATGTCAAGTCAGCTCACTGGAGCGGACTCAGAGAGACAAGAGGCGGGGCTTATGCAAAGTCGAAGCTAGGGAGTCGCATTCACATTCAAGTCCAGAAAATCCACTCACTGAGAGGAGAGATAGGTCTGAGCAGAAGGAGAATTGTTTGTTGGGTTTTGGGGGGTGGGGCAGGATGTGTGCAAGAAGGAAATCTCTGGGCTCTCCAGCAGGGAGAGTTTTTGGCTGGGCCTTTGCCCGCTGGCTCCCGGGGCGGTGGGGGGCTGTTTGCTGTACAATGTGATCCTGATTATTCAGGGGCTGATTTTCCACTTCATGGATTCCCTGGCTTTGTGCCTCTCCTCCTTTTCAAAAGTTTCCTGACTTTTGGTGACGTTGCTGCTCCGCGGATAGCAAATAGTGGAAAGAATGGAAAGAGGATAAAAATAATTTTGCCACATGCGAACAATTGCCATACACTATCTGATCAGAGAAAGGGAGCAAACTGCGTGGTTAAAACAGAATCTGGGGCTCTTTGAGGGGGATTTCCTTCTCTGTTCTCTGTACGTACTGCCATCGAGTCTTCCTGGCAGAGTCACTGAGGAAAGTGGCGTATGACAGTGCTCATGAAGGGAAGACAAGGAGAGAGAGCAGCCGGCTGCAGGAATATTGACTGCAGAGAGAGTCAAGCGAGGAAGTGGACCTTAAAGAAACATCTGGGCTCTGCTAGGCTTGGCCTCCAGCTGCTCATGTGTCCTCAGTGGGAAGAAAGCCCCATCCAGCTCCTGGGCCACCAAAAATGATCACACGCTTTGTAATGATGGCTCGAGAGAGTCAATGACAAATGCCCAGAGGGAAGATGTAAAAATACAGAGCTTTGAGTTCCTTCTGTGAGGCCAAACCCCAAGAAAGCCATGGAAATGGCAAATGAACCTAATAGTCCCCAGGAGAAGTTGAATGAACCATCGGGGAGGAAAGTGGGGGTGACCTCTCATAAAGTTAGTGGCGGAAGAAGGCTATGACTTGAAAAACATTCTTGAATTAATGTTCCTTGAAAGAAACTAACTCTTCTGTGTTAATACACTTAGGCTTAGGGCTGATTAATATCATTACTTTGAATTGTAATCTCTACATTAACTTCTCTCACTTGCCTTTATTAGTGCCCACTTTTATTTCTTAAGTTTATACAATGTATGTGATAAATGATGGCAATTATACTTTAAACTTGCAATTAGGATTCTTGAATTGTTCAAACTGCGCTTTTCAAAGACGGTTCTTCTGCACGCCAATGCACTTGTCCGTTCCTCTCATGCCACCTTAATTCAACATGAAAGAGCTGCATTGCAATGAAAACAGAACGCAAAGTATATTTCAGTCTTAAGTCTTTAACCGTGCTCTTGATTTTTCTCCGTGTTATCAAATTTAAGAAAACCCAAGGCTCGGATAGCTTGCATTTGTACTATTGAGGTTGACAGAAGCACCCCCCAAAGACGAGGTTTGTTGTAAACCAGAGTAACTGATCCTAAGAGCCCTCTCCACCCCACACCACCAGGATTTTGCAGGAAAAAACAAAAAAACAAAAAAACATTGTTTCACAATAATAGTAGTCCTTAAACTTCTTTGGTCCCAGTGGAATTTGGAATTCAAATAAAATTTATAGGCCTTTCTTTCCAGAAAAGTCCACATGAACGCAAAAGCACAGATGTTCTAAAGCTATAATACCCTGGTTAGAGTCTCCTGCAGGAAAAACAAACAAACAAACAAACAAACAAACAAAACAACCAAAAAACTCTGATCTACAGCTTCTTCCTTGGGAGATGAGCTTAAAGGAGGATTTCGAAAGCCCTTTCTTTGTAACTGACATAAAGCAATAAAGGACCGCCAAAAAAAATTAGGACAAGAAGGCAGTGGGGAGCCCAAAGGAAACAGAAATACAAAAAGTAAAAATCAAATTTATTGGGAAAAAGGCAAAGAGAAGATCGTGGAAACCCCTTATGGTAACACCACGTGGGAGCTGATCCTGGTTTAACTGCAGTAGCACCCACAAAGGGAGGACCCCGCACACCAAGCGTCCGCAAAATCGCCGTTTGGAAGCCATGCAGTGATGCCAACAACAATTTGAAGCAAACCCGTGAGAGGACAGCTGGGAGGAGGAGAGAGTCTGAATTCAAAAGACCCCAGCAGGAGATGCTCTGTGACAGAATCAGACTTGACAGGCAGAGGCGTTTACTTCTGCTGTCATCTCTAAACTGAAATCTCAGGACGATGTATTTAGTATGTTCTTGAGACGCCACAGGGTGTCAAAGGAAGAGGGGGCATATGTTCAAGCCACAAAGGAGAACTTCCCCTAAGAGTGGTCAAGATGACTCAAGACTTCTTTTCTATTCCTGATAAAACAGCGCAGCTCTCCTGTGCTTTGGGATGGCTGGGTTAAATACACTTCTATTAAGTATGCGTTGGGAGTGCCTACTGTATTTAAACAAACCGTACCTTGGGGACTTGCCATGGCACTAGCCACTGGCCTGGCAACAGCATGTATTTAAAGGAGTTTGGCAAAAACGTGTCTTTAGTCCTGAAACTGGTAGATTTCATTTGAAACTGATAGATTTGTGTTGAAGAGTCTGTTACTCGATACTTCCTAAAATCACAGCAAAGGAATCAAGAGCTGCTAACAAGGACAGTGCGTTGCTACAGTGGTAGAGAGAAAATTCATAGAAACATTACTATGAGTTTTCAAAGACAATACCATTTCACATTTCCATATGATTGATACTTGTCTTGATCCGAAATAGAAAATTTTATGTGGAGTTTATTCAAAGTGAATGATCAGAAATCTGGCCAACATGGCATTATAAATTTATTCCTTGAGATCTTCCTTCTTTTCCAAACACATAACACTAATATAGAAAACAGAAAATTAAAACTATGGTAATCCAAAAGCAAAATTAGAAAGACATTGTGCATTGTTAAGGGTAACGCTAGCCTCTGTAACTGACAAACTCTGAGATCTCAACGGTGTAATACAAGAAGAGTTTATTTCTCACTCATGTAAATTTCAACCCTCTGTCCAGAGAGCTGCCTTCCATGCAGTGATTCAGGGACCCATGCTCCTTCTGTTTTGTGGCTTCTCCACCTCTTAGGAGTCTTTCACTTCCAGCCAATGACCAGGACAAAAGGAGAATGTGGATAGCAAAAAAGTTTCAGCTCCTGGAAGGTAAATGGTACTATCAATGCTTTATTGGCTAAAATATTTTCAATATTTGAAATATTTTCAGAACCAATTTTCAAATCAAATTGCTAACACCTTGCACACTTCAATACAGCTCTCTAAAAATATGGTTATTTTCTGAAAGACCCCAATGTCATAATCACTCCCTGCAAAATTTACAGTAACTTGTCTCACGTCACCCAATTCCAAGTTCATAATCTTGGTTGCCCAATAATGTTAAAAAAAACGATTTTTAGAGTTGCTTTGGCGTAATCAGAATTCAGGCAAGGTCACACATCACTTTGAATTTTTATCCCTTTTAGGTCCCCTGTAACCTGGAGTAGTCTACCTTCTTTTTTTCTTTGCTGCAGAAACCAGGTCAGGTGTCTTGTAGAATGTCTTAGACTCTGAATTTGCCTGTTAACTTGCTGGTGTCATTTAACATGTTCCTGTATCTTCTCAAATTCCTGTAAATGGAAGTTATCTCTAGAATCTTCACGTTGAACTTTTTAAGACAGCCTTATTGAGTTCTCACACACCATACAATGTACCCACTTAAAACGTACAATTCAATCATTTGTAGCACATTCACAGAGATGTATCCATCACAACAATTAACGTAAAATATTTCATCACCCCCAGAAGAAATGCCATACCCATTCGCAGTCATTCCCCATTCCCACCCTTCATCCCAGCTCTTTCTGTTTCTATGGATTTGTCTGTTCTGGACATTTCGTATAAATGGGATCATAACCTATGTCGTTGTTTATGGGACTGGCCTCTTTCACTTAGCATGGTGCTTTCAAGATTCATCCATATTATGGCCTATCAGTACCTCATTCCTTTTTATGGCCAAATAATATTCCATTGTATGGCTAGACCAATATTTTTTAAAGATTTTATTTTTAAGTAATCTCTACACCCAACGTGGGCCTCGAATTCACAACCCTGAAAACAAAGTTGCACGCTCCACTGAGCCAGCCAGGCGCCCCCACATTTTCTTTATTCATTCATCAGTTGATGAATATTTGGGTGTTTGCCACAAATACATGCTCATTTTTATACGTATGAGCCACTTTAAAAACATGCTTTTATTATAGAATATTTCAAACATATGCAAAAGTAGAGAAAATAATATAATGAATTCCTTGTACTTATCACCCAGCCCAACAACTATCATTAGTTATCTTTTTTCTTGATATCACCACCCATTTCCCCAACCACTCATAAATATTTAGAGGCTAATCTCAGACATCATATGATTTCATCTGAAAATAAATCAATATGTATCTCTAAAGACAAAGACCCTCCTTTTTAAACATAATTACAATATTATCATATCCTGAAAACTCCAACTATAATTTCTCAGGATCACCAGTGTTCCTATTTTCCTGATTGTCTATAAAAGTTCTGATTTCTGTTTGGTTTGTTTTATAGTTTGTTTAAAATAGGATCCAGAAAGGTCTATATATGATGATTGGTTAATAATTTCTTTTTTTTTTTTTTTTTTTTAGATTTTATTTTTAGGCACTCTCTATACCCAATGTGCGACTCAAACCCACAACCCCAAAATCAGGAGTCATCTGCTCCACTGACTGAACCAGCCTGGTGCCCTCACTGGTTAATAATTTCATAAGTGTTTTTTTTTTTTTTTAACATAAAGGTTCTCTTTCTGTACACTTCTGCTGTTATTGTTGTTTAAAATAACAACAACAACAACAACGAGCCCTTTGGTCCTGAATTTCCCCTAGTCTGATTGCACCCATATGATGTCACTTAGTGTGTCCCTTTGTCCTCTGTGTTGCCTGTAAGATACGGGAGCTTGAATAGACTCTGGTTTGGTTTTTCTGGAGGACTAATATGTAGCTACTGTGGATACTCCCGCTGAGAGGCAGATGATGTCCCTTGTATGATGGCATCGGCCATTGTGGATCACTGCCTAAAGACACTAATTCCTTAGAAGTTTCAAACTGTGATAGTTCCATTATTCCTTCTTCGTTTCTTAGCTAGATTACGTCTGTGAAAAGAGATTTCCTCTTATTAAATACCTGGTCGCACTGAGGTATAGCTCCTCATAGCTTTGATTTTTTCTATCAGTCAGTTTTCAAAATAGCGCATTCGTACCCTGTAGCCTTTAAAGAACATCAGTGTATTGTTGTTTGCTATCATTAGGAAACAACGGATTTAGAAATATTATGCGTATCAAAATAAACACATCTATGTGCTTAAATCTATTTTAATTGCCATTCTTATTTTTGCTCAGATTTGTCCCTCTTTGCCCCAAAGAGCTTCCAAGTCCTTTTGACACAAGTTCAACAGTATTTGATGTATTTCTTGCTATTTGGTATGAGAAGATGTTCTAGGCTCACCTTGTACATTTCCAGCACCAGACCTGGAATGGGTCATTTCTTTAAGGTGTTCCTCCAACCCCACCCTCTGCCTTTTATTAAAGCAGGAAATGATATCTAGAAAACACGATCTAAATGGCCCTAAATGATATCTAGAAAACATGATCTAAATATACTTCTGGGTTTTTAATTAAATATTTCATATGACAAAAGAAAAAAGCATTTATTTTGAATTTGGCCAACTTACTCTGTGAATCTGTTTTCTCATTTATAAAATTCAGACTGTACTAATCATTATTCACAGGTTTACGGTACTGATTAAACAAGTCAATACATGTAAATCATCTAGCATAGTGCCTGGGAGAGTGAGCACCTACGAAATGCTAATTAGGGTTTAACACCTAGCACTAATTTAATATTCAGGTTTCGATATATGGTGATTTATTTTGAGATGAAAATATTATTCTTTTACAACTCAGAGCTCCTCTCGATTGTCTATCCTGACACCCTAGCCCTCCCTGGCCTGATTTGAGCACCCGCACTCTCGTGGAGCAGGGTTCAATCAAGGAAGCCAGGAGAAAGAGCAACCAAGTCCAAAGCTATTTTTTGCTTCTTGGAAGGCCATCTGCTGCCATGACCCATTTTACAGCCTGCAAATTCCTCAGCTGAGTGCAATTTTCCTTCAATCAGTGGCCCAGTAAATATAATTACATGGCTAATTTTAAATTTCAAATGGTCAGCTCAGGTTAAAGAGTATGCCCATTCATCAGTCAAGATTCTGCAATTAATTGAGAAAACAGAGGGTCCACATGCCAGGAATTTGCCAGGATTTGCCAGACAAGGGGGAACAAGTGTGTTTTCCTTCCCCTATTAAACCACTGGCACACAACACACAGAAATATTTCCGTGTCTTGTTGTTGTTGTTGTTGTTGTTGTTGTTGTTGTTGTTGTTCTTTTTTTTTTTTTTTTTTTTTTTTTTTGCATTGGAAAGAGCAACTCTGCAGTGAATGGTTAAGGAAGATTACCTTCACAGACCTGGTCCTTTCAAGGCTGGACTGATCTCGTTCCAAGGAAAGGATCTATCCTCGAGTAAACTTTATGTAAGGCCTGCAGTAAGCATAAATTAATTTGTGACGGCTAAATGTTTTCAAATAACAAGATAATGTATTGGTTTCCTAGAGCCTCTAAAGAATACCAGTATTTTTTTTGACCATATCATGCACCAAAATTGCTTTGCAAGACGTTGTTAAGACAGTGTAGATTAAAGTATTCTGTCAATATTAAATTTTCTGAATTTGATAACTGCTTTGCTCTTAGAAAATACACATGCAATAAAAGAAGGAAGAGGATGTGATGTCTGCGAAGTACTCTCAAATCCTTCAGAAAAATTAATGTGTGTGTGCGTGTGCGCGTGCGTGCAGTCGGTATGCACACACAAGGACTCATACGTGGCAAAAATTAAAAATTGGTGAAAACAGGTGAATTCAGGTAAAAGGTCTAGGGAAGTTCTTTGTATCATTCTTGAGATTCTTCTGTAAGTTTTAAATTTTTCAAAATAAAATGTTCTAAAAAATAATTTAAAAAATTTGTAAATGACTTCAAAAGCCCAGACCAAAAAGACAAGTACTTTAGAGGCTAGTCAAAAGTCAAATTTATTATCACTCTATAGAGAAGTGGGTTACTTCAGCATGAATATTTGTAGGTAATTATTTGAGCTAATCCTTAAGAAAAGCCAACAATGCAAGCCTTGATGCTCACGATACCTGGAATACTTATGCTCCTATTAATACCAATATGAGTCTGAATACGAATACTAACACTAATACTGTCTTGGCTGTTAGAAGGAATTAGAAGAGCTGGCCCAGTGGGAAGGCCTGTTTGAAAAGCCTGCCGAAATGTCAGCCTTAGCTTCTGAAGGCAATGCAGCAAGTGTTCCCATTACAGTAGGTCCCAAAGTCAGCTGCTTAAGAGCCTTGATCTTCTCCATTTGTCAGAAGATTGCTTTCCTTTTTAATCTAGTATTCTAATCCCCATTGCTGTACATGCAAATATCTGCTTTGTATTAAAAAAGAAAACCAACATGATACCAACCAAGCCTTTCCTCTGATGCTCCGCTTTCTCTAACTGAGGCTGCTGAAAGCACAATTCTCCTTAATGGTTCTTGCATTTTTATATTTAACTCCTCTTAAGGGTGGAAGGTTGTCTCTGATTCCTTCAGGGAGAACTGGTTGTTCTCTCTTCCTGTAATTTAGGACGTGACCATGTTATAAAAGACTACATTTTGTACATTTGTTTATGTGGCTTGCTCTCTCTGAAGGCTGAGTTCCTAGAGGGTAGGTAACCTGGCTTCCTCATCCTTTTATATTATCCCAACAGCCCTGGCATGTTGTAGGCTCTCAACACTCACTGAATGAATGAATGAATGAATGAATGAATGAATGAATGAGTGAGTAAATGAGCAGACAGGATCTGAGCTTGACCTGGATGAAATGAAAAGAACAAAAATTCAATATAATTGGGATTTATTTATCTGACTTACCTGAAATCTGAACTTATCTGAAATACAGAGCGCTACTATAGGCTCAATTATTTACCAATGGATCAATTTCCACGTTAGCGTTAAGATACACACATTTTCATAAGGGAAATACTGTGGAAATATATCTGGAATACATTCCAAGGTATCAAGGTACCAAGTATCATTTCTGCACCAAGGATATTTTCCCTACATGTTCCCAGTGAGAAATAAGTCTAGACTGAGGAGTTTCCATGTCTCAAACAACCAGAGCCAGTTGAGTCCTCTTGGAAATTCAGTTCTATGTGGAGCGCCTGGGTGGCTCAGTCAGTTAAGTGACCTGCTCTTGATTTCAGCTCAGGTCATGATCTCAGGGTGGTGAGATCAAGCCCCACATCAGGCTCCACACTGGAGCACAGAGCCTGCCTAAGATTCTCTCTCTCCCTCTCTTTCCGTCCTTTTCCACCTCCCTCCCAGCTCTCGCTTGCTCTCTCTCTCCAAAAAAAAAAAAAAAAAAAAAGGAATTTAGTTCTATGAAAAGTCCTCATGGAAGATAGATGGTGCCCTATCATGATTCCCACTTCTGAGACTATAGATATCCCCACTCAGGCTGAAGATCAGTTGAGCAAGTTACCTTGACTTTCTGGGACTCAGTTTTCATGCTTCTCAAATAACCATAACAAGACCCACCTATATTGGTCAGGGTTTAGTTGCAAAGAAAAAGAATCAATGTAGGCTTATTTATCCAGGAAGAAAGAGTAAGTGGTTTACCAATGTATTGAGAGGCCCCAAGGAGCAGACTCCCATAGCCACACCTCCCAACCAAGGCTAAGGGAGCTACTGCCCCTTCCTGGGTCGGGAAGCCACGAGCTCCTGAGCAACACCACGTCATGACCCAGGAGACCTTATAAGTAGGAAGCCACCCAAGGTTAGGAGGCGCTTGCTCTCTCTCGCCACGCTTGCTATGATTAGTACCAGTAAAATGAATGCCCCGCGTCCTGCTTTGTAACACCGCGGAACTAAGACTGGACGGATGCAGGGCCCTCTGCTGATGATGCCAGGAAAAAAGCACCTGCCTCTATTCTCCTAACTTCTTGTTCTTGCTTTGGTTGCTGTTTGCTTTACAAAAATAGGATGCTATATATAATTTTCTTCCTCTTACTTTTTTTATTCAATATTGTCTCTTGAAAATCTTTTAAAAAATTGTTTGGTACAATACCGGTTCATTCAGGTTAGCGACCGCATAATATCTACAATGCAGATATACACTAATTTACTTGCCATCATGCTATTGATCATTCTGCTGATTGCTTTATTTACAGCTTTTCTCTAATAAGAAGGCATTAAAAATCCTATGCATGTGACTGCTTTGGGAAACAACAGTTTGCTGCACAAACTGGAGGTATACAGCCCGATGAATTTTTTAAAAACTAACATGTCCCTATAATCAGGACCCGGGTCAAGAAACAGAACATTACCAGCTCCCCAGAAGCATTCATTATGCCATCTTCTGGTCATTAACAGCTACCCTCCTGATTTCTGTGAATTTCGTGTTATTTTTGACAGCATATAAATGGAATTATGCATTTGTGTTCTGGCATGCCTGTCTTCTTCTGTGAGATTCGTCCACATCGATGTCTGGGGTTATAATGTGTTCGTCCTTACTTTGCACTGTATACCATTAAATGAATACGACAATTAGTTTCTTCATTCTATGCCTCATGAATGTTCAGGTAGCTTCTAGTTTGGGCTTCATATGAATGGTGCTGCAGACAACATTCTACGTTTCTTCTGGTGAACGTATTACACGTTTCAGTTGGGTGTATACCACGTGTAGTATTGCCACATCACAGGGTATACATACGTTCACATTTAAAAGACACTGGCAGGGGCACCTGGGTGGCACAGCGGTTAAGCGTCTGCCTTCAGCTCAGGGCGTGATCCTGACATTGCGGGATCAAGCCCCACATCAGGCTCCTCCACTATGAGCCTGCTTCTTCCTCTCCCACTCCCCCTGCTTGTGTTCCCTCTCTCGCTGGCTGTCTCTCTCTGTCGAATAAATAAATAAAATCTTTAAAAAAAAAAAGACACTGGCAAACAGGTTTTCAAGGTGGCTGTATCAATTTACATGTCTACCAGGAGTGTATAATAGTTTTGATTATTCCACACTCTTGCCAAAAGTTACCTTTTTTTTTTTTTGGTACATAAGTTTGTTATTTCTTTAAAGATTTTATTTATTTATTTGAGAGAGACACTGAGTGAGAGAGAGAGAGCATGAGTTGGGGGGGAGGGAGAAGCAGATTCCCAATTATCAGGGAAGGGAGCCCGACACGGGACTCCATCCCAGGACCCTGGGATCATGACTTGAGCCAAAGGCAGATGCTTAACTGACTGAGCTACCCAGGCACCCCAAGTTTGCTATTTCTATGGGATAGATCGTCAGGAGTGGGATTCTTGAGGCAAAGGGCATATGTATTTTTAACTTTAACAGATGTGGCCAGCTTCTTTTCTGAAAAGTCTGTTTGCCTGCCCATTTGCACCGGGAATATACAAGAATACTCTTCTCCCTACATCTCTACAAACAATAAATACGATTGCTTTTTACGTTTTGCCATTCTGCCGGGCGTGAGATATACAACACTGTTACTTTAATTTGCACTCTCTTCTGTTACTCTCCTATGAGCTGTCGTTTTGAAGGGGGTGGGTTATGGAATTTGTGACTTACAAGAAAAGACTAAAGGAATGACTTCAGCCCAGAGAAGAAAAAGCTTAATGGGAACTGTATTAGCTGTCTTGGAATATTTGAATGCTCCCGTTCTAAGGGATTTCATGTCCTCTACCTATCTTTTGAGGGCAGAAATGGGAACTAATGATTGAAGTTTTAAGGTGTCATATTTTAAGTTAAATTAAGAAACCAATAGTGTTGGGGCGCCTGGGTGGCTCAGTTGGGTAAGCGTCAGACTCTCAGTTTCAGCTCAGGTCATGATCTCAGGGTTGGGAGATCAGCCCCGTGTGGGTCTCCTGCTCAGTGTGGGGGGGGGAAGGGGGGGAGGCGGGGGAGGGATTCTGCTTGAGATTCTCTCCCTCTACCTCCCCCTCTGTTCCTCCTCCAATCTGCATGCATGCACTCTCTCTCTCTTTCAGATAAATAAATAAATAAATAAAGGAAACCAATAATGTTATCCCATTGAAGACAAACAAATAAGTTTCCTGTGAGGCTGTAAACTCTGTGTCCTGCATGTCTCCGCCATGAGGCTGTCTGCTTACATGTTGGGGGGTGGGCTGGATGGGATTCTGACTCGGATAAGTGGTTCCAAAACCAGGCTATGTCTGAGAATCAATTTTAAAATGTTTACATTCAGATTCCCAGCGTCCTGCCTTGACATTTATAAAAGAAGACCTAGTTAGAGGGCCCAAGAATCTGTATTTTTAAAACACTCACCAAGTGACGCTGATGCAGACTGCATACAGACCAACCCTTGAAAAACGCTGAAGCAGACAACCTCTAGAATGTCTTCGATTGTGAAATGATAGATTCTATTAGCTATTACATTAGTGATGTTATTTAATACAAAATGTAGCAGGAGTCAGATAATACAGGGTTGTCAACAACCCCATCCACAGTTCTTCGCCTCCCTGACTAGGACCTACCTAAGGTCCTCCGACAAATGAATGTGTCTTAACTATAGTCTTCAGACAAACGAAACTACTTGTAAAATTATGAGTTACCGGTTAATAATTTGCAGACAAAGCATCTTTGGAATTCTGCATTTGAGTGGGGGATGGGGGTTCACGATCTCAGAAGTTAATTCGATAAGGAGACAAATAAATCCCCCGTTTACAATGAGCCATCGGTAAAGAGAATGAGCTTCGGATCTAACTCACTCTTGGCCTCAATCTCCTTATCTTGGAAGTAGAGACAACAATACAGCAAGAGTGACTTTGAGGGGATTTCCCCTCAGGATTGAATGAGATTGCCCAAAAAGTGCCTACCACTGGCACTTGGCACAAAGAAAACACTTAACTATTAATTCCCTTGTATTCGTTCCCTCACAGAGCCAGGACTCTATTTTTAACATAAGCCTGTTTTCTTTTTTCTACAATGCAGGAAGTCAGAAAGAAAGTTTGATCTTGATATGGTGGTTTAAAAATATTACAGGTCATTGCCGAAGGGGAAGGGGTTGGAGGGATGGGCACTAGCGGAAGGGGATTAAGAGCTACTAATTTCCAGTTATAAAATAAATCAGTCACAGGGATGTAAAGTATAGCATAAGGAATAGAGTTAATAATACTGTAATAATTTCGTGTGGTAACAGATGGTAACGAGACTTATCATGGTGACCATTTTGTAACGCATATGAACATCCAATCGCTATGTCACATACCTGAAACTAATATAATATTGTATGTCAACTATACTTCAATAAAAAATATTACAAGCATTTCAAAATATTTGGCTCCTTCTTTGATAACTATTGAAGGTACATAGTGTTTTAGCTCTAGATATTGACAAAACACTTCAAGGATATTTAAAGGAAAGTATTTATATTCAAGGAAGAGAAATATTTGGTCTTAATAAGAATACTTCAAAGGTCACGAAAGGAAGGCTATTTTCAGAGTATTTTCATCTCTTCCGAAAGGATTGAATAAATTAGCCTTTACCTTTCGTCTAGTTATTTTAGGTTTCAGCTATTTCTTGAGGTCTAATATTCAGTTAGTGTTAAGCTCAATTTCTTCCACTAAACCAGACACTGAAGTCTCGACTTGCCCAAGTGCCCCCTAAAAGCACAGAATTTGGAACTTGGTCACCAAGTTTCAGATTGTAGTAAAGGGCAGTTATCTCCTCAGGTAAGAGGAGACACCTAGAACTCTTTCCCTTGGCCCAGGTGAGCAAATAAGTAAGTCAGGTTCAGTTTTAATCAGGTTGCCAGAGACAGGGATGCTGTCTTATTTGTTTTTGTAATATAAATACTTGGTCCATCATAGGTTCTCAATAAATGCATCTCAGATAAATGAATGAATGAAATAAGAGCTAGGAGCTAAGAATTGGAAACAACAAAGACTGAAGGGAAAAAGCTAGAAAAGCAATACAGATTAGTCTGGTTCTAGGCATATGGAAAACCAGAAGACCCCACACAGTTCCTTATATCATGGTCCAATACATATTGTTGGGTAATTAATGGAAAAAATATCCCTGAAATTCTTTTTGCAAGAACGCTTTATAGGTCTGGAAGAAATACTTTAAGAAGCCCTTTGAGGTAAGACACTCACAGGACCTGGCGTGGGTAGTTGCCCCTATCAGGCAAGGGAGGAGGGATGGATTTATGACTCCAGAATGGTGATGGGGTTGGGGGAGACAGGGTGGTAAGGAGCCCGAACTTGTCAGAACTCCCATGTGCTGCGATGTGAATAAAATCCACAAAAGAATCAGGGGTGCTTGCTGCTTTTGAGCTTCACATTGAAACAAGAGAAGAGGCAGCTTGGCAAACTGAGGCAGCCAGAGGAAGCAGGCCTGGGGGTGAGAGCATTGGGGCTGAGAAGTGCAGGACGAAATGAGGTGCAAGAATTTGCAGAAATTATGAGGAGAGTGTTGGATTACCTCAGGCCATAGAATTGGGGTTTAGACAAGTTTATCAGATCTCTGGGTGGCAGGGGGCAGAGAGACTGGTGGCATCTTTTTTTTTCTTTTTAAGATTTTTATATTTATTTCAGAGAGTGAGAGAACATTGGGGGAGGGACACAGAGGGAGAGAGAGTCTTAAGCAGACTCCACGTTGAGCATAGAGCCCAACGTGGGGCTCAATCTCATGACCCCGAGATCATGACCTGAGTCGAAATGAAGAGTCAGATGCTTAAATAACTGTGCCACCCAGGCACCCCCAAGAGACTAGTAGTATCTTGATTACTTGAGTAGGTCCAAGAAATTACATCCTTAAAGGAAAGTTGACTGGCCCTTCTATGGCTGAGTCTTTCCCCGTGCCAGACATTGGTGCTTCGTTTATCGAATTAACATCCATTGACAACTTGACATCCATTGTGTCCCTGAGACTATAGCAGGCAAGGGAGATTCTAATAGTTACAATAATAATATACATTATTATGAATGCATATTAATAAGATATATGCACAAGGCTACACACATGTACACCTGCATTTTTTTTCCTCTAGGAGCTTACGATCTAGTAGGTTGGATAAGGCAAGTCTACTCACATCAGTGCAGAGAAAAATCTAAGTAGTCTGAGATACAAGGGCACCACAAAGGCTCCCAAGAAGGAGCCGCTTCAGGCTGGAAAGAACCCATGAAGGAAGTAGTTTCTGAGTAAGCGGGACAGTGAAGCATGAGTCAGGTTTCAATGGGCAGAAATTTTAGGTGAGGGCACTTCCAGAGTGTGGGATAGTAAGAGTAACGCAATGGAGATGAGAAGGGGCACATGGTTTCAGGAGAAAGCAGGGCAGATCTGCTTGGCTGAGCAGAAGGAACACAGCTTCCTTCTGGTTCTTGACCCTAGGAGTCTGGTCATGAAGCTATCCGTTTCTCAGAAGAGCCCAACCATATGTGTGCTGCCAAACTATGACCAACAGGTAAGAGTGCTGAGATTATCATTCAGTGTGTGACTGATCTAGACTGGTGCTTTTTTGGGGGCTCATTTCACTGGTCCTTCAAGCAAAGCTTGACGACAAGTTCATCTCGGGATTGTTGCCTATGGAGCTTAAAGAAGAGAATGGCTCAAAAGACCCCCTTAAACATCCACTGAGCACCTATAATATTGGTCGGTTTCTACCAAATAAAGGCCACCATTCATTCATCAAATATTTATTGGGTTTATTTATTGGGTCTGAATGTTCTTAGATTAGCCAGAGCGCAGTACAGTAACTGTAGTTCACAGTTAATCTAAAGAGCCAGAGTGATTACCATACGCAACTGCAGGCCCTAGACCTTTCGGGCTCAACTTCTCTCTGTCCTTGAGTTTCCAGACAGTCTAAGATGATTAGTGCAGGGCCACTCTTCCCCCTCCTCCAAAATCTACGACTATGTCAGACTCACAGAAACTGACATTGCTTCCGCCAAGCAGAAGGAAAGCATTTTTGTCTCAACTGCTGCAGAAATTCTGCTGGAGAAAGTCAGCAGAGTATCAAAGTAGGTCTCCCATCTGATCTTTCTGCCATCTGCACCAAATGAGCAGTTGTTTCTTTGCGTTTGTGACGGTGCCAGCATTCAGCACGTGTTGCCAAAGGCCCCGAATCAAGCTGGCAGGTTGAGGCCAGAAGAGCTGCTTATTCCTCTGTGGGCAGACGTCACCACATACTTTATACTTTTGGATAGAGTGCCCAGTTTCCTACCCGAGACCTCTGACTACCAAAGGCCTGTCCTCAGAAAGCCGGAAGTGGGGCCTACAGTCTTGTTTATTTCCTAGCGAGTTGATGTTCTGGACTGAGTAATGACATCTGCTCAAAGTCCATACTTCTGGAACTCAAGCTTTTGTTTTATGAACTCAGATGGTTTGCGTGTCTGGAAATGATTCCACCCAAAACCAAAATGAACAGCTTACCCTGCACTACATGCTTTGCTTTCAAAGCCTCATTATTTTCAAGCATTTCCCCAAGACCCCTTTGATGTAGCTCTTTTCTGAAAGCCTTCGGTTGCACAGAAACATAAGCCTCGGTAAATAAAATAAAATTTTCGAGTTGCTGAATTTAAAATGCAGGGTTTTTTTGTTAGTTCCAATATGGTTCCTTCTTTATTGTTACGATGAAGTAGACCTTGTCATTCTTATTTGGCAAGTTTGGGCATTATATTCCTTGGATTTCCAAATGCTTTCTCCATCCCCACTGTACCCTCAGGCATCTTTTCTGAAAGACATTTATTTGACTGTGAGCTTCGTGATGGCAGGATTTTGTTGGGTGAATAAATGTTACCTAAGTGTGACTCAGTCATTATTTTAACTATTTCAATTCAATTTATTTCACCTCAATTCAATTCAGTTTTAATTTTTATAAACCAGTAAAAGAATGGGAAGCTGGAGAGAATGACTGTACTTTTCTTGGACTCCCCCAGGGGGTCAGGACTCGTTAGAAAGTTCTCACAGAGGAACAACCTTGGGTCACTATTACTGGCCAAACATCTAGACTCTGGGGTACGGGGAAGATAGGACAGGCTTCAAACTGAGACCATTTCATTCTAAATCAGTTTTTCAACTTAAAGAATTTATAACTCTTCATGGTTTCTGTGGTGGGACCTGAAAAGGGAGGCTGAGCTTTCAGAATGGATAGTTAAATACTAAAGATGGAAAACTGGTCAGGGAATCCAGTCTTCTTAGTGATACAGGAACACGTGGACACAGAGGGTAGTCTATCCAGGCACGATCCCCTGCTCAGTGACATCACTGTCCCCTATAAATATAAGACCAGGCCATTTCACTAATGTGAAGTTAGCATAGGCGCAAACAAGCACCATTAAAAGTCCACAGGAAAACAAAATCCTTATGAATGCATAACTCCAGGAAGGGGCAGGTTGGAGAGCTATATTCAGTTGTGACTGTGACAGGACCAGAGTCATGAGACAATGTCCCCAGACAAATGACACTCTGGATGTCCCTGCATCTCTCACTTAACAATGTATGTCTTTGTTTCTGCAAAAATAAACAGCATTTCTGACTGCGTGTTTTACAGGGTTGTCTGGGGACTGGTGCGGTTTGAAGTACTATAACAGTATAAAATAAAACACAAAATTCCTTCCAGCTGGCTCTCCCACAGAGCCCAGGGGTCTGATGCTTCGTGTTTGCCCACCAATCTCAGCAGTGGTTATAATTAGTTGTAATAATCCTGACCACCAATCACCATCATCATGGAGGAGCAAACATTCCATTTGAAACCCTAGAGAAATACTAACTCTTCGCGTAATAAAGTCCAAGGTACTCTTACAGAAAGGTTTTATTTCTTCTTCCTCCTACCCTCACATCTACCAAAAAAAAAAAAAAAAAAAATCAAGTTTCTCAGGCATTTCTGTTCAGAACAACTTCAATAGACTGAAGTCTCCATTTCTTAATGAAAAACACAGTCTCGGTAGCCCCTGAAAAATGGAAGGGGTTTTTCTAGTTAGGCTATGCATCTTGAGATTGGCACCAGAGCACTGAATTCTTTCAGGCCCTACTGTCTCCTACCTTGTCCTTTCTGGCTTCCCTCATAGATTGCAAAATTTCCTTTGAGTCAAACAACCCGCCCTCAGTCCAACTCATCATGGCTTGCCTTGGCTTTTCCATGATTGAAGAGACATCTCTGCGAATCTCTCTTTGCACAACTCTGCTTTTTCTCGTTCGTCCTAGTCTAGGCTTAGAACCATGAAGGGTGATTCAAGGCAACCTCACCCTCACACGATTCCAACTCAATGTCATTCTTATCCAATCGAGATTCAACTGACGCTCTCTGACATCCACGTGATATCCCCTCCCCCCAACCCCGTTATCTGGAGATCCCTGAAACAGGGTTTCTTGTGGTCATATAATATGTCCACATCTCTCCCACAGCATTTTCCTTGCCATTCCCATTGGATTAATTTGAAAGAGATATCTCAAATCTACTGTTTCTTTCAGCTCTTGTTTCTAAAGAATACTAATTCTTTCCACAGGCAACTCTTGTTGCTTTCATCTCAGGAGGTCTGAACGGTTTCCCTGTAAATGAAAGAAGGATGGTGAGCTCCCATCTGAGTACCCTGGGCCCCAAGGCAGTTAATTACTAGCAGAATGTCTCAGTGAACTGCATTGTCCTCGCATTTCAAAGAAGTGCATTGGGTGGAAGGCACTTTTCTTGAGTGGAAACACGAAATGCTCTAAGATCCCTAGAATCAACTCTGCTCCTGGTGTTGCTAAAAAAGGGGAGAGCTTCTAACCATGGAAGACCATTCAATAACCCACTACCGTCCCAGACACAAAAGGGGGTAAACCTGGCAAAAGTCCACACTTTCTGGTTACACACAATGAAAACCATCTGTAGGCAGTTTATTGTGAAATCATACAACTAGGAAAAGAACTGGTTCTTAAAGTCTACTTGTTAATTTTGCTCACTGACCTCAAATGACATTAAATGTGGAGTATTCATTTCATTATACCACACACACCTGTAAGACCCCACGAGGTATGTGTGCCCTCTCTTTTCTCACTCTCTGCATAGCCTATGGGCATAGGCACACTCAGCTCTGCTCACAGTAGGCTGTTCTGGGCAAGAGGCTGGACCACAAGCTGGCACTGTAGTGATCCTCTGATGGCCATTTGGTTTATTTTATTTTTTCATAAAACATTTTATATTAATAGTAGTCCATTTTAAGCTGATAACTTGAATTCAAATGTATACGAAAACTCTGCAGTTATACACTTCCTCCCCCATTTTATGGCTTTGATGTCACAGTTTATATCTTTCTATGTGGTGTATCCATTAACAGATTATTGGAGTTATAGTTATTTTTTAATACTTCTGTCTTTTAACCTTTGCACTAGAGTTGTAAGTGATTTACCCACCACCATTGCAGCATAACAATAATCTGAATTTAATTATGTATTGACTCCTCCCCAGTTTTATTGAGATATAATTGACATACAGTATATATTTAATTTACCAATGAGATTTATACTTTTATATATTTTCCTGTTGAAATTAGCATCTTTTGGTTTCAGCTTGAAGAACTCCCTTGAACATTTCTTGTCAGGCTGCTCTAATGGTGACAAACTTCAGATTTTGTTTGTCTGAAAAACTCGTTATCTCTCCTTCAATTTTAAAGAACAGCTTTGCTGGACAGAGTACTCTTGGTTGGCAATTTTTTCTTTCTGCACTTTATTTTTTATTTATTTATTTATTTTTAAAACTCAATTTTTTTTTAAAGACTTTTTTTTTATTTGTTTATTTGACAGAGAGAGACAGCCAGCAAGAGAGGGAACACAAGCAGGGGGAGTGGGAGAGGAAGAGGCAGGCTTCTAGCAGAGAAGCCTGATGTGGGGCTCGATCCCAGAATGCTGGGATCACGCCCTGAGCCATAGGCAGACACTTAACCACTGCGCCACCCAGGCGCCCCTCTTTCTGCCCTTTAAATATATCCTGCCACTCCCTTCTGGCTTGGAAAGTATCTGCTGAAAAATCTGCAGTTTTATGGGGGTGCCCAGATAGGTAACAAGCTTATGACAATTTAATCTTAAGTCTTAGTATGGGTCCCTAGGATACATCTTATGAATCCCCTCTGGGCTTCCTGGATCTGGATATCTGTTTCTCTCCCCAGGTTAGGGAAGTTGTCAACTATTACAACTTTGAATAAGATTTGTCTCTTTCTATCTTCTCCTTTGGGACCCCATTAATGTATATATTCATCCAGTTGATGCTATCTCATTAAGTCCCTTTGGCTGTTTTCACTTTTTCCCCTCCTTGGAGAAGATGAATTCCACTGCCCTGTCTTCAAGTTCACTGATCCTTTCTTAGCTTGACTAGTCTGATGTTGAAACTCTCTATTGAATTTTTCAACAAATCATCTCTGTGATTTCTGTTTGGTACATTTTTAAAATCATTTTATTTTATTTTATTTTATTTTATTTTATTTTATTTTTCATCATGATAAGTGTACTCTTTAATCCCCATCCCCTATTTCACTCATCTCTCCACCAACCTCCCCTTGTTTTTGTTTTTTTAAGATTTTATTGATTTATTTGACACAGAGAGAGACAGCCAGCAAGAGAGGGAACACAAGCAGGGGGAGTGGGAGAGGAAGAAGCAGGCTCCCAGCAGAGGAGCCTGACGTGGGGCTCGATCCCATAATGCCGGGATCACGCCCTGAGCTGAAGGCAGACGCTTAACGACTGAGCCACCCAGGCGCCCCTTCCACCAACCTCCCCTTGTAACCGTGATTTTGTTCTCTATAGTTAAGAGTCTGTTTCTTGGTTTGTCTCTCTCTCTCTCTCTCTCTCTCTCTCTTTTTTTCCCCTTTTTTCCCTCATTTGTTTTGTTTCTTAAATTCCACATATGAGTGAGATCATATGGTGTTTGTCTTTCTCTGACTGACTTATTTTGCTTAAGATTTGGTACATTTTAATATTTTCTATCTCTTCGTTCAGATCGCACTTTATCCATGCATCGTTCTCTAGATCTTGGTAAGCACCTTTATGATCATTATTTTGAATTCTCTGTCACTCATCTCTGTTTCATTAAGGTCTGCTCTGGAGTTCTATCATGCTCTTTTGTTGGAACGTATTCCTCTGTTTCTTCATTTTCTTTAACTCTCCATTGGTTTCTGTGCATTAGATAAAATAGTCACCTCTTCTGGTCCTGACAGATTGGTTTTGTGTAGGAGACAAACCCTGGCAATCAACCTGGTTTGAGCTCTTTGTTGTCTCTCAGACCTTTGTGATTGTGATTGTTCAAACTGCCTTCTTTGTTCTTGGTACTTCCCAAAAGTTGAGGGTGCACCAAGATGCCTCAGTGTCCTAAAGGGACAGCATGGCAGTCATCATCTGCATGCAGAATTATTGGAATTCAAGCCCATAGAACAGCTAGGGAAGAATGTAGTCGGGCCCCTTCCAGGGAGAAACTGGGAGATGGGCATTTTTGCCTCTTCTCTCTGCACTTGGCCAGGTTTATAGCCATGGGGGAGGGGAGTTCCTCTTGTGCCCATTAATAACTGCTTTTTTTTTTTTTTTTTTTTTTTTGCTTTAGTCCTGAAGGACTCATGAATGCAAGCCTCACTGGTCATCAGAGCCAGGCAATTCAGGGGCCCATCCCTTGGGCAGCAGCTGCAAAGGCTGGCATAGCTTTGTGTACAAGCTCCTTCCAGGGAGATACAGACAAACTGGAGTATCTACAGGCTAGAGAGAGAGAGAGAGAGAGAGAGAGGACAGGGGAGGCTTCCCTGGTCTCCAGAGAGGATCCCAATAGTCATTTATTCAGTATTTATGGACCGGTGACATTTCCTACAGCTTAAAAAATGGTCTGCTCCATGGGCCACAGGTTCTAAAATCCAAATGCAGGAGGGATTCAATTCCAGAACCTCCAACAGAGAGTTTATCTCAGGGCACCTGGCTGGCTCAGTTTGAAGAGTGTGTAACCCTTGATCTCAGGTCATGAGTTCCACCCCCACATTGGGTGTAGAGATTACTTAAAATAAATAAATAAACTTAAAAAAAAGAAGAAGAATAAGAAGAAGTTCTAGCTGACTATGGGAAGAGCCTTGGTATCCTATGGCTAGGAACCAAATTTTTGCCAGTGTTCCACGGAGAGGCAGACCACTGGAATCCAGAGTAAACCTTAGGAGACTTCAGAGTCACCAGCAATCTCAGTTCAGACTAGTGGCTGTGCAGATGCAAAATGTACTGAAACCCTGCGTCAGAGGCAAAGGCTAAATCAGAGATGACTAATTCTCTTAAAATAGCTCACAGAAGAAAGCTTATTCCTTTTTTTTTTTTTCTTCCTTTTCTTTCTCTCAAATGTCTCAGATGGGAGGGTTTTGATCTGTTCCCTAAGCATTAAAGAAGTGGTTATTTTTCCAAGGAAATAAACTCCTGTGGAACATATTAAATTTGCATCTTGTGCCTCACCTTCTGGTCTTGCTTAAATACAACAAGAATGACCCTGGAGTCTAGGTTCTAGGACATAAAGAATGCTGTGGTAAGAATCAACAACCCTAAGAAGGTTGAATCCCAACATACTCATTTCTGTTTGTCTCCTAAGCTATCCTCCACTGCAAGGCAAGATGACAGTATTGAGGGCTGCCTCTTTGG
Organism: Ursus americanus; assembly: GCF_024610735.1. Classification (NCBI taxonomy): domain Eukaryota; kingdom Metazoa; phylum Chordata; class Mammalia; order Carnivora; family Ursidae; genus Ursus; species Ursus americanus. The sequence goes on along the minus strand of NC_142158.1, from coordinate 19,632,371 downwards.
AGTGGGTGTTGAACATGCATCTCCAAAATGTCGGTGCTGGTACAGGAAGCTACAGCTTTTACTCAAGTCCGGAATATGCTCAGAATAACCTCTTTTTCTGCTGGTCTTCTCCATTCCTTGACTTATTTTATGTTTGGGAGGTTGGAAACTACCTACTTTTTTTGGTTGTGGATCATTTGTTTCCCCCAAGGGTGTAATATTATGTCAACTGGATAGTGTAATGGAAGAAAAAATTTTACACCGAAGTTTACAACCACTTTAATAAAACATCTCTCCCCTTGTTTTTGCAGTTCAGCTCAATGACCTCTAGGTGGTGGTAAAAGTTCCAACCAGTTTTTACAACAGGCATGAGCAGCTTGGCCTCATATTGGCCAGTAGGGTCTTAAGGAGTTAATTGACAGAACTCAAGCAAATTTGACTGTTTCCTTGTGGTTTCAGTATCACATTTTCTTTCCTGATTCTCAGTAAAAGGTGCATTGTGCATGTCAAAGAGCTCTGAAAACCAAGCATGAAATTGAAAGCAAGGCTTAGAGACGGCTTAATTTACTCCTAACTTGAAACTTAAGGTACCCACATTTCAAACCAAATTCAAATGTCTTCAAGTTCTAATTTGTTTATGATAAGAAAAATATAATTTCCTGTTTTTAGTGGGAAGTTAGGTGGTTATCAACTGCCATTAACCAGGCATCAGTTCGATGAATAAAGGAAACAAACGTTTGGATTAGATTCCATATATACTTTTTTTTTTAATTTAAGAGAAAAACATGCTTGAAAAGCATCTCTTAGACTTTAGAAATAAATTTTGAAAAAAAAAAGAAAGAAAGAAAAGAAAAAGAAAATGGGTGACAGCAGTAGTTCACAAACACTGGTGTCCCAAGGAGAGTAGACAATACTAGATGCTGTCTTTCTGGAGGTCGGTCTGTCCCGGAATATCAATTTCCAGACACACGCCCTAGATAGATTTTGAAGATCTACAGATTATTTTTCACATTCATTTCTTACTTGGGTGGTATGAGCACCAAACTCCGAAGAACACTTCTCAGTGTGTCCTAAGCTATCTGTTGGGATGGACCTGGTCAGGGCTTCTGATGAATGCTCCAGTTCACCTCAGGACTTAGGGCATGGAGTACCCTATGCTGACGAACAGGCTTCACCTGATATTCTTATTTGTTGCCTTAACTGGACCACAGCTATACACGTTTGCGTCAGCCAGCTTTATTCTAAAAAAACAACAGGTAAACGAGGACTGCTAATTGAATGGCCAAGTTGAATAAGGTTTGTTGAGTACCTACTATGTGCAAAGCACTCTGCTGGAATTTGCTGGCCAGGCTACTGTTTTCTGCCTATAGATATAATAACTCTTCCAGATTTTTTTCCTTCCTCCCAAACAACCTTCTGGCTCTGTAAGTTCAGTTCTCTATCTCTGTCTACTTAGTATTTGGGGAGGGAAGGCCTGTCAAACCTGTCCCCCCTTTAGTCTAGACCTATTTGATGTCACTCACTCCTATAATTCTTGCCTCCTCATTCAATATAGAACTACCAGATACATTTACTTTCCCGTATAGCCTTTGGTCCCGAATCCTGTGTGTTCTATTTAGTTTGTGTATTTAAGTGTGAGTGTGTGCGTGTGATACTCTCAGAAACTGCCGTGCCCCTCTCTAACTCTGTACCCTTGCAGGGAAGCTCTTAGAACCTCTGGCGCTTGAATTATGGTGGGGACCAGTCACTAAAATGACAAGCCGCGTTACAAGTTGTGAAGAGGGAATGGGAGTGCCTACTAATCACTTTTTCATATGCGGTTCATTTGTCGTCACCACCAGGCAGAGTGTTGCAATAAAAAAGAGCATGGACTTTGGAACTGGCAGGATACAGCTGAACTCCTGGTTAAGCTACCTGCTAACTTTTTGACCTCAGACAGGTTATTTATGGACAAGAGAGTCCTCAGCTAAAAAATCCAAATGACAACGGGGCGCCTGGGTGGCTCAGTTGTTAAGCATCTGCCTTCAGCTCAGGGCGTGATCCCAGGGTCCTGGGATCGAGCCCCGTATTGGGCTCCCTGCTCTGCTGGGAGCCTGCTTCTTCCTCTCCCGCTCCCCCTGCTTGTGTTCCCTCTCTCGCTGGCTGTCTCTCTCTCTCTGTCAAATAAAAAAATAAAATCTTAAAAAAAAAAAAAATTCCAAATGACATATCTGATAAAGGTATCCAAAATATATGAAGAACTTATCAAACTCAACACCCCCAAAATGAATAATCCAATTAAAAAGTGGACAGAAGACATGAATAGACATTTTTCCAAAGAACACATACAAAGGCCCACAGACACATGAAAAGATGCTCAACATCACTCATCATCAGGGACATAGAAATCAAAACCACAATGAGACATCACTGCACACTTGTCAGAATGGCTAAAATCAACAACACAGGAAGCAACAGGTGTTAGCAAGGTTGTGAAGAAAGGGGACCCCTCTTGCACAGTTGGTGGGAATGCAAACTGGTGCAGCCACTGTGGAAACAGTATGGCGGTTCCTCAAAAAGTTAAAAATAGAACTACCCTATGATCCACCAATTGTACTACTAGGTATTTACCCAAAGGATACAAAACTACTAATTCAAAGGGATACATGCACGCCGATGTTTACAGCAGCATTATCTGCAATAGCCAGATTATGGAAACAGCCCAAGTGTCCATCAAGTAATGAATGGAAAAAATGGAAAAAGAAGAAGTGGCATACACACACACACACACACACACACACACACACACACAGGACTATTACTCAGCCATAAAAATGAACAAAATATTGCTATTTGTAATCATATGGCTGGAGCTAGAGAGTATTATGCTAAGTGAAATAAGCCATTTAGAGAAAGACAAATACCATATGATTTCACTGATATGTAGGAACAAAACAAATGAGCAAAGGGAAAGAGAGAGAGGGAGAGAGACAGAGGTAAACCAAGAAACAGACTCTTAACTATAGAGAACAAATTGATGGTCACCAGAGGGGAGGTGGGGGGATGGGTGAGACAGGTGATGGGGATTAAGGAGTGTTGTGATGAGAACCAGGTGATGTATGGAAGTGTGCAATCATTATATTGTACACCTGAAACTAATATTACATTGTATGTTAACTAACTGGAATTTAAATAAAAACTTGAAATAAAATAAAAAATAAAAAGTGGGAACCTTACGACCATCCAATTTCATATTTGTTGCATGAATCACCAAGAGCTTAGGAGACACACAATTTTGTTCTAATGTCCTTTTGCTGATGAGGAAAAGTAGAGAATATGTTATCGGCTCAGTAGGTATGTTTTATAAAACCAATCTATAGCTCTGATGAGACTACACAAACGAAATGGCATATTTCAGCCATTTCAGTAAAACCGGATTCCAACATGTTTCTATTTCCATGGCAATAAATTTAGGTTAATTCCCTTCTGTAGCTGCCTGAGGGACGCAACTTTACGCATTCTCAGGGTGGAATGACTCGTTCTCAAAGACGTTTGGCTGGATCATGTGGAAGAGCTAGCTTGTTTCTCCAGAGAAAAACCAGGTAGAGATACTCTAATTCACCCTATAAGATTCCGATGTTGCCACTATATAAAAGATTCATTTGCCTAGGAAAACTAGCTGAAAGCTTTTAAACCTCTCTCTTACACTGTCATGAAGACACCAGTAATACTCAAGCAGCATATTTTTCTTTTTCATTCATGTCTAGTTGTGAATGTCTCCAGAAAGGTAGACATGAGGAGTGAAACCGGAGTTAGCATGGGCAAAATGGCAAACACAGAGGACATTGGCCTTTGAAGTTTACCCACCTCACTTTCTATGCCTTTCTCCCTGTTCTTATGCTTCTAGTCCCTTCTTGCCATCGCCTATTTTAATAATCCCTATAACCCCAGGGAGTGCCGATCCTGTAGTTCTGCTCCCCAGCCTCTCCCCTCAACAAATCTATTATTTGTTTCATTTCAACTCCACCACACTTGGGAAAGCTATGGCAGACTAATTCATCTTATTGGCTCACAAATAGTTTTCTTTATTACCCCTTGGGGGTGGGGGAAGGGAAAAAAGTTCAGACCTAATATTTTTGATGTAGGCTGGATCTGCTATCTCATTTTTATCCCAGAAACAACCATACAAAGTATAGATGTCTATTTCCTTATCTACAGGTGAGAACACAGATGCTTTGAGAGGCAACATTGCCCAAAGTAGGAAAGATCATAAATGGCAGCGGTAGAACTTGATTCTGGGTTTTTAAAATCCCAGAGCACGAACACCATTCACCACTGTCCTAACTGAGTTAGTACACTTTGCCTGAAGTGGAGGCCTTGAGCACAAAGGTCATGAATCCCCAGCACAATGGCAGGCTGGGGTAGAGGTCCCATGCCTCCCAGAACCAGCTTCCTGTGAGCTAGCCAGATCCTGGCAGAAATCCAATTCTTTCCATTTCTCTTGTGTTCTAATTCAGGAGATGCTTTTTGTTTTAGAAGTAATGCAACGGGAACAGGTTCCCTGACCTACTATTGTTTTCCTTGACTAACCAAGACTCTGTAACCCAAGTGCAGCCCAGTGACAAGAGAAGAGAGATCCTGTGTATTGAGGAGGGTGGTGAGAAAGAGCAGTCTCTTGTGGGGCAGCACAGAAGCCCCTAGAATGGGTTCCTTGGAAAGAACTTAGTTAAGCTTGCTTTGATGTGGGCAGAACAAGAGGCTCTAAGAAGTGCTCTTCCAAATGTCAGTTCAGGCTCCCCATGGCCAGAACTTGCTTAAAGAGAGAGAGAGAGAAATAACTCCCTCGAGGGATGCCTGGCTGGCTCAGTCGGTTAAGCGTCTGCCTTCAGCTCAGGGCATGATCCTGGCTTTCTGGGATCGAGCCCCACGTCGGGCTCCTCTGCTGGGAGCCTGCTTCTTCCTCTTCCACTCTCTCGCTGGCTCTCTCTCTCTCTGTCGAATGAATAAATAAAATCTTAAAAAAATAAAATAAATAACTCCCCCGAGTTTCATAGAACTGAAGTGATAATAGATCCATAATGGGAAATCTAGGGTGTATGGACAACAGCCCTAGTTTTTCAAGGTCAGCGTTCTATGGGTCATGGTTAAAGGGTGTGAACCATGGGTCTGAACCCCACCCCACACAGGGAACAGCCCAGACTTTCCTTCCCAACGATGCTGGTCCACTGCTTTTTAATGAACCCATTTGGAAAATGAGGGGGCATATGGAAGGTTGAGAAAAAAGAGAGGTGTGGAGTTTGAAGGAGATCGTCTTGCCATTTTAGGGTCAACATTGCAATTTGTTTGCGTTGAGATTCTGTCAAGTAACCTAAAGGAGGGGCGCCTGGGTGGCACAGTGGTTAAGCGTCTGCCTTCGGCTCAGGGCGTGATCCCAGCGTTCTGGGATCGAGCCCCACATCAGGCTCCTCCGCCAGGAGGCTGCTTCTTCCTCTCCCACTCCCCCTGCTTGTGTTCCCTCTCTCGCTGGCTGTCTCTATCTCTGTCGAATAAATAAATAATAAAATCTTAAAAAAAAAAAGAAGTAACCTAAAGGGACTCAAGTGGCAATGTATGAAATATTTCAACTTTTCTTCTCCTCTTGCCCCCACCCTGTTGGATTGATGGCGGGGGGGGGGGGGGTGAGTGAGTCAGAACAGAGTATTTAAAATAAACAAATGGTATTGCAAAGAAAAGTATACTTTGTGTAGGCAAATGCAGATTGCTTAAAACTCAAGGTCTGAGTGTGTGTATTTAACGCTCTGGAAAACAAATAGGCAGTTTTGCTTGTGTTCTGGAATTTACTGCCATCCTTCCAACCCTCCAGCAAAATGAGGGAGTGACCTGCTAGGCTGGCAGAGTCTGTGGGAAAAAACGTGAAACACCTCCCAACACCAGAGACAGTCGCCTTTTCAAAGGGAGAACAAATCCAGTATAGTCTGCTGTCCTCGAGTGCCAGTTCAGGATCTTTCCTTCACCTCATCCATGTTTAAAAGGGGCAGGAGAGGGGGCGGAAGTGGGGCTTCCCCTTAGGTCAGTGGAGTACAATTTTGAACAAAATCAAGGGGATAGAGACAGTATGATCTCAACTGTGGAAAAATTCCGGTCTGTCCAGACAGTGGAGAAACCAGTTTCCTTTAAAAAAAAAAAAAAATGTTGCACCCGTGCCAGAGAGATAGAAAGAGAGAACTTTCTAAGTTAAAGAGACTTAAGAGACATGCCAACCAGTTAAAACATATGGATCTTATTTAGATTCGGATTAAAGCCAAATGTAAAAATAAATGAGTAAATAATGCAAAGAAAAATATTTATAAGGCAATAAAATTCAAACACAGGCTGGATATTTCTTTTTTGTTTTTAAAAGACTTATTTATTTATATTTTAATTTTTTAAACATTTATTTATTTATTTATTTGACATAGAGAGTGGGAGAGCACACAAGCAGGGGAGCAGCAGAAGGAGAGGGAGAAACAGGCTCCCCACTGAGCGGAAAGCCCAATATGACCTGAGCCAAGGGCAGACGCTTAAACAACTGAGCCACCCAGGAGCCCCAAGATTGATTTATTTATTTGGGAGAGAGCACAGGTACATTGGGGGAGGGGCAGAGGGAGAGGGAGAGAGAGAATCTCAAGTAGACCCCCAACTGAGTGGGGAGCCATCTCACGACCCTGAGATTATGACCTGAGCCAAAATCAAGAGTCAGACACCTAACTGGCTGTGCTACCCAGGCGCCCAAACACTGAATATTTTAATAGATTAAGGAATTCCTATTGGTTAGATGTGATAACTGGTTGTATTTTTTAAAAAGAACCCTAATCTTTTAGAGATGCATATGAAATATTTCCAGGGGGCGCCTGGGTGGCTCAGTTGGTTAAGTGTCTGCCTTCGGCTTGGGTCATGATCCCAAGGTCCTGAGATCGAGTCCCATCTCGGGCTCCTTGTTCCGTGGGGAGCCCGCTTCTCCCTCTGCCTGCTGCTCCCCCTGCTTGTGCGTGCACACTCTTGCTCTCTCTCTGACAAATAAATAAAATCTTAAAAGAAAGAAAAAAGAAAAAAGAAATACTTCCAGATGAGAGTGTAGAGACAAATTTGAAATATTCCATACTAAAATGTGAAAGGGAAAAACCCATTGGATCTTGCTGTGGTCTTCCGAACACCAGAGCCGCCCTCTGTAGAAGCCTGGCAGCCCTGAGTCAGTATCCCCAAAAGACTGAAAGATTTCCTACTTTTATTAATTTATTTTTAAAGATTTTCTTTATTTATTTGAGAGCAAGAGAGAGACAGAGCATGAATGGGGGGAGGGGCAGAGGGAGAGGGAGAAGCAGGCTCCCCGATGAGCAAGGAGCCTGATGCAGGCTTGATCCCAGGACCCTGAGATCATGACCTGAGCCAAAAGCAGAGGCTTAATGGCCTGAGCCACCCAGTCGCCCCTGAACTTCCTCCTTTTAAAATCTTTTTTGTATTATTCAGACATACTCACTGTCTTGCACAGCATCAAACCACAGACGGTCCTTTCTTCATTCAACTCACAGAGAACATGATGGGAGAGGACGGAAGAGAGTGGGAATGCACATGCAAGGGAACACAAGTGTCCTACGGACATGGCACAGCCAAGGCCAAGATGTCCAGGGACCGAAACGCACAGCCAGCACCGGCCCTGCCCCAGGCCCCGCAGCCGTCTGGCCCAGAGCTGGGGTTTACGACATTTGGCCCCTGCTGATGTTTGTCTTCTGACATGTGTACCATGAGATGTCACAAAACTCACGATCGTTTCACCTCCTGGTTGAAATAATTCCTTCTTTGGCAATGGATTTTGCGGCAGGTTTCCTGAGCGCCCATCCTCAGACGGCCCCTAGAACAGAGCAAACATGCCCTTCCTGTCTTGGAGACAGGGTGAGGATTTGGGCCTGATTTCTCTTTATAGACGCCTTGGGGGAGTTTCAGTTCCGTGTTCTGGGTGGTGATTCCAGGCTGCTCACAAAGGAACAAGAGGACTTGGTCTCCACGTCAGGCGAGCTGAGCAACAGGGCAACACAAGCTCGGGCTCTTGGAAAATACTGGCTCAGAAACCAGGGCTGAGGTTGGAACCGAGTCGTTTCCTGGGACAGACTGTGGAAAACAGGGGCCGGTGATAAATGGAAGCCTGAGCAGAGTGGTCACGAGCCAGAGCCACCGCGGACTGACCGGAGGCAGCCTCCAGCAGCCTCACCACTTACAGCCGAAGAGGCTGTTTCTGTCTTACTTTGCAGGCTTGACCCAGCGAGTCCCCAGACTAATAAATAAAGAAGGAGAGACAGAAAAGAAACAGAGAGAAGAGAAGAAAAGAGGTCTGTTGCCCAGCAAATGCTCATGAAAGGAAGGTAGTGTGTCTGACCCTCCTGGGACTCCAATTCTTCCAAACTCCTCCCCCATTTCACTCCACCCACCGCTCTTCTCCGCCAAAACAAGCCTATATCGACTTCTACAGGCAAACCACACTGCTCCTTGAGCTGACACTAGCAGGTTGTTTGAAAAAATGGACAGGGAATTCCAGGATATAATTCTACATTTTTCCAGGGTTATTGAGATATAATGGACCTATAACTTTGCATTACTTTAAGGCATGCAACACGATGATTTGATATATGTATACATTGGGAAATGATGGCTATAATAAGTTTCGTTAACACCCATCACCTCACATATTTGCCAACTTTTTGGTGTGGTGAGAACTTTAAAGATCTACTCTCTTAGCAGCTTCAAATATAAAACACAGTATTATTATTATTTTTAAAGATTTTATTTATTTGTTTCTATTTATGTATTTAGAGAGCAAGTGGGGGGAAGAGCAGAGGAGAGGGAGAGAGAGAGAGAAAATCTTAAAGCAGACCCTGTGCTGAGCACGGAGCCCAATGCAGGGCTGGATCTCGTGACCTTGAGTTCATGATCTGAGCCGAAACCAAGAGCTGGACACTTAACCGACTGAGTCGCCCAGGGCCCCCTACAACAGTGTTACTAACCATAGTCACCATGCTATCCACTACATCCTCAGGACTTATTTTTGTCTTATAACTGGAAGTTCGTAACTTTTGACATCCTTCACCCATTTCCCCCATTGCCCCTCCCCTGCCTCTGGCAACCACCAATCTGTTCTCTGTTTCTATGAGTTCAGTTTTCTAAGATTCCACATGTAAGTGATACCATGCAGTATTTTGTCTTTCTCTGTCAGCATATTGCCTTCCAGTTCCATCCATGTTTTTGCAAATGGCGGAATTTCTTTCTTTCTCAGGGCTGATTAATTCTCCACTGTGTGTATATACACACACCACATCTTCCTTACCCATTCATCCACTGCCAGACGCTGAGGTTGTTTCCATGTCTTGGCTGTTGTGAATAATGCTGCAGTGAAGATGGAAGTGTAGATATTTCTTTGAAATCCTGTTTTAATTTCCTTTGACTATACGCCCAGAAGTGGGATTGCTGGATCATATGTTAGTTCTAATTTTAGTTTTCTGAGGAACACCCATACTGTTTTCCACAGTGGCTGTACCAACCTACATCCCCACCAACAGTGCACAACCGTTCTTCTCCCCTTCCCCCACCCCCACCACATCCTTGTCAACACTTGTTGTCTCTTGTGTTTTTGATAAAAGCTGTTCTAACAGGTGTGCAGTGATATCTCATTGTGGTTCTGATTTGCATTGCCCTGATGATGAGTGATGTTGGGCACCTTTTCATATGTACCTCTTGGCCTAATTCTACTTTTTTTGGCATCTAGAGAAAACGTGTGCCTGTATTATATTTTTAGCTTCCTTCACTTTTAAAAAATACACTCAATTTTAGCACAGTTATAGATTTACAGAAAAATTGTAAAGACAGTACAGAGTCCCCATATACTCCACACCCATTTCCCTCTATTATTAACATCTTACATTTGTGTGACGTATTTGTTACAATTAATGAACCAATATTATTATTAACTAGAGCCCATAATTTATTGACATTTTCTCTGTTTTTATCGCATGTCCTTTTTCTGTTCCAGGAAACCTCATTACTTTCAGTCTTCATCTCTCCTTAGGCGGCTTTTTGTTGTGAGAGTTTCTCAGACTTTCCATGTTTTCCATGACCTTGGCAGTTTTGAGGGGTACTGGCCAGGAAGTTTGTTGAATGTTCCTCATTTAGGATTCAACTGATGTTTTACTCTAGATTAGACTACGGTTATGGATTTTGGGAAGGAAGCTCTTTAACTGTTTCATCTTCACTTCTGAACATCAGATGGTCCTTCCTTTCTCTCTCTTCAAAGCCAAATACATGGCTTTAGGCTGCAAGAAACTCATGCCGGGCACGTGTCACTCCTGCACCCCGCACGGTTATTATTTGCCTCCAAGCACCTTTGCTGTTTACTGTGCAAAAGAATAAAAGCATTTTTAGAAACTGCAGATGTGCTTGGCAATAACTGCTGAAAGAAAAGGTGTGTACAGAATTCACTTATAATTATGGTTGCTATGAGCATTAAGAAGTTGAACTGTAGCAATGGGTTATTTTAGTCACAAATATGAATGACATATAAACTCTCTTTCCCTGTGAAATAGGAGATCTTTTTTTTTTTTTCCTGAAATAATCTGTGCCCTTTCTATTTTTAACTGTAATTGCTACAGGAATTAGGCTTACCTTTAATATGGTGCTGTTTTCATACCTTCCAGAAGAACAAAGATTTGGAAAAACGATACTAAAAAGTACACTAGATTGCATCAGAAAGAGAACTTTCCACCAATATCAGTTATAAATATTATTGCAAAAGTCTTAAATAAAACATTAAAACACACAGTATAGTAGCTCATGAAAAAATAACAAATCACAAACAAGCAGGATTTATTCTAAGAAAGCCAGGGTGAGTCATCATTGGAAAATTCAATAATATAATTCTTTATATTAAGAGAGCTGAAGAGAAAGATCATCTAATCATCTCCACAAAGGTAGATAAGGTATTTGATAAAGTTAACTTTTATTCGGGTTAAAGGCATTCAATAAAATAGCAATTACATTAAATTAAAATTTCCTTTGTATGGTCTTGTGTGTGTGTGTGTGCGTGCTTTAGTTCAGAAACCAGCATCTTAGTTAACGTGGTAACACTAGGAATTTTCCAGTATAGTAAGGAACAAGACAAGGATGTCCATGATCCTCACTACTATTTAATGCTGGGCTAGAGGTAGTAGCCAACGCAATTGGACAAGAAAAAGCGATGAGAAGGATACAAATTGGAAAGCAAGAGGGAAAACTCTGCAGGCAACATGCTTTAACACATATGCACCCAAAGAACTGACCAAAAAAGTTACATCTTTTTCACACCAATACCTGTATATATTCCAAATGGATCTAAGATCTAAATGTCAAAAATGAAATCACATACATATAAATAGGAATGAATTTCTTTAAAGCCTAGGGGTGGGGAAAATTTCCTTCGTTGTGATTTGGAATCCAGAGCAATTTAAAAATTCCAAAAATTTCTCCAAAATACAAATGTGCATAGTAAAAGTCACCTTCCATAAAGTAAAGCAGAAAATGACAAGCTGGGGAAAATATCAGCAACTTAAATTTCAGTGCCTTCTAGCCAAAGACCACCAAGCACACATCTGTGGGTGAATAAGGTAGGCTTATGGCCTTGCAGCAAGAAGACTGCCCACCACAGAGCACCGCGGTGAGAGGCAAGAAAAGGGTTGAGTCGAGCTTTGGTTTGCAACTTTGAAGGGGCTTGAGGAAGTGGGGTTTTGCTCTTGGAAAAAAGTAGCAAATCTATTACTGGATATATGGGTTTTTTTTTTGTTTTGTTTTTTTGACAAACCTTATCTCTAAGATGGGAAAATGAATGAAATGAAAGCTGCCATTGGTAGGAAAGTAGTGGTCACTCGCGTTAGCCAGGATAGGAAGATGTGTGGCATTTTTGTGGTTGGCGGGTAAGCCTCTTTTTGTCTGCGCTTAGACAAAATTCTCAAATGGTGTGGTGTTTGGTGGGGGTCTCACTTCCTCATGGCTGCAGAGTGGCCGTCTCCGAAGGTGGTGTGTTATGAGACAGTTTATGTCCCACAGAATAGCCCAGGCCAGCGGCCAGTGGCGGGCAAACTTCCGACAGCACGCAGGCTACTTCTCAGAGGCAGGGGCTGCTTCTCTTTCTGTGGGAGCTAATACCCCTAATATATAAAGAGCTTCTAAGAAGAGAGACGAGACCAAAACCCTGATTACACCTGTGTTGTCTAATAGCAGCTGCCCATTGTCACGTGTGGTGATTTAAGTTAAAATTAATTAAAACGAAACAAAATTTAAAAAGTTCATTTCCTCGGTTGCACCAGCCACATTTCAAATATTTGGCAGCACAAGAGACTAGTGGCTACTGAATTAGTGCAGGTATAGAATGTTTCCAGCATTGTAATTCTATTGGTCAGTCCTGCCAACAAAAGTACTAGAGAAATAGAGAGTACCCCGAAAAAGAAATGAAATGAAAATGGCTTTTAATTATTTGAAAGGTTGCCCAAACTTGCCCCAAAGAGAAACGTACATCACAAACGCTCCTGGGATCCATTTTGTCCTAAAAGATTGGCAAAAATCTAAAAGCCTGATGGGAATGATATTGGTAAAGCCGTGGGGAAGGAAGCATCCCCATACATTGCTGGTGTGGATGCAAAAAGTATAGAACCATATAGAGGGGAATTTGGTGGCACGTTTACTCATTGACCCAGCAGTTGCACAGAGCTCCAGCAAAGATCACAAGGAAAACATAAAAGGACAGATGGACAAGGCTTGTCATGACTGGACTACTTGCAGTAGCTGAAGACTGGAAAGAAATCAGAGGCTGATCATTAGGAAAACGCTTGAATAAACCAGAGCACACCCACGAGAGGAAGTCCTACCCAACTGTGCAAAGTACCGAGGCCCATCTCTCTAGGCCAACATGGAGTCCTCTCCAGGACCTATTTTTAGGTGAGATAACCCAGGTGGACGAAGTAGGGTAGGGTCTGATACTGTTTGGGACACATACACACAAATGCACATGGGTACACACACACGTGATCTGTTTATATTTAAAAACAAACAAGAAACAGAGGGTTAAACATCTAAAAAATGACAATTTTATTAGGGAAGGGTAGAATGATAGAAGCTAGATTTCTCTGAATACAAACGATCTTGTGTATTTGACTTTGGAACCCTGTAAGCATTTTATGCAGATTTTGGAAAATCTGCAAGTAATGGAAAACTTTTGCACTGAAAGTAACAGTCTGTAAGAATTGAAAACAATGAACATGAACATATATCCATTTGTGGTGGCAAGATTAAGAAGTGAAAATTAGGGGCACCTGGGTGGCTCAGTCATTAAGCGTCTGCCTTTGTATCAGGGCGTGATCCCGGAGTTCTGGGATTGAGCCCCATGTCGGGCTCTTCCGCTGGGAGCCTGCTTCTTCCTCTCCCACTCCCCCTGCTTGTGTTCCCTCTCCCACTTCCCCTGCTTGTGTTCCCTCTCTCGCTGGCTGTCTCTCTCTCTGTCAAATAAATAAATAAAATCTTAAAAAAAAAAAAAGAAGTGAAAATTATTCTTAGTAATTTTACACGTGAGAGCTTGATAGTACATCCCTAATGAAATACACGCTAAGAAAAATAAGGTCTTCCAAAACCCACAAATAAAATCAGCTTACGCTGTTATCAAGAGTCATATTGTTGGAGGCAGTGTTGGTATCATTATTCTGAACCTGTTGGGTGCGTTTTCGGGGATAGAACAAATGTGTAGTTATATTTGAATTCTAGCATCCTTGCTGTTTCGGAATTCCAGATTCTTTGTGTGTGTGTGGGGGGGGAATGGAGGTCCAGATGAAGACCAGAGGTTAGAACAGAGTGTGATTTTGTATCCGTGAGAAGCAACGGAGGAGACGGAGTTGGGGGGACACTGGGGCCCTCCCACACCCGCGTCCCACTGCACACTTTCCCAGACTCTGCACCTTTTCCAGGAAGGCTCCGGGGCCCTCCAGGTGGTCAGTAAACAAACACAAAGTGCTACCTCAGGGGTTAAGCATTTCCTCTTCTCCCTCAGTGGGTGCCTCAGACCCTCCTCTCCAGCCTCCCCCTTCCTTGACCGAGAAACCTCTGTCTCCGAGCTGCCCTCTGCCCTGGGTCAGGCAAGTTCTAGCTCTGAGGCTTATCCAACTGATGTGGTTTTGGGATATCCGTGAGGTGAGGTGGGGAGCTGATGACCAAGAAGGAATTCTGGAGAGGTCTTTGGTGCAAAATGGCGGTTTATGAAAGCACGGGGACAGGACCCTTGGGCAGCAAGAGTTGCTGCCCCGGGTTTTGGGGGTGTGTGTGGCTGATTGTATACTATGGGGTTGGGGGAGGTGAGGAAAAAGGGAAGTTGAGAAAGTTCTTTCATATGTTAAAGAAGACTCACAGGATACGGAGGCCTTGCCTTTGTCAAGGTAAGGTTGTTTTTCCCTCTAGCAAGGCATTAGCATGAAGATAGCTGCGAGCTTCCTGGAGGAACATCACATTTCCCACCCAGGAGGGGGGGCAGGTTGCAGAGTGTAGGCTTCTGCTTTGTCCTCGGCTTGCCTTCTGTTCCCTCATCACGATTATTCATGGGCCGAAGTTCTTGAATCTCAGTTTACTTAGGCTTTCCCCATTTGTTTGGCTAACTCCAGAAAGCTCTTCAAAGTAAGATCTGGTAAACTGTGCCGAAGAGTGTATTTCTGGAGCAAGTGCAAAGCATATAGTTATCACCTTTTGCTTCAAGTGGTAAGACCCAGGGCACTTTACATTTTGACAAACAGAATTTGAGAGAAACCAGGGGAGTGTTGAGGGGTGGGGATGAAGGGATTTGTCCAGAGCGCTGGAAACCTGAGCTGGGACTTCAGGCTTTGTTCCAACAAATCTAGATTCAGGAGGAAAGATCCTGCTGGACACTGACGTGGGGACTCTGAGACCATTGAAACTGGGGCCTTGCTCTGGGTCCCAGGCAGTTTAAGGAGGGGGGAAGCCATTGTTAGCTTTCATCTCTGCTGGCTTTGCTCCATGCACCCCTGGAGAGCCATATACCATGAACTGATTTGAAAAGAAGAGCAGAAGGCGTATTGCTGGTTATTTTCTGTTATTAATTATTCTTCACTATCAATACGCTTTTGAAATAAACACTTCAAAAAGAAGTGGACCGAAAGGGCGAATTTCTAAGCAGGAAAAAAAAAGTTGTTTGAGTATCAGCCCAAGCACATGGTGAAGCATTCGATCGTCACTCATCCCTCTCTTAAATATTTTTTAAAGCACCTACTATGTTCCCCGTGGTGCTGCCAGGTTCTGAGGTGAGCTGGAGGACAGCACGGCTGCTTGCAAGGCGTTGGGTACACGGTGCGCTGTGTTTAACTTCCGTTAGATTAAATTAAAAACCGGTTGTTATTTGACCATTTGTATGATTACAGGCAGTCATCATCCGGGTTGTTTTCCAAAGGCCCGATCTGAGTCAGTGGGCCTTTGACGACGGTGACAAGGCAGCAGCCACATGAAGCGTCTCTGCGGAGCAAAGCTCACCGAAGAAACTGTGACAGAGGAGGCTTAGCTCAGGAAAAAGGAACAGAGAAACAGCTCGGGGTACAAAGCTCTTTATCTCTGTTTCCAAAGTGCAGTGGTTTAACATATAAAAAGGGCACTTCGGGGAAGGTTTTCCCCTGCAAGTTTCTTTCACACATTTGCTGTCGGGAAGGACAATAGAGCCAGGAATATCTACTCTCGGAGAGGATTTTCCTCCTCTTACTCAGGTATTAGACTGAAACAGCACTTCCCTTCTCTGCAAGCCTGAAGACGGGATTACATCGGAGTCTGGGGCTTCCATTGGGAAACGTCAATTGTTAACCAGCAGGTAACTGGCACTTAACCTGATGCTTAACCAGCCAGTCCTCACAGTTGTGAGAACTGGCACCTTCTGTCTGTAGAGTTTCCGGTGACATGAGCACCAGGGGTCTGTAATATCGACACTGTTATCTCCGTCCCCTTGTCCCCTTGTACCCACGAAACATTTTAATGGTTGTTTTTCCTGGTCAGATCCGGCTGCCTCAAGACATCGCAATATTTACTTCTTGACTCACTTCTCTCCTGAGCTCCCGGAGCTTTTCACTCCTTAAAACAAAAGGAGAAAGAGACATTGAGTAGATCAGCGTCCCGTTAGATGCCTCTGGTTTAAACTGCAGACGCTCCAAACCCAAGACGAGATATGTCTGCTGTTCTCTAGACCTTGTCATCATGTCTGAATCATGTTCTCTGGTTCATAGAAATGCTAGGATTGTACCCACTTCTCTTTAAAGAACATACGAAACGAGCAATCCAATAGACAAACCCATTAACGAGGAGTATTGACCACTTGGGCTTCTGATATTAAAAAAAAAATGTGAATTGGTAGAAAAGTCAAATCAGAGCTAGAGGGATGTCTGACGTGCGTTCTGTGAAACATCTGTTCTCGTAGCCACATTTGCTAATGTGATTAGACATTATAAAGTTCTAATAACATATTATTATAGTATAATTCATGATAATATATTAATATTATAAAGTGCTAATAACTTCCACAGAGTGTTATCATTTGAGGGCTGCAGAGACTCGCATCGGTGATCCAGCCTCCCTCTCCTGCATCATGGAGAATGAGGGCCAGAGGAGTTAAGGGACTTTCCCAATATCACATCACTAGACCTCAGTCTATTCCTTTCTGCAAGATAATTATAATAGAGACAAAAGAAGCATCTAAAGAATGTCCCCAAATAAGCAGTCTTCTTTCAAAAGAAGGTCTTAGTTCAAATGGCCCCTCTCCAGGGGTGCCTGGGTGGCTCAGTCACTTAAGAGTCTGTCTTTGGCTCGGGTCCTGATCCCAGGGTCCTGGGATCCAGCCCCGCATGGGCTCCCTGCTCAGCGGGGAGTCTGCTTCTCCCTCTCCCTCTGCTGCTCCCCCTCAGCTGGTACATGCTCTCTCTCTCTCTCTCTCTCTAATAAATAGATAAAATCTTTAAAAAAAAAAATGGCACCTCTACCGAGAGGACATCCTTCAGCATGTTCTTACTCAGTCTTATTTATCCAAAAAGACCTGAGCTCTTCCTGAGTTTATGACTTATTACATTCTAGTGCCTTCCGCACTAGTATGTCAGCTCTGGGTTGGCAGAAGTTCCGTCTGTTTTGTTCGCTGATCTATCTGAGCCCCCAGGACGGTGCTTGGCTTCCAGGTGATGCTGAATACTTATAAGACGAACGAAATGAAATCTGGTTACCACCAAAGCCGAGGACCAATGAGAGCAGGAACAAAAGTAAGATACTTAAAGGCTGAATGGTATCATACTGCAATTAAAAGTAATAATAAACTGGGGCACCTGGGTGGCTCTGACGGTTGAGCGGCCAACTCTTGATATTGGCTCAGGTCATGATCTCAGGGTCATGAGATCGAGCCCCACGTTGGGCTCAGTGCAGAGTCTGTTTACCCCTCTCTGTCCCCCACTTGTGTTTTCTCTCTCTCTCAAATAAATAAATAAAATCTTTAAATAATAATGATAATAATAAACCGAATGGCTGTTTTGAGAATTTTCCTACGAATTCCATCCTCCCTGCTGCCCCATGAAGGCTAAGAAGACCCTGAATGTTGCAATCTTCTCAACATACCCAAGCCTTGACTCATTAGGATCAAACTCCTAGCATTTAACTCTTAATTTATGCCAGCTAGATATTTTATAATGATAGTTCGGGTATTAGAATGAAAAGTGCCAGAGGTGTCAGCAAGAAGAAGGGGAAGCAAAGAACTAGAACTAGGTAATCTGTTGGGCTCTTGACTGTCCTGAGTCACTCAAGTGTCTTGGGATCTCAAGATGTTCCTAGTGTTGATGTCCTTCTCCATGTGTTCCCAAACAGCTTAAACTCATGCATGCTGCCTGTCATCTTGTAGTGACTCTAAACATTCAATTTGATTTAATTCAACACAATTTCAGTTACTGAGGGTCTACTCCACAAATTATTACACTAGGCGTTTTAGGGAGAGATATATGAAAAAGGTTGAGTTCTGATAAATGGTGGCTGTTTGATGTATGGCCTGCTTGGCCCATTGCCTGCAGGACGTCCGTGGCAGAGAATTTTTTATCTTACAATTATGAGGCAGGAAGGGTAGGGGAGGAGCCCTCTCTGTTGGATTAATAGGGAGATAATCAAATCTGAGGACAAAGATGTCGAATCTGAAAGAAGTTCAATGGGAATAAAGAGACTTCTAATGACCCAGATAAGACACATTTTCAATCATGAGAAAAACAGGAAAAAGAAAAATGAAACAATCAGGCAATGAATGAATTGGCTGCTCAAAGGGTACAAGAGATTTAAAGATTGTTTTCTTAACATTTATTCTTAAACACAACCTTCAGTGCACGACCTTGATTTTATGTAAGGTCAAGAAAAGCAGGAAAGGAAGAAGAGAGAGCTTTCAGATGGCAATAAATGCCAAAGAAAGATGACGCTTGAGACAGCTGAACACAAAAAGCCACCCACCATCTCCACTGAGAGCGGATTCAGCAAGAGACTGAGTATACGAGGAATTAAAACAAGGTTTTCAGCAACCAACAGGAAAGAACCTAAAAAAAGAGAAAAAGAAAATTTGTGATAAAATCCCACCAACTTGTCTGAATAGAAGCCAACACAAATATTTCCCCCTTAAAGGTATTATTGGCTTCAGTTTCTAGCATTTATTATTGGCTGAATCAGGTACCAGTGGCTTCACAGGGAGCAAAAGCCAACTTGAAAGCGAGAGACCATGTCCACAACAAAGCAGGGACAGTGCATCCCAGGGGTGGTATACCAGATTCCTGCCTGTGCTCCTTGCAGTTGGTTGTCGTAGACAACCCTAACAGGAAGACGCTGGAGCCATTTCTAACAGCATGGGACCCGTGTGTTAATCACGATGCTTTGGGCCGTAGGGGATAGGAAAACCAAATAAAGCAGCTTCAACAATAAGAGGAAAATGGATTACCACCTGTAACAGTTGAGTCTGGAGGTGATAGGTGAGGCTGGGTCTCCGGATCAGTGAGCTCCGCAGCTCGGTGCTGTCGGGTTGACCTAGATTCTTTCCATCTGTGTGGTCTGCCAATCTCTCCATGCGTGCTGCTCCCCCAGTCTTCACAAAATTGCTGCAGCAGCTCCGGGCATCACAGCCTCACACCGTACCAAAAGCCGGAAAAGAACAGTAAGTACCAAAAGGTGTATGACTATCCTGGAGCCTCTCTTGGAAGAGGAAATAGAACCTGAGCAAACGCTTCCATCCCTCCCATCTTGGATTGGCACGAATTCTATCAAATGCCATTCTTAGCCAATCAGCGACTAGAGGAATCGGATTATCAATTGGTTTAGATGAATTAAGATGTATCTTTAAGCAGCAGGGAGGGTCCAGCCTCCCCTAAGCCAGAGATACATACGCCTGAGTAAAATCAGGATGGTGTGAGTCAGCAAGCTCGGTGGGTGTGGAAGGAAGGCTGTTGTGTAGGCAGCAATGGTGTGTGCCATACCCCCCCCCCTTTATTTACACACGATAGCCGTCTCTCTTTGTGGTCTATAGTTCCTTGTTCATTTGTTTGTTTTTTAAAGATTTTATTTATTTATTTGAGAGGGAGAGAGCACAAGCAGGGGAAGGGGAGAGAGGGGGGAAGAAGCAGGCTCCCTGCTGAGCAGGGAGCCCGACACGATTCCAGAACCCTGGGATCATGGACTGAGCCAAAGGCAGATGCTTAATCGACTGAGCCACCCAGGAGCCCCAAGTTCTATGGGTTTTGACACGTGCATGGAGGTGTGTAACCACCACCACTACCATCAAGAGCTAAGAAAGTATATTGTGAGAGTGGGTGGTAGTTTTATGATCAAGGGCCATGGACCTAATATTGTGGTATAGACAAGCATGGCAGCCTTCACCCTGTATGAACACACTTCCAGGCAAGGTACAGACGTAGGTTTAAGCAGCCAGTTATGGGGGCTTGCAGATGGGAGAGACCCCCACTCTGGAGCTATAGCTGATCTCATCCTTGGGACTATGTATGGTCCCCCAAAAAGCCATTTCTGATGGCCGCCCTGTGGTTGAGCTGATGGTACGCTTCCCTCCGCAGGACTCACAACCCTCGCTTTATTTTGTCCGTCCTTCTTGTCGCCCCTCAGCTAGCCAGCCGGCATTGTTCAAGACGTCTGGATTCAGAATGTGCTTCCAGTCCAAAGCAGAAAGCTTTGCAAGGGGCCTTATTCCAGAGAGGACTAGCTGGCCTCAGGATGGCATGATGCTAACTTGGGTTTGCCTTTTGAGCTTTATTATGGCAGGTAGATGATGCTGGCGAACTATTTTAGGAGACAGGCATGGCCTCTGAGCTGAGTTTGAACACGGTAAATAACATCGTAAAATAAAATGATTATAGTAGGAAGGGCAAACACAGTAGCTAACATTTACAAACCGAAGGACTGTCTGGCGTGAGCAGCTTTTCAGCCCCGGTCAACAATACTGACAGTGTTTAGAGTCCCAGGAATGAGCCCAGCGCTAGCTACGACCACAGTCATCTATCCCGGTTGCTTTCTTCCAGGGAGCTGGGCGCCAGTCTTTGCTGCCTGGGGCCCCGCACTTGCCCATAGAGTGCCTTTGTGAAAAGTAGCAAAAATCTCCCCTTGCTTTACTTTATTTACATCGCTTAGAAAAATCATTGCGATAGGCAGTAAAATTGGACTGGTCCGTATACAAATCCCTCGAGCACGAACTCTGAATGGTGCCTCTTCGGTTGCAATCAGCAGAGCTGTGCGTCGTGACTCAGAACCCAGTTGTCTGGAGAATAAGAGCAAGTCCCATTGCTCAAAAACGTAGCAGGTCTGGACCCATGGCTTGGGGGATCCCTGGCAGTTTATTAATTTATTCATTGGGCATTTACAGAGTAGTTATTCTATTCTAGGTGCCGTGCTAAGTGCTATGGGAGCATCAGCTCATTTAATCTTCCCAAAAAACTGGGAACAGGTATTAATTCCATCCCTATTTCACAAGACAAGGACGTCAAAGTTTGGAGGGCTGGTATTGCTTGCCCCTCATTCAGAGGCTCAGGAGCTAACAGAGCTTAGCTAGCATCTTGATTGAGCTGATACTAAAAGCTCTGAATGTATAGATGCGTGTGTACGTATAAACGCATATTTACAGATAACAATTCTGGTGGAATTGATGTCGATGATTCTTCTAGACATTCCTATTGTATCTCTTTATTTTAATATATTTTTGCCAGATTTCTCAGAAAGAAACGAGGGGCGCCCATGATACGTAAGGTGTTGCAGGAGACGATGATGTAAACACATTAAAAATGGCAAAGCTGAAAGGGAAATGTCTGTCTTTTTCGGATCGGATGGCTGAAAGCGACAAGTAGCCGGGCAGCGGTCCGGGTGAATTGCTCAGTGCTTCCGTGGCGCCTGTTTCAGTGGGGGACCGGTGGCCTTTTGCTCAATTAGGAGGATTAGCCTTCCAAATTGGGAGCATGTTGGCCACGATTCAAGCCCGAGAGGCTGAGCTTTCTCAGCGATAATCCTTACGATCTTAGGAGAGGCGACATGGCGGCTTCCTCCCAAGCACATGCCGGAGAGGAACCTCTGTGTCCAGAGACCAGCTTTTTCTTCCTTTTGGTTTCTGTTGGCGTGGGAGCACAGCGTTTGGCCCAACAGCACATCGGGGGTAAGTCAGCCTTTCTTGCCACTCTGTCTGAAGAAGCTGATTGAAGTGAATGGGGAATGAAAAAATTTGCCTGGCAGCTTCTTCCTTGGTTCTCTTACAGGAGGATTCTTTTTTTTTTTTAAGATTTTATTTATTTATTTGACAGAGATAGAGACAGCCAGCGAGAGAGGGAACACAAGCAGGGGGAGTGGGAGAGGAAGAAGCAGGCTCATAGCAGAGGAGCCTGATGTGGGGCTCGATCCCAGAATCGCCGGGATCACGCCCTGAGCCGAAGGCAGGCACTTAACCGCTGTGCCACCCAGGCGCCCCTACAGGAGGATTCTTAATGTGACTGGCTTCCTCTTCCTAATTAGATTGAGCAATTCGGATTCCCCAGGAATCTCAAGTTTTCCAACGGAAGTCCCGCCCTCCATCACACCTGCCTGCCTCCCCGCACCATAGAGCCACCCCCTTGCAGGGAAACCCACGTCTCCTCTTCAAAGCAGAGGAGAGGCTCGATGCCAGGTCCTGGTGGCTGGCTCTTCAATCCCATCAGATTCGAGAAGCGGGGCCAAACACTTTGCCGGCCACTCTGGGGCAATGGAAAGGTGGGCAGGACAGTCTGGGACACTAGGCTCCCATGAATCATTCATGCATTCAGTTAACACGTATTTGTTGAGTACTCACTACCTGCCAGGCACCGTTCTAGGCATGGGGGATACGGCAGCAAACAAATGAGACAAAATCTCTGTACTTTCTGGTGGGGGAGACAGACGATAAAGAAATAAGTAAGCAAATGCATAGCGTGTTCCATCAGGAGAAGGGTAGCAACTGTTGCGATCTAGGCATGTGTATCAGAAATGGACCCCTCCCGGGGCTCTGTGCTGGTACAAAGTCCTCTAGGTTTACAGTGGAGGAAGAAATTCTTTTTGACAGAGAAAGGAAGATTCGTGGAAGAATTCGAGCAAGTGGTGAGACTGAAGCCGGCTCTGAAGAAGTTTCGGCCGGGTGAACGAAGACAGCCATCATGCTGGGACGCAAGGACAGAGAAGCTCCCCGAGCCTTAGGAGACATTGCAGCAAGGGCTCAAGAGTGAGGAAAGGGGATGTGAAGCACATTCAAAGGAGCGGAATAGCTTACTCCAGGCTCAACAGTGAGTTGGATAGCAGGTAGAACAGGAGGAGTCTGGCAAGGTAGAGAGAGGCCAAGCGATGGAGGGCTTTGACTGCAAAGGACATGGGTTGAGCTCTGCATGCAGTGGGGGATGCTACCGAGTGTTGTCTGTGGGGAGTGGCCTGAGCAGATGGGTATACAGAGGGCAGTGGGTCCGCCAGATGCCTCGTGCAGGTGTAGGGAGACACCCGAATGGTGCTGGCCCTGGTGGCTGACCCCTAGTGGCCTTGGGACGGGGAAAGTCTTTGGTTTCCCTTAAATACCAGGTGGCATTTTCTTATGTCTCAGGTGACTCAGGATAACAAGCTAGACGTTTACATTCAAACGTGGTCTTTCTTTCCTGCCCAAGCCACTGAGATTCAAGTTCAAGGGCAGTAAACTGAGGCTGGAACAGACAGGTTCACTGCTCCCTTTGTTATAGCTGTGGTTGAGCAAACCAGGAGCTGAAAAGCTTGATCTACTGGTAACTCGTGGTGATTTCTTGCAGCAAGCCTCCGTGGTTAAGAGGTGTGACCCGTGCCTTCTCTGGACAGATTGCTTATAGATGGTCAGAGAAATCTGGAAAGGAATGAATTCCACCATCTTTATACTCCTGACATTGCAATTTACCCTCATGGTTTATGAGGAATACAGAGCCCCAAAGAGAAGAGAGGAAGCAAAGCCTTGCATTTCACAAGATTAGTTCATTAATGTCCTCCTGCTAACTCAGCCAACAAAGATATTTGATTCACCTGAGTTTAAAAAAAAATATCTTCTGCTCCCTTGTTCTCTTTCTTCTTCCACATTCTCCTTCCCTGTATTTATTAGGGTCATTATCTTTTCTCCTGTCTTTGTTGGTATTTGTAACATCTGGAAAGGAAGAACCGAGATGCTTGTACAGGTGATTTTAGACATTTTTGTCACGCTGTATGTGGGATGTGACACTTTCCCCATCCTTCCTTCGAGTCTTGGGTGAAGCATCCACCACTCAGGAAAGTTCGCTGGAGTTGTCTCTAGTATGTCGGCCCTTTTCCCGGTGGGTGTGGGCCTGGAACAGGGGGTGCCCTCGTGGGGGGTGGTTCACAAAGTTTGTGGTGCATGTACGTTCACCCCTCAGACTCGAAGGCCTAACAGGCCCACGCTCTTGTTCTCTCCCTGGGGATTAGTGCTGGAAATTTGAAGCCAGTTGAGGAGGGCTGGCAAAGAAATGGGTATTAACATTGATACTTTGAAAGGGCAAAGGCTTGCCAAGACTTAAATCCTTCAGTTGTTTTGACGATCCTTTCAAAAACACAGCGCTGGAAATCCCAGAATCCTAATCCCGTTTGGCTCTATCTATAGGCCTTCTCACTGTTCATGGTATTTCCCCTCCTAAACAAAACAAAACAAAACAAAACAAAACAAAACAAAACAAAACAAAACAAAAACCCCCCAAAAAACACATGGTAGTTACGAAAAAATAGTGTTGTGAAATTGCTTCCTGGGAAGGAATTGGGCTGCTTGAAAGGGGAAGTGCGAGAACCAGAGAGAAGGAGGTCTACCGCCCTGAACAACCTCACCTTCCAACGCCAGGGGGTGGACAGAATTGGGGCTGTTCGTGACACTCCTTAAAAAAACAAAGCAAACAAAGCAAACACCACCGTTTCGTGCCGTCCTGCCCCTCCAGATGTTCTGTGTGAAACCCTCTGAGGCCATGTGTCATTTCGAGACAGCGTCAGGCGGGGTCTAAGCCCTCCAACGGCCCGAGCGTGGGAATTGGTGCTGGTGCCAATTTCAATGTGGGTGTGGGGCGGGAGGGTGCTTCCCACGCCACACCAAGAATTCAACTCAAGTCTCACACTTATCCACCTGGAGACAGCATTAGATCCCACAGGTTGAGGGTTCAGTCCTACAAGACGACCCTCAGCCGCCCCCACTTTAGATGTCACTCACCAGGCCAGGCTGTCCCCTGCGCTTCTGATGACCAGCTACCAACTGGAGGTTCCAACGGCCTCCTCCAGTAGAGGCCCGCTGTGAGCCCAGACTGTCGCCTCTGCTTCTGGCTGACTGGCTATAAACCAGAGGTTCCCATAACTCCCTCTTCAGGTTCAATTAATTTGCTACAGCCACTCACAGAACTCAGAGAAGCATTTTCCTTACTAGGTTAGTGGTTTATTATAAAAGGCCATCACTCTGGAACAGCCCGATGGAAGAGAGGCTTAGGGCAAGGTGTGGGGGAAGGGCACGGAGCTTCCACGCCCTCCTATGTGCACCACACTCCCCACATCTCCCCGTATCCACCAGCCCGGAAGCTCTGGGAACCCTGTCCTTCTGGGTGTTTGTGGGAGACGTCATTCTACAGACATGAAGGCTTAACTCATGGGCTATCGGTCACTGATTCACCTTCCGGTCCTTCTCTTTATCCCGGAGGTCAAGATGTGGGACTGAAAGTTCCAACCCTCTCCTCACAAACTTGAGTCCCCTGGCAACCAGTCCCTCTATTCTTAGGTGCTTTCCAAAGATGACCTCATTCACAGAACAAAAGACACCTTGATCACGCTCATCTCTCAGGAAATTCCAAGGGTTTTAGGAGCTCTGTGCCAGAAACAGGATGAAGCCCAAATACGTATTTCTTATTATAAATCACAACATTGCAGTTAGACTCCTGGCTCTCCCTTTTTCTAGCTCTGTGAATAAGTCTATAAATAAGGTCCCAAAGAGCACCTGCTTCCCAGGCATGTGGTAGAGAAGAAATAAGCCAATTCCTGGAAAACTGGAAGAACTCCCTAGAATCCCATGTTGGGCCTTTCCTCCACTCATGCAGAGGGACCCCCACCAAAGATTCTCAAATTCTGTATGTAAATTTACATTGAATACCAGAAAGCAGAGAGGAGGTGTGGCTGCTTCTTCTCAAAGGGAAAACGGGCTTTCAAACATCATGTTGATAGGGACAGGGAAACACTTCCTAGAATCGATTACAGGCATACCTCGTTTTTTGGTGCTTTGCTTTGTTGCTCTTCATGGATGCTGCGTTTTTTGTAAATCGAAGGTTTGCGGCAACCCCGTGCTAGGCGAGTCTATTGGCATCACTTATCCAACAGCATTTGCTCACTTTGTGTCTCTGACACATTTTGGCAATCCTCACACTATTTCAACCTTTCTCATTATTGTTACATTTGAATGGCTGCCATTTCATGGTAAAACGTGAACAGATGAGGACGTGCTTCTAATGGATGAGCGAAGAAAGTGGTTTCCTGAGACGGAAGCTTCTCCTGGTGATGATGCCGTGAAGACTGTTGGAACAACAATGAAGGATTTAGAATACGACATAAACTTAGTCAATCGAGCAGCGGCAAGGTTTGAGAGGATGGGCTCCAATTCTGAAAGAAGTTCGACTCTGGGTAAAATGCTATCAAACAGCATTACAAGCTACAGGGAAATTACTAGTGAAAAAAGAGTTAATCGATGAGGTAAACTTCATGGCTGGATTATTTTAAGAGCTTGCCACAGGCACCCCCACCTCCAGCCACCACCGCCCTGATCAGTCAGCAGCAACATGGACGGATGCAAGTCCCTTGCCAGCAGAAAGATTGCAACTCGCTCAGAGCTCAGAGGATGGTTAGCATTTTTTAGTTGTATTTTAAAATTAGGGTGTGTCCATTGGTTTCTTAGACATATCCTATTGCATGCTCAATAGACCGCAGTAGAGTATCCCTATAACTTTTCTATGCGCTGGGAAACCAAAAAATTCCTCTGACTCTCTTGACTGTGCTATTTGCTTCATCATGGGGTGGTCTGGAACCAAACCCAGGTGACAGGGGCTCATGGCTCCCCCAGCCTAGAGAAAAGAGGTGTGCCTTATACTTTCTCCTATAAAGAGGGGAAAGTAGAAGAGGGTGCACTGAGAAAGATTTAATAATTCTGCTTAGAGTCTCCTTCTCCAGGGTAACCGGTTCATTTGTGGAGGTTATGCTAGCTTTGGTAAAACTTACATAAAACCCCGGAGAGCCACGGTCAAACATTGCCGGGAGTGGGCTTGAACCCATAACCCGAGTACCATTCCGGAAGGTTCTGTCTGCCTCTAAGGGCTGTATATGTCCTCCACCCATGACCATCGCTCCGCACGTGTAGGAATGGGCCTTAGAGAAGCTTGCAAATGGTAGCTTTGTCTCGCTCTCTCTCCTCTACCCAGTCACGCTCCCACGTACTCTCCTGGCCATAGGCAGCAGGAGAACACCGGTTTTGAACACAAAGGACATCTGTTGCATGTAATCATTGTATAGAGCTGGCTTACTCCCATTATGAATAATCATAAAATTGGGGGTGAAAGGTACCTGCACGTTTGAAGCTACGAAAAGGCCATGATTCATTTTCAGTCTCTTTATTACAAGGCCTCGTCTCAGATCATTCGCAGCAAAGTTTTACCCTGGAGCCAGTTTCCTCAGTCATGTTAAATTCATGGGGGGAAAATCCTCCTAGGATTTAGAACTGAAAAATAGACAGCTTTAATAACAGAAACGCTGATGTGAAGAGCAGGGAAAGACAGCAAGTTCTAACCATTTAGGGAAAAAATGGGGAAGATGTTGTTAATAAGCTCTGCTATATTTTTATCTTACCATTTTCTTCATCTGAAGGAATATTGAGATGAGGTTTTAAATTCTGAATGATTATCTGACAGCTTCCATCTCCAGGGCAAATTATTAGCAAGAGTTATATTTCGCTATTACCTCTACTCAAAACTCAGAGGACCCACGCTTCTCAGCCCAGATGAGAAATAAAATCTACAGACGAGAGTGCTGTGAACAGGGTGCCAGGTCCCAGTGACTTCTAGGTCACCTTTTGTGAGCTTTGTGGACATTGACCTTCTTATCAAGTAGGGCTGGGGGAGGGATCGGTTGGGCCCCTAACACCCTCCTGGATATGTTCTGCTCCCCCCCCCAAGTGCCATCTTTCACCGTTCTGCCCCAACCCATCCCACCACATGCCCTGTATTCCAGTGACACCAAACTGCCCAGCAGTCCCAAACAGGCCAGCTTTTTGGTTTATTTCTTTTCTTTTCTTTTTTAAGAGAGAGTGTGTGTGGATGCGTGGGGGAAATGGCAGTGAGAGAGGGAGAGAGAGAATATTAAGCAGACTCCACGCTCAGCGCTGAACATGGAGCCTGACGCGGGGCTCAAATTCACCACCCTGAGATCGTGACCTGAGCCAAAACTAAGAATCAGACGCTTAACCTGCTGAGTCACCCACACCCCCCCCCCGGGGCCACCTTCTCTGAACAACCGCCTCCCACACACCGTTCCCATCTGGGTAACCTTCCTCTCATCTTTTAAAGGCTCATCTCCAATGTGACTTTCTTCTAGAAATCTTTCCAACCCCCAGCAGAGTTAAGGGTATCTCATTCTGCTCTTCCATAATCTCCAGTCCCTTTTTCACTGTGGAGTTTGCTACACTGGAATTATTCGTTTATAGTGTCCCCTCCCCCCGGGTAACCCAGAGGGCAAGGACTTTATCTCAGATACTTGTACCCTCTAGCCCGGGGTTTCTCAACAGGAACAATATTGACATTTGGGACCAGAAAATTTCTTGTTGTAGGAATCATCCCTGCCCCCTCCCCAGCCAATGCCAATGGCACCCCATCCCCAGTGTGGCAATGAAAGCCATCTCCAGATATCGCCCGTTGCCTCCTGGGGGAGAAGAGAGCCCCTGGTTGAGAACCACTGCTCCGGGCCTAACAGGGAGCCTGATATACACTA
Source organism: Ursus americanus (assembly GCF_024610735.1). Taxonomy (NCBI): domain Eukaryota; kingdom Metazoa; phylum Chordata; class Mammalia; order Carnivora; family Ursidae; genus Ursus; species Ursus americanus. Next base: position 19,603,814 of record NC_142158.1, on the reverse strand, counting down.
GGCGCTTAAGAAATATTTTCTGAGTTGGTAAATCAATGTCCAAGTTAATGAGTACAAAGGCGAATGAGTCAGCAGGTGAAGAAAGACCCTCCCACGGCTTCTACACACTTGGCGAATCAAACTCAGAACCTTACTCGGGCAGTCAAGGCTCTTCGTGAACTGGCTTTACTTCTCCCTTATTACCCCTTGTCCCCTTTGCTTCTCACCTGTGGTCTCTTCCCCATTCTCACACTTGCTTTTCCTTCCCACCACTCTCAATTCTCGACATACTTCAACACGAAAAACTAACCTACTTCAAAAAGCCTCCCCCAATTCACCCCGTCTACGGTGATCTAAAGATGAATAGGATGGATGAGGGAAAATTATAAGAATACATATACACGTAATGTATATGTAATGTATACGTAATGTACATGTAATACATATGTCTACACACACGTATACATATACACATGCATGTGTTATTTGGGGCCTTAGAACTATTCATCTTTTTGTTTCATAAACACATATAGGAATTCCCTTCTCAATCAGAAGATCGCTCCTGGAGAGAAGGCCTACTTGCACCTCGAAGTTTTTTTCTTCTGAGCAGCAGTACAAGCTTTATGAACAGCAGATGTTTAGCTTTTATTTGGGATGAATTTTTTTTCTTGAAGCAACTGGCAGATGTGTTAAATCTGTGTCATCCAGGTGCTCCTGTTTTGTTTTTAAAATGCATGGGGCTAACTTGTTAATATCTTGCCGTTTTTAAACAAACCCATTTCAAGAAGATTCTGCAAACATGAATAAAAGTAATTTGCAACATTTTAGGATTTCTGTGAAAAGGCGCAAAATACGATAAGCTCTGAGAAGGACAACAGCGGCTGCCTTTTGTCTTAGATTTTGATTGTGCTCAAACTCCATCTAGGCTTTATCCCGTTGCTTGGTAGAACTGTATTAAAAGCTTTGGCTACGGGGCGCCTGGATGGCTCAGTTGGTTACGGGTCTGCCTTTGGCCCAGGTCATGATCTCAGGGTCCTGGGATCAAGCCTCGCATTGGGCTCTCTGCTCAGTGGGGAGTCTGCTTCACCCTCTGCCTTCTGCCTCCACCCCTTCCCCTCCCCTTCCCCCCAAATCTGCTGTGTTGACTTTTTAGTAAATAAATGAAGTCTTCTAAAAAGATAAACTTTGGCCTTCCTGCTGATTTCTGAGCTTTCTCAACACCCAAGCATATTCCTACTCTCGTCCTTCAGGCACACTTGTCATGACGGGTACATGCATTTTCCCACATGTCTGTGCTTGGAAATTGGCTCCAACTTTTGCCCTACAAGGCATTTCTCAAGTTTTTCTTGGAAGAGATTATGCTTTACCCAAGAGCAGTCACCCATGGGGCTTCTCGTCCTCAATGTTCAATGGCAGAGGTAAGGGGACAACCCCAGAATCCATCAGCATTGCGTTCCAGTCCCCATCTGGGACCGGGTAAATATAGACATACGGGAATGGGGTCGGATGGGGAAAACCGTTTCTGATTTTTGTAACCGTTAATAAAAAGGTGAAAGATTGCTTTTGTTCAAGTCTTATAATTTGCGTCTTTCGACAGAAGAGCCTCCTGAAGCTTCAGTCCTCCCTGCTGTATCTTTGAAGCACCCTATCCAGGGCTGTCTCCTCTAGGCCTACCCACGCCCCCTCTCCGCCCCACTAAAAATACTAAACCACAATGCTTCTCGGGCCCAGCCTCCTCTTAGAGCACCATCCTTGTTTACTCCACTCACCACCAAAAGCACACCTGCGTCCCTAGCTCACTGCCTTCTGGCAACCTTGTGCATCTCATCACTTCTCAAAGCGCACCCACTCTTTCCCAGAACCCTGGACCTATTTATTGCCACGTTTTATGACCCCTTCTTGTGACTCCAACTCCTTGACCCCACTGTGTGCGGCTCCTCTAGGGCTGATGTTCTACGACTCTGAGTATTATCTAACCTTTCTATATAAAGCGGTGACGGACCATTCATGCCTTGATCATTGTTAAATCTCCGGCATGGGTTAATAACTTACGTTCTCAATAAATGTGTTGAGTGAAGAAAGGATTGCTAGAACTGGATGGAAGATTGAATTAGGTATAAGAATCGTAGAAAACAAATCCTCATCTCTCAATTTTTAAAAGATTATTTTCTGGGTCTCCTGGGCGGCTCAGTCGGTAAAGCGTCTGCCTTCAGCTCAGGTCACGATCCCAGGGTCCTGGGATGGAGTCCCGCGTCGGGCTCCTTGTTCAGCGGGGAGTCTGCTTCTCCTTCTGCCTGCCACTCCTCCTGCTTGTGCGCTCTCTCTCAAATAAATAAATAAAATTCTTTAAAAAAAAAAATTAAAGATTATTTTCTGGAAATAACTGTGCTGCCACTGGGCTGAACTTCTGTCACCGTTGAAAACACGTCCTTCAACTGCTACAGATAATTATCAACTACCTACATGATGTGCAGGGTTTTCGACTACACCAAGCACTTCCTGGGCAGCACCAAGGAGCGCACGCGGGCCTGCTTAGCGCAGATCCTAGCAGCAGCAGCTCGGGGTCCCACAGGATGTGGTCCTAGGGTCTGCCGCCCGAGACCATTACTGCGCGGACCTGGACAGGTGCTCACCTGTTCCTACCAGGCAACTAACTAGCAGCAGCATCTGAGTCTAAATGGTTAACTTCCAACTTCGCCATTCCTTTCCTTCTCCAATACCTTCTAGTCCTGTCTCCACTTTTTAACTCTTCATCCGCTCATATATATTACTACATTTTCACCTACATTTCAATCCCAGACCAGAAAACAGAAGAGCGAATAATGGGATGAATATTCTCGATTAGAGCCAATACCCTCAACATTTTCAAATGTTCCAAATAGGACCAATGTAGATGCCAAGCAGGAGGTCACCAAGGCTCCTCCTTTTTTTGGTGAATAAAACTGGTTTAAACAACAATAACTGTGATGACACAAACACCATGTTTGCTTTAAAGTCTTTATTATCCTGAATACAAAAGACAGAAGTCCTTTAGGATATAACAGAGTTCTTTATGTGGAAACATTATTTTTTTTTACAAGTGAAAAAATAAATACCTCTTGGAATAAAGGCTTATATGCTAATATGTGCCGTAAAAAAGTAGAGTTTTAATATCTGACAAAATGTCTGTGCAAAGAAACAAATGCATAAACACATTACTGCTACATTAAGGCAATATGAAAAGTACACTCGGAAATCTCAGTAAAGTGACAGTGTAGGTTTCTAGCTTTCACTTAGCTAGTATTGCACCCAATAAGGTCATCTAGGTGTCCTGACACCCTAGAAAACCCACAAGCTGACCAGCGTCCAAAATGCCCAAGTGGGAGTGGAAAACGTGATTAAGAATATAGAAACAAAGAGACCTGAAACCCCTCAAAGACCTAGGGAGGGGACAACACAAAGTTAATACTTAAGCATTTACTAAAAAAAAAAAAAAAAAAAAAGAGCATACAATAATCTAAGATACCTACGATAAGGCTGTAAAAGGCTTGATGGCTCGAGCAAAAGCAACCCCAGTGGCTGGAGCTGGAGTGGAGTTTTCGGGAGAAGTGGAGAGCCCCCACCCGCTTTGTACACCATGAAGCTTCATCTCCAGGAGCAAGCCCTGCTTCCCAAGGAACGTGTGTTCCCTTTTCAACTTAAATAAAATATCCCACCAACTCAAGAGCCCAAGGAGTGCAGACTACTCCACAGAAATCTTATAACCAGACTGGTAGCATTTTATAATGGAAAGACTTGGGGGAGGGAAGGGGACGGGAAGGGGGGAAAGGAAGCCATGCATACCAAGGTCTCGGTTTCCCACTAGCCAGACTGGTTTACGTCTGACAACCTGGTGGTCGTCTTTTTAAAAGCCACAGAATTGATCTTTACAGCTGTTTGCCTTCCCATCATTCTTGAACAAGTTGTAAAAACAGAAATGACATTAAAATGACTGTTTCTTTAAGAAAAATTTCCTATTAAAATGTTCAGAGCTCCATGACCGTACAAAAAGAACCAAGTAAATTCTTAAAACGAATTCTTACAAAATCTGCTGCCAGGTAGGAAGCTTACCTCGGGATACGTCAGGAGACTTAACGATATCCTTTCCTAAAAGGTCCCCACTTTTTGGCTCTCTGCCACTTCACTGACATCATAGATTTCACTTATTCATTTAACTGGATCCTAAGAAGAGTGAGTCCAAGGAACGTGTCCGTGTCCCAGAACTCTTCCCGGTCCCCACCACTGCAGGTACTGACTCGACGCATGGCATGGTTCGGTGGGGAGGAGTATTCCCTTTATTCTTCCTTCTCCGTTTTTTTAAATGTTGCAGGGCAGATGGGCATTGGAGTACGTATCTTCTCCGCGATCTATCATTTGGATGGTTTGGTAGTAGTGCAGTCCATGGAAACGTGGCATGTCCCGTTAAGTGCACGGCAGATCAGATCACGGTCAGGTTGAGCAGACTGGTGTGGGTTGGCAGATAGACGTGCTGCACGTGTTCCACCCGCGACCTGCACACCGGACACGACTGGAAAAGAGAAGCCCACGGTACGTGTTAGGGTGTCTTCAGGGATGTGTCTTCCGCGTTCACGTGTGGCCTCTACTCTATTCCGTTTGCTACATAAGTTGTATGTAGCAACTATTTCTAACTCTCAAGTGGTTCACGTGTGGCCTCTACTCTATTCCGTTTGCTACATAAGTTGTATGTAGCAACTATTTCTAACTCTCAAGTGGTAGAGATCTTTGCTCTTTTTTTTTTTTCTTAAAGATTTTATTTATTTGACACAGAGAGAGAGAGGGAGAGCACACGCAGGAGCAGGGAGAGAGGCAGAGGGAGAAGCAGACTCTCTGCTGAGCAGGGAGCCCCAACGTGGAACTTGATCCCAGGACCCTGAGATCGTGACCTGAGCTGAAGACAGATGCTGAGCCGACTGGGCCACCCAGGTGCCCCAATATCTTTGCTTTCTGATGGGTTTGAAAGTCTATATCTTACAAGGGATTCAAAATATTTTGAAAAAGTATAAACTGCAGGCAATTAATTAGGTTTTTAGTCCCACTCTAACCCAGACACAATGAGTAAAGTGATGAGCAAAGAATTCTTGCTGCGTAGCGAGGCTGTGGTCCCTGCGTGGGCTGAGTGCAACCCCTTTGGCAGTGATGCAGGAGACCTGAGACCCTTCCAGAGTCTGCGTGTCCCTGGCTTGGTGGGCTGACCAAGCCAGCACCACAGGGTTGATGCCATGTGGCCAGTGACCTTGGCTCTGCTCCGAGTCACGGGTCACAGCTCCACATCCCCCAGCTGCCTTCTCAGCAAGCACAGCCCTCCCTCAGACACAGGGGAGCCTCGGGCATGGGGGTCAGATGATGTGGGCGGAAAAAGGCAAATCCCTGACCTACCGCTCCTGGAGAAATAACTCCTTGTTATTAACTTCCTTGTTATTAACTCTTTATCTACTCTTAGGAAGGACAAAGGCATCCTGCTGGCTCAGTATACAACCCTAAAAATAGTTCCAAAATTGGCAGCTTTTGAAGGACTAGATATTATTTAGGGCTAATTTTGAAATAAAATCACAGTGACATTTAGCAAACAGTTCTTAGAAATGACAACGAATTGAAGAAAAATTATTGTAAGGGGAAATGTAAGGTGCAAGAAAGGAAAACATACATGAGTTGCTTTTGTTTTTTCTATTAATATTAAAATTAGTTTGACTTGCTAAGAGCCAATCCAAGATGCCCCCTAGAGGCATATGAAGCAATAAAAGGAAATTAATCACATATAATCACAGTCAACAACCCCCTCACCGAACTGAAAGTGAGCTCTAAGTACAGCTTCTTAGTATTCTTTCTCAAATATTTTAAGTAAATAATAAAGACCATCCTCCTAAGTGTCAGGAAGCAGGAAGCCATGGTTCTAGCCTCTGGCTCACCTCATCGCTAGACACGTTACCTTGTGAATCTGAGCCTCGTTTCCAGAACCTGAACAAAGTCTACAACTTAGAGCAATTACATGGTTGAAAACAGGATGCTAATCCAGAATGTTTCCCAAGAGCAATATTTTTGAAGTCCCCCAATACAAAGACCCTGCCCAGGTGTAGCCGGGCATTCCGGCTTGCACGTGGCACACAGCAGGTGCTCATCAACTGTGAACGGTGGGATGTGTGACCCTGCCGGCAGGAGATGAGCTGCCGCCGAGCACCCCTCACCTGCAGCTGGGCGGCGCAGCCCTCGCAGCACACGGTGTGGCCGCAAGGGCAGAAGGCCGAGTTGATCTCCTCCTCACAGCACACCATGCACAGCATGGCCTCCTTCAGCTTGCGCAGTTTCTCCTGGAGTGCCCTGGTCTGCTGGCAGCTGAGGCCCTCACAGCTGGCGCAGTTCATGCTGCTCTCCGAGGACTTCAGCGGGGAGTTTGGAGGGCTGTGGTCGCTTCTCGAAACGAGGTCCACAACGCCAGCATTGTACAGAGCCCTCCTGGCGTGGTCATATACCTCCTTCGATGTTCTTTTAATATCGAAGACATACTTCTTGCCAAGGTTAATATTTTCATTCAGAAACAGAGAAGCCAAGTGGCCCTTCAGGTCTCGGCTGTACTGCATCATGACGGCACTGGTCACTGTGTCACACCTGCAGGGACAGAAGGAACGTCTGCTTCAGTACTGAGAAGCCCGGGCATTCCGATGATTCAGACCTTCAAATGCCACCGTGCCTAAGAACGTTCGTGTCAGCAGATATTTGTATTCTTGTCTGCATGCCTGAAAGTAAATTCTTCCAGTTTTATGTGTGTTAAACATTTCAATGATTCTACCTCTATGTTTCTCAAGTGTCCCCAAAGGACCTTGGAGAAAGCAGCCATAAATGTAGAGGACAGTGAACGTATGCCTCCACCTCCGGGGATATGAGCTCCAGTCAAAAACAGCTCGTGGCAAGAAAAAAGGGACATGTTCTTCTTTCCTGGCTTTATGCTAAAAATTCCCACAAATTTTCCATTCTGCTCTGAAATTTGTGTGTCTATTTTAACAGAAAAAAAGGTTAAGATCGCAATTAAATTTCTCAGCTTTCATTTCTTACATATTTGGGTCAAACCACAAGTCTGTTTTAAAGCACCTTCCAAAAGGAGGGTGTCGCTATGGTGGTTAGAAAATCCTTACTGCACACTGAGCAGTTGGGATAGCCGCTCTCCCACGGAGATGACTTAGGTCAGCCTGCTGGGGAAGAGCAAAAGCAGTCCTGGGACCCGCCCAACAAGTCAGAGTTCCTGGGCGGTGGGGGAGGAGGCGCACTGAGGGAATAAGCTAAGAGAAGCAGGGGGTTGTGTCTGTGTGGCTCGTTCCCATGCACGTGCTGTGGAGAGTGGGACCATGTTGGTAAGGACTCCAACGCTACAGTATAGAGCAGGACAAACAAAATGTTTGAAAGCAGTGGATTTCTTAAATTCTGCACAAGAGTCATGGACACAACGATACCTGAAACCACAGGGACCTTGCTGTCACCTGAAACCCAGAGCTGCGGACAGACGCTAAGGTTGTGGGGAATGGAGCGCTACGTGCCTGTAGAAAGCGTGGGTCTCCGTTAGGGCTCGGTAGAGCCCGCTGGCTGCCCTCGTGCTGATCATCTTGAACAAGAGCACGACGCTGTTCCCAGACTCCTTGGCGACAGTCAAGTACACGTTCTTTCCCGATTGGGTGGCCATCTGCACCACAGGGTAAGCGATCCTGAAAACCGGGAAGAGAAAAGTGAGCCAGCCCTGGAGGAGAGATCTGTCGCCGGCTGTCCGCCTCTGCAGGATTCCCCTGTGCTCCGGACCCAGCGGTACAACCAGATGCTCGGTCTGGGACTGCAAGTAAGCACTCTGCTCCCTGATCGGAAAGGCGTGTCGAAAAGCGGTTGTAGAGAGAAGTGCTGGAGTGAGCTGTGGGGTGTGTGTGTGTGTGTGTGTGCAGGTGGAAAGGAGACTTCTACAGCAGTGAACTTATTTGAAAAATATTAACTCTGCCACATCAGTACACTTGAATTCATAGTTTAAAAATAATTAAGGGGCACCTGGGTGGCTCGGTCAGTTAAGCATCTGCCTTTGGCTCTAGGATCCCAGGGTCCTGGGATTCCAGCCCCACATCTCCCTGATCCTCAGGGAGTCTGCTTCTCCCTCTTACTCTGCCCCTCCCCCAGCTCATGGGCACGCTCGCTCGCTCTCAAATAAAATCTTAAAAAAATAAAAAAATCATTAAACAGTTATTAAGGCCTGAATAAAATTAATATCCATGCCCAAAATGAAACATCTGATTCCTAAAAGGTAAGTGTCTAGCAAATCCCTTTCCGGTTTTATCTATTTTCATATGCAGAGCTATAAAGGGATACACATGCTTTGGGCTAAATAAAATTTTAAGATGTAGGTTACCTATTAATTGGGCAGAAGTCATCTTTGCAAATTGAGATTCCTTCGGGTCCAACCCCAATGAGGAGTTTCTGCCCCTCGCTGTCCCTCACGGAATGCCACTCTATGCCATAGTTTTCCATCGCCGACACAATCTGCAACACCTGGTATTCGGCTGAAGCCTGGCTGGTCCCCTCCAACTCTTTATGCTTTGCAACAATGCTGTTGGACACCAAAAGGGCAGAGAGGCATGGAAAGATTAACTGATGTGGTTTTTCGAGAGAATCGGTATCATTTTCACTAGTGAATCATGTGGATGCTGCCATTTAGTATCTCAAAAACGTAAAGCAATACAGCACTGATATTTCATTTATTTAGCAAATTGACTGTAAAATTCTTCTAAGATACCATTCCAGATCTCAAGTATTAAATATTCAGTAGAAAAAGCAAGTGGGGATGCCAGATAGAGGTGAACTGGAAGAATTACGGAAAATCTCTAAACACAGACATAAGAAATTTCGTTTGTAGGAACTTCTCACGCAGGTGTGTACGCTTACTTTGTAAGTTTCATATGCTACAGCATTATAAGGGCTTGATTAGATCGTCTGCAACTGAAAACTGCAGGATTCATCCTCTCTGCTGTGGCAGACAGCCTCTACCACGGCCCTTCAAGATCCCCGCCTCCTGATATTCACACCCTTGTACAATTTCCTTCACCTGAGTGTTGAGTCCCTGCCGTGCTAATGACTGGCTGGATTCATAACTCGCTTCTAATGAACAGAATATGGCAAAAGTGACAGGATGTCACTCAGTTCTGAGATTAAGTTCTAAGAAGACTTTGACTTCTGTCTTGGGTGTTCCCTTTTGCTCTGATGCCTTGTCCTGGGGGAAGCCAGCTACCAAGTTATGGAACAGCCACCTGAAGAGGCCCGTGTGGTGAGAGAACAAGGCCCTGCCAACACGCCATGTGAGTCAACCTGGAAAGCGATCCCCCCTTCGGTTGAGCCTTCAGGTGACACTGAGCTCCACCAACAGCTTGCCTGCAGGCTCACGAAAGATCTTGGAGAACCCAGCCAAGCCACAGCCAGACTTCTGACCCACAGCAGGGTGAGTTACTGTTTGTCGTTGTAAGCCACTAAGTTTGGGGGTAACTTGTTCCCCAGGAATAGGTAACTAAGACACCCACGTTAGGTCTCTTGGTTTAATCCTTGCTGGGATGAAGACAATACCAACATGCACGACAGACTTTTGAAGTGATGTGGATTCTTCAGAGGTCAGAGATTTAAAAAATTCCTGTTCCATAGCATTTGATATAAGAGCATTGATTTAGGGGTATTATATTTGGTGTCTGTAAATTTCTCAAAGAAAAGGCTAAGAATCTTCTAAAAATAACTGGCAAAATTGGGCAATGTTCTAGTCTTAGCCTCACCAGTTATCTGTATATATAGCATAGATTCATTTTCTTTGGAAAATACATATAAATTCACTAGCTCTCAGAAAACAAACAGTCGCCCCATGCAGCCTCACCTGTTCAAGGTGGTGCTGGAGAGCTCCTTTGCACACAGCTCCTCATAGCTGTACTTGGCTGTGTTCTGATTGTAGTCTCCAAACTTGGTCTGGGCCAGGAGGGCACTGAGTTCCACTGCCTGCTCTGGGGAGCACTGGAGGTGGCCTGCCAGGAGGGTCTCCTTGATATGCAAGAAAAAGATATGCCTGCAAAGCAATGTGAGATGGAGGTTATCCTGGGGGACTAGCTTGATATCAAGCTCAACCTGCTTAGCGATTTCACAATCCCTTTTAGGTAAGAAAAAAAAACACAGTAATTTATTATTTTATTTTATTTTATTTTTTATTGTTATGTTAGTCACCATACAGTACATCATTAGTTTTTGATGTAGTGTTCATGATTCATAACACCCAGTGCTCTATGCAATACGTGCCCTCCTTAATACCCATCACTGACCTATCCCAATCCCCCACCCCCCTCCCCTCTGAAGCCCTCAGTTTGTTTCCCAGAGTCCATAGTCTCTCATGACTCATCTCCCCCTCTGTTCCCACTCCCCCCTTCATTTTTCACAAATGTTGGAGAGGATGTGGAGAAAGAGGAAACCTCTTATACTATTGGTATAGCCACTTTGGAAAACAGTATGGAAGCTCCTCAAAAAGTTAAAAATAGAGCTACCCTATGACCCAGCAATTGCACTACTGGGTATTTACCCCAAAGATACAGATGTAGTGAAAAGAAGGGCCATATGCACCCCAATGTTCATAGCAGCATTGTCCACAATAGCCAAACTGGGGAAGGAGCCAAGATGCCCTTCAACAGACGAATGGTATGCCAAGCAGTGAAACACAGCAATTTAAAAAGCCACCCTGAAAATGCTTGCCACTAAAGAACCTTTTTTTTTTAAATCATGAGAATTAAGGCAAAATAAGTCCAAGGACTTAAGTTTCTCTGTAATAAAATGTATAACCCAGACAAAACAAATCTAATGAAGACAAATCCAGTAACAGTCAAGTTATCAAATATAAAATAACTCCACACAAGTTCCTACATTAAATTTTTAAAAAAAATTTTTAAAGAAATTATCTTGAGAAAAACTTGATCGTGATGTGGACTTGATATCTTAGATCCTCACCTTTATTCAAATGACCCCCAAATCTCTAGTTTTTTCCCCAACTTCTCTAAGCAGCATATTCAAATGTCCAACTGCCCACGGACATCTCCATTTGGATGTTCAGTGCCCTAATTCACTGCTTTCCTTCCCAAACCCACGTTTTCTCCGTGGAAACCTGAGACCTGTTTGTTATTTTACCCATAGACCCACTTTGACCCTGTTTTATTTCCACCTACCTTCTGTCTCTGCAAACTCTTCAAAGTCAGTTACAGTCTTCCTATTATTACCTCCTGTGTCCTACTTGCAGTTCTCAACTGTCCGAGAATTTACAATCTCCCCCAAACCAATCTCTCTAGACTCTACCATTCCACCTTCCAAGCTACTCGCTTCTGGGATAAGCTTGCCATTTCTTTGCTCGAAATCCTTCAAGGGATCCCGACTGTTTGCCAAGGAAGGATGCTATTGGTATAAACCCCAGGTTCTGTGGGTCTGACCCCCAATGTCAAGCCACATGTCCCATTATTCCCTCCAGCGACTATGCCCCCAGGAAAGGGACAATTCTTTCCGGAAAGACCAAGCATGTTCATGTCCCCGTGTTTCTGCTCTTGGCTGCTCCCTATGTGCTGAGGGGCATTTTTTCTGTCTCCTCTCTTAGATACCCTTTCATCCATATTCTTTGCAAACCGCTTACTTCTCTATTACAGTATTCGACATACTCTTTTTTTTTTTTTTTTAAAGATTTTATTTATTTATTTGACAGAGATAGAGACAGCCAGCGAGAGAGGGAACACAAGCAGGGAGAGTGGGAGAGGAAGAAGCAGGCTCATAGCGGAGGAGCCTGATGTGGGGCTCGATCCCATAACGCCGGGATCACGCCCTGAGCCGAAGGCAGACGCTTAACCGCTGTGCCACCCAGGCGCCCCATCGACATACTCTTAACTTCTACTACAGTTAGCTGCACGTTAGCTGACTTCTCAAGTGTCTCTAGCACCAGAGAGCCCTGTGAATGGATGTAAAACCGCACATCATCCGCGGAACCCAAGTTTTGTTCCACCTGCATACAATATCACACTCTACATTTACTCTAAGGTGTGTCAGACTTAGAAACTCTCAGGAAACGCACCATACCGTTGCCCACTAACCCAGATTGCCCAAGATTCTCAACAGAGTCTCTAAAACTACTACAGACAGACTGGCCCAGGTTATAAAATTTGTCTCTGGCAAACATACGGGTATAACCTTCCTTTGATGACTTGTTACAGCCTCTCAAACTTGTTTAAATGCACAATACTCCTTCCATTAACAAATGAATTACGACCAGCAGTAAAGTTCTGACACTGCTCTGAATAGAGCTCATAAGCTCAGCTTCTCACTGGAGCTGAATACCCTTATTCCAGCCCTCAACAGTGCTTTTATTTATATACTAGTCCTATGTCTGATGACCCAGGTAGAGGGGATACATGAGCAACATAAGAAAAGCAGAAGGAAGCAGGGCTAGAAATACAAGGGGGAGGGGCTCTGTGGACAATCTCAAAATGTCAGGCAGACAAGAGCCATTAATCGTCCTTTAAGAGATGTTTAAATTCAACATTTTGTGTGTTCTAGAATGATAAAGAAATATTTAAAATTATCAGACTCTGCCAAATACTGCAGGTTTTTCTTTATTCAAAGCCCCAAATAAGAAATCATAGTAAGAATGCATAAGAGCATGGAAAGAAGATAAGCATGGTTTTTATTAACCCTAACATCTGCTAGTCTTTAAAGTATTTTTGACATACTGCTAAACTGAGAAGGGGGTCCCTACTGGGGCAAAGAAATAATCACAGAACTAGCTTGTTTTAAAATAGCTATCTGAGCAGTGAGGGCTAGCATTCCCGTACAATCTTGGTGTCATAACACTGCTTGAGCTGTCAAAAGTCTTTTTAGATGGCCATTCAGTAAATTTCATCTTGGTGAACGTATCCCTGTCTCTGTATTCATGGAAGGGGAAACAGCAGGAAACAGAACTCTGAATACATGCTGACGTTAAAGAAGAAATTACGTGCTGAAAGAGTTGAAGGGTATCACCACAAACCGAGTCTTCTCAATTTAATTACTGCTCAGGTGGAAGTATCTTTTAACTTCTTTCCCCAGTATCAACCTAGAGACGAGTTTTTTGCTTCATGAAAGAGTTAAGTTTCGCCTGTAAGGATCTCAACATCGATCCAATTTCTCTTTCCAAACTACTCACACCCGCTCCTAGAGAGGCAGCTGCCAAAATCAAAAGGCAACGAAGGAGTAACAGAATATTAACAGGTGGTCAGCAGTCTGAGACCTAATGCTGATCTGTTCTCAGCCTGTGGGTCAGAATTTCAAACAGGGAGCGGGAGGACAACTGGCCTTTTCTACATACCCCACCCTCTAGACTGGACTGCAATCCATAGCCTGTAAGTAGAGGAATCCTCCTCTTTCCCACTCCCATGGACTTTCTGATAGGGCCCTTCTTGTATTTTGCAGTTTCATGGTGATCAAGCAACCTTTCCATTTCAAGTCGAAAAATATTTGTCACTCATTGCCTCTGTGCCAAGCTCTACCCTGGGGTCACAGGGTGAACCTATCTGATAGATCCTTTTTAGATGGAACTGCCAGGCTTTTAGCATGAAGGAACATATCCTAATCACAGTAACTCCAGCCACAAACTGGTTTTTGGGTGACAAGTTTATGCTCTTCAGGAGAACAAGACAATGCAGCAGTGACCGCAAGAGTCACCAGCTGTGCTGAGCCATCAGCGGACGATTTCATGCCCTCTTCCCAACAGGGAGGATGGCAGAGCTCGGAGACACATTCCAACAGGGGCTCCAGCGATGGCTCAAGAGTTCACGGGGTGGTTCTGAATCAAGTATTTTTTTCCTATTATTTTTCTCTTGAACCATCTGCTCTGTAACTGTCTAGTTCATGGATCCCCCCCTCCCCAATCCCTTTTGTAAAATGGGTGAAAGGTTACTGATTGATCATATCAAAATAAGCAGATGTGGTCAAAGAAGTCATGCCTGCAGTGAAATTTTTTTTTAACTAAAGATCAAAAGTGATTGACATCTCTAATTGGCTTGAGGCTACATGCTAGAATAGCAAACAGAAAGAAAGCCTTTGGGGGGAAAAAAACTTCTTTGTCGTAAGCAAATATCTGTGAATATGTCCTGCAGACGTAAGCTCAAACTGCATTTTCTAAACATTCTTCTGGCTGTGTGATTCTTCAAGTTTTACTCGGTTATTAAGAAAACGGACACTGTCAACACGTGGATCAGTTTGGAGGCCCAAAGTGAAACATTCTGGCTCACTCAGGTCTTTGCATCCTGGGTACAGACGAATTCACACTTGCTGTAGTATTATGGAAGGTTAAAAAAAATGGAGTAAATGCTAAAGATATGCCATATTCTAATTTTTAAAAAAGTCACATATCCTTAATACATTTTTTTTCCGAAGTACTTCAAATTTCTTCTACTTTAAAAATTAATTCCTTTCCATAGCTTTAAGGAATAAAGTTAGGTCATTGATCTTTTAAGAATTGTAAGCAGAGAACTGTCCCCTGAACACTGGCTTGTCTCATAAAGAAATCATCTAATAATCAAAGCAGAGCTTTCTGCAAACCGACAGGGGTTGCTGACCCGCCCATCATAGGCGGTTACGCTCAATCACTGCCCTCTGGTATCTTCCCAGTGACATCATTTTCAAGAACTTTCTGTGACACAAATGTAAATCAACTATATCTATATTTGCTAATAGACTCCACATTGAAGTAACAAACCTAAAACATCTCTAAAATGGCTAAGAAGCTATTTTTAAAAACTCTCCAGTGTCAACAATTGAACCGTGTTTCTCCCCCAGACCTGACTCACCCTGGCCAGGGATGCTGGTGTGCCCCTCCCCCAGTCAGACCCCCTCTGAGATCACCGCGCACCTGCCTCAGTCCAATGAGCCAGTTCACCACATAGGTTGATTCTAAACCAAGTTCCAACTGCTGAGATATATTTTAAAACTATCAAATTTTTTTAAAAAAGGAATTACTTTACATTTTTTTTGGTTTTGTTTTGTATCTTAAATTCCACCAAAACAAAAATCAGTTCACGAGGGATCCTAGGCCTAAAAGTAAAAAAGCTAAAACCATAACAACTTTTAGACTGACACGTAAGAGAATATCTCCATCACTTGGGGAATAGGCAAAGGTTTCTCAGGGCACAGCAAAAATCATAAAAGAGAAAAAATGGATAAATTAGACTTTACCAAAATTAAAAGTTTCTACTCATCAAAAGGCATTAAGAAAACAGGCAAGGGGCACCTGGGTGGCTCAGTTGGTTAATCGTCTGCCTTCTGCTCAGGTTAGGATCCCAGGGTCCTGGGAGCGAGTCCCGTCTTGTGCTCCCTGCTTAGCGAGGAGTCTGCTTCTCTGCTTCTCCCTATCCCTCTGCCTCTCCACCAACCCCATCCCGCTCGTGCTCTTCTGTCTCAAATACATAAATTAAAAATCTTTTAAAAAAATAGAAAGAAAATGGGCAAGCCACAGGAGAAAACATTTACAAAACACATCTCTGACAAAGACCTGGTAGATACAAAAAATCTGCATGGCTCAAAAACAGAGGCAACAAACAACTCAGTAAAAATGAGTAAATGACTAGAATAGACACTTCACAAAAGAATATGTAGGAAAGGCCAATAAGCACATGAAAAAAGCGTTTAACATTATTAACCAATAGGGACGGTATCAATGAAACTTATAACGCACCCACCACCAGAGGCAGGGCAGGGATGGGGAGGACTCAGAAAGTCTCAATGGGAGGACAGAATGGTGCACTTTGGGGAAAGGCCTGGCAGTTACTTACAAAACTAAACGATCACTTCCTGTGACCCAACTATTCCCTTGTTAGGTATTTCCTCAAAAGAAATGAAAATATAGATCTACAAAAAAGACTGTACTTGACCATAGCAGCTTCACTCAGAATAGGTGGAAAACAGGTGTTCATCAACAGAGGTACGGGTCAACAAACAGCAGTATATTCATACGATGGAATACTACCTAGCAATGAACGGCTGTTGATAAATATATATATAACGATAAGATGAATCTCTAAAAAATTATAATGAACAAAAGGAGCCACATACAAGCACTGCATGATTTCCATCTGCGTGAAGCAGGGCAAGCATAACAAACCTATGCTGAGAAAACATACAACCCTGGTTGTGGATTGCGGGTGGGTGGGGGGGAAGGAGGGCACGGACTGACCTCAGAAGGGCATGAGGGAACTTTCTGGAGTGGCGGTAATATTCTAACTCTCAATAAGGATTTTGTTTAAACAGACATATCCATTTGTCAAAACTCATCAGTATAATGAGGATTTATGCATTTCATCATATGTAAATATTTTATCAAAAGGGAAATAAAGAACTGTAGACAAATACAGAGTTCTACTTAATGATATGCATACTGAAGTCTTTAGGGGGAAGTGTATTTACCCATAACTTAGTTTGAAAAGCATCAAAAATATGTGATAAAGCAAGCATATTAAACTGATTAAATGATCAATACTAGAATTTACGTCGGGGTATTGGCTGTTCACTGTAAAAATCTTCAATTTATCTGCATGTTTGAAAATTTTCATAGCAAGAGGTTCAGTAAATAACACTAGTGAAAATCCTTACGGTCATGGTTCAGAAGTCAAGTGACTAGCTACCTATACCTAAAATGAGCTATCAGATCTACTACTATGGAAGGCTTGCAACTGAGAACCTGTCAAGGTCAAATAATGACCAAGTCAGGTCTCTATTCAGCTTAAGGAAATCCTTCTCAAAGCCCAAAATGGAAAATGGTAACCATGAACAAATTTGCTCTTCCGTAGGTTCCAAAGCAGTTAAAACATATGGGGAGGTGGGGAGGGGTGGAAAGGGAAACCCCCCAACTTCAAAAGTGATTACAAGAAGCATGAGATCTGTACTTGGAAAAAAATAGGATTACTTTATTCACAACAGATACCTGACCTAGGTAAACAACAATCCAAGCAATCCTGTAGTTTAAACGTGTTCCCTACGAGATCTCTCCCAATGGTGTGGATTGTGGGGAGTCCTGTTAGATCCAGGAGAGGTCTAGAAGCAGGCTACAGTGGGGCATGACTCAGAGAGTAAATGTACCTCGTTCACTGGGCACCCTGAGTCTGACCCTACGTGCCATCTAAATAGTCCAGCTTTATTTCGAATGACAGATTTAAAATTAAAAGTTCATTTTGGTTACATAAAAAATCGATTTCTTAATGTTCTTTGGAAACTTCATACAAATATACAAGTATGAGAAATTCATAAAGATACTGAATGTGCCCAGATGGGAGATCTGTGGCTAAAATAAACAGATGATCCTGCAAACATCCTATATACTCTGAGCAAAAGGAAAGACTTAATAGATAAATTGCAATTCAGAAATCTAATTAATACTTTCTGAAAACAATATAGAAGTCTGCTTTTCTTCTCTGGGGCCTATTTTGCCTTTGGTCATACAAAAAAAAGGGAATGTGTCATTCTACTCTTTGGCATAGAGTTGATATGAAAAACACAGTGACACCTTTACATCAGATAAATATTGCAACAGTATCTTACAGAACACACCCTTTCTGAATCCTACAAAGGTAAATTACACTTAGCAAATTTTATCAACACTGACAATGTGTGGAAAGATTTTGAACACGATTACAGGCGCTGGCTGGGATCCGTAGAATTCGGTTTGAACACGTTCAAGATTATCACCTCAACTCTGCCCATGGTTGCATGTGGTACTTGCTTTGTGGATTTCAACGATGCCATGTTCCCTAGGTTTTGACATCTAAGTGATTTTTGTTGGAAGAACGGGAAAACCTGAGCTCATTCAGTACTTAGAACCTACAAACCAGCTGAAAATTAGACTAAGAGAGCCCGTAGCTTGGAAACTATCTGAATTTCATAAAAGGTCCGGGCGAGTGGTAGTTCATTTTAGATGAGAGCTAACAGCCACAATAAACAGAAAGCTTGGGGTGGGGTGGACAGGGTGAAGGAGGGAAGCAAAAGAATGCCAAGCGCTGAGCAAATTCTTAACAGAAAAATCACTACAAAACATTTTTTTAATGGTGAGATTTCTTTTAGATAGTCTCAAACTTTTCAGTTTATAGAAGCCAACTGGTAAACATTTCACTATCTGTCAGAAAATTTATATTATCAATATCAATATCAATATTTTTATTTATTTCTAGTTTCTTAATTCATTGATTCAACAAATGTTTATGCACCAGACTCTGGGGATACAATGTGGATCAGCCCCCTGCTTCATGGAATTTAAATTATTAGAGTAGCTGACAATAAACAAATTGTCACATAAGTAAATGGTAGTGTTACACGCTCATTAGATGCTATAAAGGAAAGCTACATGATGTTTTGGGACAGTTCAGTCTCCTGAGCAGGCCCAGCAATGGTTTTCCCAAGGAGCAGTGACTGCATAGAGTCTGGAGGACAGCGAGATTTAATGAGGGATGAGTCAAACTCAACACCACTTGCTTACATCACTGAAATCTTGATGCGACTCAATGCTCAGGATTACAGCATTTCCCTGAACATTTAGTTCAGGACCCACGGGACCCTTGTACTGAGGCTGATTTCTGGGAAAGAGAATTTAGGTGTTGGTGAGTCTTAAGGAAGCAGGAGTGCCCCTAGCAAAGATCACAGAACTCTGCTAAAGTGTAGCAAAGCCAGGAGAACTGAAAGACCTTTTTGGCAGTGGAAGGTATAATCACCATCTCTGAAGATGAAGCATGTAATTCTCAAATCTCTGGCTTTGAAAATGTTGACAAAATCTGGTCTGAGTTGCTGTGAATAACTGAGAGCCTTTGAAAGGCAAGAATTTCAAAGATCGTTATTATTTCAGATCTACTTCCAGAACACATTAGTTTCACTTTTAGTTTTAATGCACAGCATGGCAAACATCCGTGGAATATACCTGTTTGTCTCTGTCTCTGAAATGCACCAGCCAAGTCTGACCATACTCTCTGCTTACTTTCCAGACCCCCCATTCAAAGGCAAACATAATAATCTGGGTAAAGAACCAAATCTAAAATTAGGCCAAATCAGAGACCAGATTAACTGTATCAATCTAAGCAGACACTTGATATGGTTTTCTTTCTAATTCTTCTTCTTCTTCTTTTTTTTTTTTTTTGTTCTTCAGAAAAATATATTTAGGAAAACATTAAGGGAAAGAAGATAGGAAGCAAGAAACAAAAAAAATTACTGCTAGAAAGGATTTTTAGAGACAAACTTTTCCTGGGCTTTCAACTGAGATGAAGTTCAGGGTTGGCTCAGTCTTGGAAGTCTGTACACTGTGGCAGTTGGGGACAGAGCTGTACCTAGAACTCAGAGCTTCTGCCTCCCTGCCCCCCACCCCCAACTACTCTCCTGTTACCAGGAGGCCTCCCTGTCTGCCATTCTGCAGCTGCCTCTCTAATCTGATGCAAACTAATATATTCACTGCCCCCACTTAGACCAGCTCTATTGTGAGTAGGCTACTTTAATTCTCCACAGAGGCCAATTTGGCCAGCATATTTCAGAACCATTTAATAAACTATCCAGACACTTTCAGTATACTAAATGTACCCTCCTGACTTGACTTTGAGATGGCAGAAAATCATGGCTCCTAAGTGGACTGGTAGAGCTGTGTTTACGGACGATGTAAACAGATCTATTTTATTTTCATGGCAGTTTATATCAATATTTTATAACAAATTATTAAACATCAAAAAGTCTACCAACCAGCTTTATCTGGCTAACATGATGTTAGAGAAAATCAGTATTTCTGCTCTGTATTATCATGTACATAAAAACAATGCTAATTGTAACTATATTGGACCCAGCACAACTTCTGATTCCAATGAAAAGGTACAAATGCTAATTACAAATTACTTTAGTTATTAAAGCAGAATGTTCTATGCTTTAGGTGGTATTTTCTTCAAATTCTGTATTTTGGACAACCCCATGAAAAACAAGTAAAATTCACCAATATTTTAAAAGCAAGTCAAATGCTTAGATCATGCTAATTTTTTGGTAAGATTTCAAAAAGTACTAAAATCAATTAAAATTACCTAGGTAACTAGGTATGTGTATTCTCTGAGTGCTATTAGGCACAAATCTCAAGAGTGCAAGTCAATTGAGCCAACAGAGTAGGAAATTTCTAATTCACAGAATATCTCTATTTTTTGCATGAATAAAATGGACTTAATAATGGTTATTAACTCAACTGCAGAAAAGCACAGGTAAAGACCATCTAGTAGCAAACTTTAAAGTCTGTAATCATTCATAACACAATTGGATCATGCCATTATGACTGCAGCCATTGTTTAAATGAGATGTATTTGGTCCTCGAAGCTTCTGCAAATTTAAAAAATAGAGTCGTATCATCAAAATAGATTTGCATCTGGTGACCCAGAAAGGATTGGAAAATCATAAAACTACACAATGAAAATTCCAATATGTTGTAACGTGTGTGTGTGTGTGTGTCTGTGTGTGTGTGTGTGTGCGTGTATCCTTTTCTCTTACTTTACTCCAAGTTATCACATTGAAGTGCAGAGTGGAAACTTTCACAAATGAGCTTTACGTTAAACAGACAAACACACACAACCTATTCTGATTAATATAAACAGCTGAAACATCCTTAAACATGCAATCGTGTGAATACTTTGCAAGACATTTTCAGGAACACTAAGAATGCAAGATACTAGCTTGCCCAGAAACAAAACTGAACATTTCCCTCACCCTTTAAAGCTCCGTAACAAGGTAGAAGAGACATTTCAAATTCAAATGAACAGTATTTCAAAATATGTTTCTATCAGTCCTTCAGCAGTGACAAAAATGACATGCTGACAACTCTTAAAAGGATTTTGCTCACTTATCATTACTAGAGATTGTCACACTGACATTTTGCATGTGCATGGCAAATTTCCAAACCAAAGGATTATGAAAAATATTAGAACTCAGATCCAAAGTTTGTTGTTTTTAAGAGTTTTCTTTTTCTTTCTTTCTTGTTCTTCTTTTTTTTTAACATGCCGCTATGCGGTTTAGGTCTCTTACATTTCAGCAATAAATACTGAACGGCAGTTTCCTAATTTGGCTCATCCTTGAAAAGTATTACAGTCAGTCCAGGGAGAAAACATTTTCTGTTTGAAAAAGGAAACCACATGCTCCAGTGTCTACCACCCCTGGTGGTTTTCTAGAAGAGATAAATTCAACAATCTAAACAATCATGTGTTACGTATCTGTAGGTTGGAGTTCAGTTATGCTGGCCTTACAAAGTTCTCTTACTAAGTTTTCAAGAAACTTAAATTCTGCATGGAGTGGGACAGAGCTCTTTGCTGCATATTGTAATCTGACACTAGGCTGAAGTTGACTAAGTTTAAGTAACCCAAGAGGAACTGTTTCCTGCTTTCTGTTAGAACAGTCTACAATGACCTGTAGTAACTCTGCTGAGGCAGGGGTTACTATCGGGCATTCTGTGCTGCTATCAGGAAGTCAGTTGGGGTTTTAACCTTCTTTTTCCCCTTGCGTTGTGGCACTGAAACCGAGTGTTTGTAAGAATTCAACCCTGCTCCCTCATTGTTTATAAAGACAAGAAAAACCACAAGAGCTAGAAAATGTGCCCCAGGCCAACTAGGCGGCTCCCGGTTCACCTTAACAAAAGGGTTGTGCCCTGGAAAAGTTCTCAGTTGTGAACCAACTCACTCTGCAGCAAACACATTCGCCTGTGAACATCTCTGGGGAGATGCAACGGCCCTTTCTAAATGGAATCAAAAGTCTATTTGACATTGGTTTATTTCAGTGTCACCTTACCTAGTCTGCTCCTGTAAGATGAGATGAGGCTCCACGAAGAACTTGACTCTCAGTTTAAGCCGGTAAGGGGCTAGACCATCCATCTGCTGGGAGATCCGATTTCTCAGATTTAGCCATAAACTTTCACCTTTGCTACCCGTAAATTGCAGTCCAAAATAATCAACTTCTATAATTCCCAATCGCCTGCACACCTAGAACAAAAATGAATGCAACATAGATGAGCAAATGGTCCCTGCAGTCGAAGCAAATCCAGGGACACCAGCTGGGTCTAAGAGTCCTGCCTACTTTTCATAAAGTTCAACAAAGGTGTTACAATGCCGGCCTTAAGCTGTAAGAACAAACTTCTAAGATCCCAGTGTTGCTAAACCAATAGAAGGGCTTGTGCTTCCTTTAACACCGGAGACACCCTCAATTGCAGCAGAGAAAAAGGAGTCCTCAATAGTAGCCTTTCAGAAAGGCTGAGGAAGGGAATCTGCAGGGTATTTTCCCTCTTACTCCAATCACTGGAATTTCCTCCACCAGCACGATCTGCACAGCTGATTTGGCAGATTATCTGGACAATTTTAACCATCTGGACTCCGAAAAAACAAACACATTGAGGAAACACGCCACAAGTGTCAGCTAAGCTTGTTACAAGAGGTTTTCCAAACATCTCAGGTCTAGGGGGTTTGAGGGCACAGCTTTCCACTTGAGATCAAATCTGCTGTCTGTCATAGCAACATGCACTGTTTCGAACCATTCTTCTTGACTCCTAAGTAAATGCGTGCTTTAAAGGCAACGGAGTGGAGGACCAAAACCCATGCTTCTCTTGAACCCTGCAAACCGGGAGGTGCGGGTGAACGGTCCATCTGAGAAGCAGCAAGAGACAAGGGCCCCGCTTGTCTGATAAGCAACCCCAGGGACCTGCGACCGCCAGCTGCCACCTCATCTCAGGACTCAGATGGCGCTGCCAGACCCCGCGGGGACCCGACAGGCGGCATCATGCACACACCTGCGGCAGGTGTGCTGGGCTGCCTTCTTCCGGGAAAGTGCGGGGCTGGGGGCGGGGGGGAGGGTGGGAGGCCCGCCTCGCGCGTCCTCTGGCCGCCTCCCCACGCGCTCCCAGCCTGCGGGGACCGCGTGCCCCAAGGCCGCGAGGAGGAGGGGGCGCGGGCCGGGTGCCCGGGGCGCGCTCCCCCCCGGCCGCCGCCGCAGCGCCGCCCGCCCCCGGGCAAGCGGCGCGCCTCGGCGCCTGGCGCCGCCGCGAGGCCCCTCGGCCGAGGGGGATCGGCCGGGGCCCCCCGCCTGGCCCCTCGTCGTCACCTGGTTGAGGCAGTCTTCGCCGTTGGCTTTCGCCTCCACCTCCACCTCCATCAGCACCGCGTCCGGCCTCGTCACATAGCACAGCATGGCTGGGGCTGCCGCTGCCGCCACAGCCGCCTCGTCTTTGGTGTGCGCGGGGCTGCCGCCTCGCCACCGCTCAGACCCAGCCCCGGGCTCGGCGAGGCTTGCCCTCGGGTGCAGAGCTGCAGCCCGCTACCCCACACCCCACGGCCCCCCGCGCCCTCCTCCCCACCACCCCCTCGCCAGCCCGCCCGACCGCCAGCTGCCCGGGTCTCCGCGGCGGCGCCGCACTCCAGCAGCCCGACTGCCTGCGGCGCGACAGGGACTCCTCTGATATAGTGGCCCCGCCCCCTTCGGCTAGGGACCCCGCCAATCACGGCGGCCCCGCCCCTCCTCCGCCGCCCG
Organism: Ursus americanus; assembly: GCF_024610735.1. Taxonomy (NCBI): domain Eukaryota; kingdom Metazoa; phylum Chordata; class Mammalia; order Carnivora; family Ursidae; genus Ursus; species Ursus americanus. Next base: position 19,580,240 of record NC_142158.1, on the reverse strand, counting down.
GCCAGCCAATAGCGGCGCCCGTTCGGCCGCGGCCCAACCTGCCGGCGCCGGCCGAGTTCCCCCGGCCGCCCCGGGAGGTGGCAGCTTGCGGACGCCGAGGGCTGCGGGAGGAGGGAGGCTCCGGGACGCACCCGCCGCTTCTGCCCGCTGGGCGACGCTGCTCCCAGCCGGTGACCGCCCGGGGCTCCCAGGCGGGGGCTCCTCTCTGTTGGGCTGGAATTGACAGTGATTCCACGCCTCCGCCTCCGAGCTGCCGCCGTTCTTCAGAAGCCTTGGATCGCTCCAAGAACGCTTTTCGGGAGAGGTGCACACAGAAAAGGAAAGGGAGCCACCCCAAAGCCCAAAGCAAACTCTTTTCCCCTGCGGTTTGCTACAGTGGGTTGTTGGAAGGCGGAATGGTTGCTCCTCGTTTTCGACCTCATCAGTTGAAAAACAAAATCTGAGTACAAAAGTTTTTGCAGTTGACCACTGAGCCGGGGAGCTTGATCTAATGCTTCTGTATAAATCCTTTCCAGAGGCTTCTATTTACTGGTTGTGCTCAACCAAAGCACCTTAAGGCTCTAAGGCCCTATCTTGTGTAGTGCATCCTATCTTGTGGGTTATCCACTCACTAAACTTTAACTGAGCACTTCCTGTGCTGCCAGTCCCTTCTCTCAGGCTGGTTATCCCCATCTTGAAGGTTAGGGACTTATCTCAGAACCTAACAGGTGGTAACCTCAGTAGTAGCTATTAATAATTCAAGGCCTCCTACTCTTCACTCATTTACTACTTGTTCCTTTTGCCACTACATTCATTAGCCTACCTCTTTGGTTTCTTTATAGGAGAAAGGAGAAGATGTGGGTTTCAGCCTTGGACCCTTGGAAAACCTACTGCCTCTCTCTCTGAAGTTCAGTGTTTTCAACAGTAAAATGAAAACCACACTATCTGCTCTGCCCTTCAGCCACCCCCCAAGTGTTGCTGGGAAGAGCTGCAGAGATATGCTCATAAAAGCATTTGAATGACTCCGTATTTGCAAGGAGATCTATAATGTCATCTCTGCCATTGCCTGCCAATAGCTTCTGTTCTCACCCCTTTTCCTGAGTTTCAATGATCTCCGTCCCAGTGGCTTTTATTGCCAAAGAAATAGGAAGGGCATCGGAGCAGAAGGCTACAAGGAAGGATATCATCATAGTCTTTCACTAAAGCCAACTACGGGTAAAATTGTAAGTAGTCAAAGTCCTTACCCCCAGTGTTGCAGGTGGACCTAATGCACTCAGAGTTTTCTTTGTGTCTTAACAATACACCTCATGATCTATCGTAGTGCTGAAATATTCTCCTCTCATATCAACTCCTGCTCCTCATTCCCTTAAATCCAGTTTACTGACTGGGAAATTTATCTGGGAGGCAATATTTGGATCACTGTTATCTAATCTATGCTTAAGCACTAGCAACTTTAGGACAGGAAGAAAAGGTGAGGGCCACGATGGGGCCCAGGTGTATTGGTTAATAGTTTTGTTTATGAACAACTAACCTGGCTAACCCAAAGCCAGCTAACCAAAAGTTGGCTAACTTAAGCAACAGGAAATCGAGTGCACAACTTTTGGAAGCTCATAAAATCAATGGGGACAAGGCATGGAAATGAATAGGAAGGGAGAAATATTGGATGACCGAAAACAAAAATAAAAAAGACAAAACAAGCAATGGCAGAAACCAAACACTTGTTTTGTTGAGAAACCACTTTAAAAATAACTTATATTTTTGGTTTGGCAGGGATATATTTAATCCAAATCCAGATTATGCTCCTGCTGTGGGATGGTCGATAAAGGTTCTAATTGTTTTTGAAACTAAGAATCACCAGGTAGGTGGGTGGAGGGATGGGTGACATAGATAAGGGGGACTAAGAGCGCAGTTACCGTGATGAGCACCGAGTAATGTACAGAATTGTTGAATCATTATATCGTACTCCTGAAACTAAGAGAACACTGTATGCTAATTATACTTCAATAAAAAATGAGTAAATAAAAAAGAATCAACAGATCAGTCTGAGGAGGAAACAGCTTTTTTTCAAAGATTTTATTTATTTCAGTGAGAGAGAGAGAACAAGCAGGGGGGTGGGCAGAGGGAGAGGGAGAACAGATTCCCCACTGAGCCGGGAGCCTGGTGTGGGGCGGGATTCCAGGACCTTGGGATCATGACCTGAGCTGAAGGCAGATGCTTAACTGATTGAGCCACCCAGGCGCCCCGAGGAGACAGATTTCTTAAAACAAAACAAGGCTAAAAACACGAAAATGGCACTTGAGGAGGTGGAAGAAATCCTGATGACTGAAAAGAAAAATAATATTGGCTTCTACTAGCATATATGGAAAATATGAGACCATAACCTCCCTTCCTCTCCCTCACTCCCTCCCTCCTTCTCTCTCTCTGGTCCCTCTCTTTCTCTCCTAATTTCTTCCTAGAGGAGAGATAGAGACTGGTTAGTTAGGGAATGAGAAGGCTGAGTTTGCTGGGGGTGAGAAACACATTATGTTCAAAGACCTGGTTAGGGAATAGAAAGCCCACAGAATTACTTCCTAAGAGGATCCCACCATCTGGTAATGCTACTAAACGTCTGGAGCCAGTTTCGAGCCCCAGCTGGGTCTAACTGCAAAATCAGAGACTCCGAACACCCCGGCCTGGGGGTGGTAACCGTGTTGGATACAGAGCTGTGACGGATGCGGTTCTGAAATAGGCAGAGAGGTGCTACATTTTATCTGCGTCTGCCTTCTTTTGCTGACAATTAGCTATCCCCTTTTAAAGGATTAAAATTAACCAGCAAAGTAGAAGGACCAGCTGCACGAAGGTAGAATTTTAAAACAGAAACCGTAACTAAGTGGTCGAGTTGGCTAACCAGCAGAGTCCTGGCCGTTCGAACACACCCAAAGCAGTACAGTTTTCTGTCTCCTGACTAGGGCTCAAGCCTGAACACTAGGTACTATTTGAAGGATGTGATGTGATGGTTGAGTGGCTGCAAAATTTTTCTTCTGGCTGAGTGCAAGGTGTGATCTGGCCAGGTGATACCTGTCCTTGCTCATTTCTCTCTCAACGCTGCCCCTGCCCCTGCAGACACCCTGCCCTGGGTCAAAGAAAAGCCCCTTCTCTTTACATCTCCACCTTCATTTGTGGCTGCAGGGAGAGAAGAACATTTGTGGCTGCCTAAAAAAACACGTCCTTTTGCTTCCACGCATTATTTAAGCTGATTCTCATAAGCAGTGCTTTGTCGAGCACAAGTAGGTTAGAATGTGTTGAGTGAGCCGTGATCTCTCACTGGACATATCAGACTTGTAAAACCAAGAGTGCTTCAATTTGATCCTGGCCTCCCATCAAAGCAGAGCATCTCGTTTCCCAAACTGCTGGTTTGAGGAGCGGAGGAAGAGAGGGAGAAGAGGCAACGCCCTGTCTCACAAACCCTGGAACATATAAAATGGTTTCATCTTCATTAATGGGCAGTTGAAATGATTTTATGTTGTGGTGAGAGTAGTTCGTGCCCATGGCAGACTACTCGGAAAAGACAGAAGAGCCACGTCAGGCATTTCCGGTGAGTGGTGATGTTTTACTTTCATATGGTGAATGCGATGTGCTATTAATCTTGTGATATTATCAAATACTGCCCATGAATTTCTGGAGACATATCAAGAGAGCAAGAGACGCTTGGGGTGGGGAGTTCCCAATCTACAGCTAATGTTAAGAGCATTAGAACAATTATAAACAGAAAGAACAACCTTCGTGAAAAAGTTCCAACAATTAATGTTTCTCAGCTGTCTTGTCTTCTGGACTACTGCGCCTTCTTTTATTTGCTTTTCTTCTCACTGCTAGTATGCCCTGAGATGTCACATTTTGTGGTAATGCTTACTTCTTGGGCATGGATCATTTCGTTGAGAGATGCTCAGAGCTGGGAAATCAGTTCCAACTTGGTACGTTTTGTGTAACAACAGAAATGTTTCATTTAATATTTCGATGCCTAGCCTTCATTGATGGGGATGGTTAAGAATTAGCCATGTGCTCTTACACTTGCCTTTCAAGTCTGGCGATATGCTTATCCACTCACAACAGGGTTCACCATCATTTTGACCTTGAATGAGGCTGGACCCATGGCTCAAACTCACAAAGCTATCCTAACTGGTGGTGTTCTAACCAGTGGGTCTATAATGACAGCTCTCCTCTGTCCCTCCCTTGTCTGGGCATGCCTTGCTGTAAAAGATGTCTTGTGTGCATGGATGTGACTCAGAACTTGGTGGGGGTGGCCCTGTCCAAGATCAGTGGCACATTAGGCCATACCAACTTTCCAGAGAAAAAGTGACGACTGTTAGAAGTGCTATAGAAGGGACACCTGGGTGGCTCAGTTGGCGAAGCATCTGACTCTGGATTTCTGCTCAGGTCACAGGATCTCAGGGTCATGAGATCGAGTCCCAAGTTGGGCTCCACACTCAGTGGAGTGTCTGCTTGGGATTCTGTCTCTTCCTCTCCCTCTGCCCCTCCCCCAGCTCATGCCCTTTCTCTCTCTCAAATAAATAAATAAATAAATAAATAAATAAATAAATAAATAAATCTTTAAGAAAATGCTATAGAAATCTGCAAAGTACATGAAAATCAGCTACAGCTGTTGGAGGAACCACACACTTCTACTAACAATACCGAAAACAATGTAATGAAAACGATGAGTGCTTTGGAAAGAGGCAACTTCTCACTAAACTTCAATTACCCCATCTCCTCCCAGCTCATTTACTGGTGCTGACATTTGCATTGTTTATATCACTCGATATGCAAATCTTACTCCTCTTTCGGTTATTCAATATTTTGTTCTGGTGGTGTCCTCAGAGATTGTGATTGTTTGAAAATGACTTGAAAACAAGTCTAATTCCACCCTGGCAGTCTCCTAGTGGCTCTAAGTAACAGCACACTCCAGCAGTTGCTTTCTCCTCTTTCCCGTGTTCAGGATTCTTGGGAGAACTGAACAGGAAACTATGGCATTCCAGGCGGAAGGGAAGAAGTCTTGTCTCATTCATGAGGGATCTGGACCTCAGATCCTAGCCCTACATTTCCCTCCACAACACACAGTTCAGTACTGGAGCCCAGGAACACAGCAGTGATTAAGTGGGGGTTGTGAGTATTTCCCAGACTGGCATAGCAGGAGATCCTGCCCTCCCTCAGGTCCAGACTTCCAGGGGAAGAGACATCTGAGCGTGTGCTCCTTGGTGGTTGGTGTGATCCTTGGTGATTGGTGTGCTCCTTGGTGGTTGGTGTGATCCTTGGTGTCCACCAAGAGCTAGGACTACATGGGTACTATGGAGCCCAGACAGTAAACCGGGTCTTGGGCTGATCTACCTAGATTTTGTGAAGTCCCCCTTGGTTATCTCTTACTCATTTGTAAAACTTGCCCAAACAGCCCAGCCCAGTATTAGCTTTGCAAAGATTATAGTGAGAATGGCCTCAGGACCTCCCTTGGGTCTGAGTTCTAAAGTAGAACACCCCTGGAGCCAGTGTGGAAGCAATAACAGTAATCCCAAGAGAGTAATTCTAGAGAAAGGCGAGAAGTCCAGCTGCCCACACTATGCGGGATGTTTACTTCTGATTTCTCATCTTGGAGGGTATGGTTTGTAATTTTGTTCAGTGTCTTAGTTTGCTCACACTGCCATAGCAACACACCATAGACTGGGTGGTTTAAGTGACAGAAATGTCAGCAGAGACAGCCTCACAGTTCTGGAGGCTGGAAGACCAAGATCAGGCATGGTCAATCCCCGGTTTGCTCTTGTCCTGTGTCCTCGCATGATGGAGAGAGAAGAAGCAAGCTCTCTGATGTCACTTCTCATAAGGGCACTAATCCCATCACGAAGGCCCCACCCTCCTGACCTCGTGTAAATCTAATCACCCCCAAGGGCCCCACCTCTAATACCATCACATTGAGGGCTAGAGTTTCAACATAGGAAATTTGGGGGACACTGATTAGTCCATAGCATTCAGAAAGGCAGCACTCTGTCTATTCCCACATACATTTCACATCTTGATCCATTTTCATATAATGAGTAAATTCAAATGCGTGTCTATTAGCATTGACCTGGGGAGGGAGCTATTAATAGCTCACCAATGGAGGTTTGGTTCCTATTTTCACTGAGTAATATAGTAACTTGTTAGCTAAAGTACAGTTCTTTCTAGCACATGTGTTTACAGGATATAAACTGAGGGGCAGGTCTGCTATGGAATTCACTACAGTGAAATTGAACATAGTCTTGTATTTGTCTACGCTAAAAGCAGGAAAAGAGTAAGGATAAACAAACCAGCAAACAAGATACTTATAACTGATAGCTTTGGCAGTGCACAGTTCATAAATTTGCTCATTGCTGTTATTATCATTACTCACTGCTATGAACCTTTATTTGTTCTTAGCATTCACTCATTTATTCAACAAATGAACGCTATGCCAGGCATTGGTGATAGAGCAAAGAACAAAGCTGCCTCACGAAACTTACATTCCAGGAAAGGAAACAGACCATCAACAGGATAAGCTAGTAAACCGTAAATGCTGAACAAAAATGAAAGCAAGGAAGGGGGACAGGAAGCAGAGGGGTGAGGGGTGTAGTATGATTTGCAATTTGGGATAGGTTGGCCATAGAAGGCTCATGGAGAAAGTTACAGAAGCAAGACTTTAAGAATGCCAGGGGCCCCTGGCTGGCTCAGTCAATAGAGAGTGCGACTCTTGCTCTCAGGAGCTTGAGCTGGAGCCCCACGATCAGTGCAAAACTTACTTTAAAAAAATGCAAGGGATGGTGAGGGGGAGTCCCGTGGATGAATATTTGTGGGGAAAGCCTTCCTGGAAAAGAAAGTCCCCGGGGCAAAAGTCTTTGAAGGGGCTGTGGCCACAGCGGGGGACAGAGGGAATGAACTTGAGGGCAAAGGGGGGCATTAAGCAGACTAGTGACATGAGTCTGAATTACATATATTGTTAAAAATCACTGCATTTATTTTCCTCGGATTTTAAAGATAAAGTCCAGTAGAAGTAAACATGTAAATAATTGACAAATTATCTCAGTTAGAAATCCTTACATTTGAACCTACTTTCCCTTCCAGATACCGACGTTCAAATCCACTGTTATTTTTTTTTTTCCTTTTCCGTCAACCGAAAAAAACTTTCTTTCATCTTTTTCTCAGAATCTGGTCACCAAGGAATGGTGCAAGTAAGTGCAAGGAGGACAATGTTTAAGCACCAAATCTCTTTATCTCAGGGTGTAATTTAGATGGAGAGTCTTGTAATACAAAATTCTAAATAGCTTCATTGTAATAGACTAGAACACAAGATTCCACTTGGTTTGATATCATTGTTCTTGTGATGGCTAAAAGATATTTTGATTGATCAAAGACAGATTGCCCGAGACAGGTGTCAGATCTGAGGATTGTGATGGATGAAGACTAAGGTATACTTCTGGGTGCTTTTAGAATAACACAATTCTCCTCTGCCTTTGCTAGCCCCGGTTAGTAAGAGGTCTTTCTCAGATTGTAGCTATTTTTAACCATCTTCAAATATATATATATATACACACATATATATATACACATATATATATATATAATTTAAATCTTATCTGTAGTTATTTTTAACCAGCTTCAAATATATATATTTTTTAAATCTTGTCTAGCTGTGAAAACGTTTACTCGAAAACCTGCAAGTCTAAGATAGGACATGAACGCAAGGTATAAAATGAAATAACATAGGCAACAACACTTGGAAGAGAAAAAGTGATATTCAAATGTACGGTGATAAAATGATATTCCTTTAAATTCTCCCGTATGTTGTGTGCCTTTGTCACCCATTCAAGGTCCTGATGCGTACATCAGTTCTCTTAGGGGACAATTCCCACTATACAAAACATTAGTGATGTTCGTATAGTAAGACAAGTCAGATCATTATTTATTGTAAATATTAAATTGTGTTTTGCAGTTAGAATTTTAGTGTATGTTGGGGTGCCTGTGTGACTCAGTCAGTTAAGTGTCTGCCTTCCGCTCTGGTCATGATCCCAGGGTCTTGGGATCGAGCCCCACGTTGGGCTCCCTGCTCGGTGGGGAGCCTGTTTCTCTCTCTCTCTCTGCCTGCTGTCTGCCTATGTGTGCTCTATCTCTCTGTCAAATAAATAAATATAATTAAAAAAAAAAAAGAATTTTTGCATATGTCATGAAAAGCAAAACATATTATCAATAATTAAAATTATTCTAAGTATTTACATTGGTGCCTTGCAATATTTACGTAATGTTAACAAGACCATCTTCAAACTTCAAACTTTAAAACCTATCTTTTATTACTGAAAATTTTTTATTTGACATAAATTTAGGCTTACAGAAAAGAATAGAATGAAGTTTCCCAATACAGCCCTCAAATATTAACATTTGATTACATTAGCTTCACCTTTCTCTCTCTTTATGTATCTAATTTTTTCCTGAATTGTATGAGAGTAAATGACAGACATGCTGTTACCTTTAACCCTAAATACTTCATAAGTATTAATCCAAATAATTATCCAGATATCCCAAAATAAGGATATTATCTTACAGAATCATATGTGATTATCAGAATCGGGAAGTTAAGATTGGTGCAATACTATTGTTTAATACCCAGATCTCATTCATATTTCACCAGTTGTTCCATGGCTGTCTTTTCTCGCAAAAGAAAAACACCGGATTATGCATCGCATTCTGTGGTCAAGTCTCCCTACCTTCCTTTGACCTGGAACGGTTTGTCAGTGTCTCGTGGGCCTCGTGAAGAGTACAGATCTTGTAGAACATCCCTCAGTTTAAGAATGATCATTTTGTGCAAGTCAAGCAGAGAGAGACAATTATCATATGGTTTCACTCCTACGTGGAACATAAGGAATAGTGCAGACGACCATAGGGGAAGGGAGGGAAAACTGAAGGGGAAGAAAGAAGAGAGCGAGACGAACCATATGAGACTCTTGACTCCGGGAAACAAACTGAGGGTTGCAGAAAGGGAGGTGGGTGCGGGGACCGGTAACTGGGTGATGGGCATTAGGGAGGGCACGTGATGTGATAAGCACTGGGTGTTATTCTCAACTCATGAATCATTGAACATTATATCAAATACTAAGGATGTACTATACTTTGGAAAATTGAATTTAAATAAAAAAACAAAACAAAACAAAACAAAAAAAGAATAATCATTTTTTAGGTAAAAGCCAAAACAAAAAACAAAAAAACCATCCAGCATGTAACCTTGTAACCCCATGTAACACACAGAACACCATCTAACGTGCATTCAAAAGAAGTGTAAGCATTTTATAAAAGTCCATGGTGTCCCTTTTACACGCTTTTTCTGTTTTCTAAATCGATTGTCACTTAAGAGGCTTTCGGACTTGGAATCTCATTCGAGGCCCGAAGGAGAAAGGTTAAGACTTGCGCCTTTAATTGCAGCGACCGTTTGATTGCTGTGACCGACTTCCAACAAGACGGGTTTAAAGTCACTTCTGTTAGGGGTTGGCCATTCCGCGCTGGCCTGACCTTCATGTTGCAGGGTTTTCCGAGCTATATGAGCCCTCGCTGGATACTGTCATTAAAAGAAATCAAACTAGAGAAAGAGTTCACTGCTCATCCTTGCTTCCCTCACCCCGACACTCTCCGGGTCCTGGGGCCTGCATACTCGTCTCAGGAACCTTTCTACCTTCCCGCTAAAGAGACTATGGCCCAGTTGATAGTAATGCTTTGCTGCCCCTCAGCAATCTAACTTCTGTTCCAGTTTTCAGCCCTCCTTCCCCTCGCTGCGGTCATGGAAAACAAAGTGTCGTCGGCCTAAGAGCAGGAAAAGTCTGCCAGCATCCATGGCCCAGAGGAGGCAAGCCCTGTGCTGACGATTTCAAACACCTCAACTCGGGCCGACTCTCAGGTGCTTAGCTTCAAGGTGCTTTCAGCCTTTGTCTCCGTATTGCACAAAGACAAAGATTCGTCTGCAGGCCTCAGAGAGTGAACAGCGCATGTGGGCTCAGCATCCCCCGTACTCATCAACAGCAACATAAGAAGAGAACAGAGAGCGGACAGAATGTGCCCGAGTCGTCAGTGGAGCCCACCGAGCCTTTAGGAGGACAGCATACAGCTCCTCCTCTCCCTCCTTCCTTCGCTGCCCACCCAAGTTTAAGACCAATGCAATAATACCGCTCGAACGTAAAACACACACCAAATTTATGCAGGAACATAACCTGGAAGGAAATATCCCAAGATGTTGGCTGTGATTGTTTTGATTGGCAAGAATCTGTCAAAGAAATTGGAATAGAAAAGAGCTACCTGATTTTCTTTATTTTAGAACTGCATTTAAACGAGTGGCCATGGCTTTTGTTATCTAAAAATAACACTTAAAAACAGTCAGGTGTCATAGTTTCTCAGCATTACTTAAAATATTGATGAAGTTCCTCAAAAAGTTAAAAAATAGAGCTACCCTATGATCCAGCCATTGCACTACTGGGTATTTACCCCAAAGATACAGACGTAGTGAAGAGAAGGGCCATATGCACCCCAATGTTCACAGCAGCAATGTCCACGATAGCCAACTGTGGAAGGAGCTGAGTTGCCCTTCAACAGACGAATGGATAAAGAAGATGTGGTCCATATATACAACGGAATATGACTCAGCCATCAGAAAGGATGAATACCCACCATTTGCATCAACATGGACGGAACTGGAGGAGATAATGCTAAGTGAAATAAGTCAAACAGAGAAAGACAATTATCATATGGTTTCACTCATTTGTGGAACATGAGGAATAGCAGGAAGATCGTTAGGAGAAGGAAGGGAAGAATGAAGGAGGGGGAAACAGAAGGGGAGAGAACCATGAGAGACTCTGAACCCCAGGAAACAAACTGAGGGTTTTAGAGGGGAAGGGGGAGGAGGGAGGGGGGATGGGGAAGGGAGGAGGGGTGATGGGCTAGCCCGGTGATGGGTATTAAGGAGGGTACGTATTGCACGGAGCACTGGGTGTCATACGCAATCAATGAATCATGGAACACTACCTCAAAAACTAATGGTGTACTGTATGGTGAGTAACATAACATAATAATAAAAAAATTCTTAATAAAGTATGTTAAACTAACCAAAGAAGTAAAACTTTGATATAGGCCTCCACTAAGAATAGACTGAAACTCCATTAGTTCGAAGGAAAAATATTAATATCATTCTACTTGGTCTGTCAATTCAAGGTACTAATTAAGCATTCAGGGTATTTCCCCCAAATAATGCCTAACAGGTATTTATTTATACTTGGACAACTAGGTTACTGGAAAAGTAGTAGGAAGTTCTTCTAGTCTTTAAGCTCTACGAAACTCAGGTTTCTTATTTTTTAAAATACCATACATTCTAATTACCTGAAAATCCTTTGAACTTTGTTAATTATGATAATATCATCTCAGTGCCCCAGGACAAATACTAAGGCAGGACCTTTTCGGGGTTATTCCTCTAACACCGACATGTAGTTTCAGATACAAAGGCAGGAACCAGTGGTCTCATGCCAAAGAGATTTTCATGTAGAAGGGTGGGTCGTTATATAGACACACACCAAATGTGTCTTACGTTGGCAAAGTCTGTGATATTTTCGGAGAGAAAAAAAGGATGGTTTCCCTAAGTGAAGAGAAGCAGTAGGTTGCTGGTAACCTAGCCTGCAGTAGGTTTTATCCCCCGACTGTAAGATCATTCTGCTAGAAGGTCTCACTTAGAGGCTTTCATGCAACACCCACCCAGGCAAAATGGAAGTATGGTCAGTGAAGATTGCCAGCCTTCAGCTCGATGGGCTAGCAAGGTGCACTCGGGTGGATTTTAGTGCTGACCTTGCAAGGTGTACCAAAGTCACAATCTGAGGCTCGGTTTTCAGAGCTGTAAAACAGAAGAATCCTGTCCCCCGTTGACCCTGGTTGTTAAAAGTTTTAAATGAAATTAGTTACATGAAAGCACTATTGAAATACAAAGCAGTCATCTTTTCCTTAACGTACAGCGGGAGATACACTTACTTTTCTGTTTCTTAAAGTTGGGAGGATTACAGTACATAACATAATGAAATAAAATAATGTAGAATTACAAAAAAACATGCTCTGCAATGATATCAGAGGACACGTGCATATTCTCTTTAAGAGTCATAGAGAATGGAGGGTTCTTTCTGCCAAGTCTCTGACCACCATAGACGTATCAATGGCTGGGATACCTGGGAGGCTCAGTCGGTTAGGCATCTGCCTTCAGCTCAGGTCATGATCCCAGGACCCCGGGATCGAGTCCTGCATCAGGCTCCCTGCTCAGCGGGGAGCCTGCTTCTCTCTCTCCCTGCCACTCCCCCTGCTTGTGTGTGCGCAAGCTCGCTCTTTCTCTTTCTGACAAATCAATAAATAAAGTCTTTAAATAAAAGTAAACAGGTTACCAATTTTTTTTTATTTTAAAGGAAGTACAAACAGACCTAATTTCCTTTTCCATATCGCTGGATTTGATTTTACAAGGTTATGAAAGATTTTTGCACCTATCCTCATCAGGAATATTGGTCTATAGTTCTCTTTTCTTGTAATATCGTTGTCTGGTTTGGGTATCGGGATAATGCTGGCCTCATAGGACAAGTTGGGTAGTGTTCCCTTCTCTTGTGTTCTCTGGAAGAGTTTATGCAGAGCTGGTATCAATTCTTCCCTAACCGTTTGGTAGAATTCACCAATGGAGCCCTAATTTCTTTCCTCACCAAGGCCAAAGTCCCAAGTCTCCCTACATTTCATCACAGCCGGCCATCTGGCCCGCTGACAGAGCGGAGTGAGCACCCAGCACCGGACTCTTTTCAAGAATGGGGCTGCTTCAGAGCAGAGCAGATCTTTCTAGACATCAGGGAACTTCGTGCCCATCTTCCTAGCGGTGGATGGGTAAACCACAATCTCTGATCTCACTCTCTGTTCCCTTCCCTTAAACCCTGCTGGTTTCACATTTATATTTTTCCTTTTGTTTTTTATTAATATGGGAGAAAACATTTAATTTGGACTACATTTGTTGTTACCGGCCTTGATTTTTCATTTTGTCGAATGGGGTGCATCTGTCCTAAATGCACTTCTGCGCTGGGCTCTTGGAGAGAAGGTCTGTCAAAGCTTTCCTCCACGAAGACCACAGTTTACTCAGCCAAGTCACGGCTACTCATGTGAGCCAAGCAGTTGGCATGAGAGCTGAAGAGCAGAAAAACACCTCTAGACCGGGTGTTGAGACTATAACTCAATCTAGGTAAGTCTAGACGGATCAAACATGGACTATAGTTCTCTATCAGGACTCTTTCTATGTGGCACTTTGTTTTTACCAAATAATTACTAAAAAAAAAAATTACTGAAGTGTTATGCAGTGTATGCAGTTTCATTTTTGGGGGACTTAGCTAGACTTTTAACTTTAAAACAGACAGAAAAGGACCTATAGCAAAATGGAACTAGGCTAAATGGTTTCTTTGAGCTAGCAATACTGATCTTAAGACTAAATGCAGAATTCTCAAATGATATAATTCTTTAAAATTATGCCAGGCCCAGAATTTTCTTCTCCTATTTTATCCTTTTATTTCGGTAAAAGGCTATCATTCTTTTTTTGTCTCCACCTTCCTGATTGTGACTTAAATTGTACATTATACAGGCTTTTTAAAGGGTGAGCTGACTACAATCTAAAGTTATACAGATGTGAGGAAACAAAGCATTTTATCTTTGTGATCTTTATGTGCGGTTTAAAAAAATCCGACTTTCTCCTCTCTTTGTGAAAAAGAATCTAATAGCACGGCCTTTTCCCCTCAATCAGAGGTTATTTTCTGGGCCATCAATCCAACTCTGAATGGTTGATATTCTTTAAAACTCTTAGTGAATAGAGTCATTACTGATTGTTATTTTACATCTGGTTTCCTCCACTTCCAACCAAAGCTTGCAAAAATTTTTCTCCTCTGGTCTAGAATGTAGAGAATGGGATGTCATCTGGGCTCATATAATCTGAGTTCTCATTGTTTCATAATGTATTCAGCAGGCTCAATTAGTCTTTTCAGAACTATTCGACAAATAGTAGGGGTGCATTAAGTACTTTTTGAGTTAATAGATGTTCAAATTATTTAAGAATAATTTGCAAAGATAGTACAGAGAGTTTCCATATACCCTTTACTCATTTCGCCTAATGACAGCATGGTACATTTGTCAAAACTAAAGAAACTGACATTGGTACATTTCTATTAATGAAACAATAGACATTTTTTTGTTGTTGTTAAATTTCACCAGTTTTTTCCCACTAATGTTCTTTTTCTCTGCCAGGATCCCCTTCACGATGGCACATTACACTTAGTTGTCACATATCCTGAGTCTCCTCTGATCTGTGACGTTTATTCTGACTCCCTTCACTTTTCATGACCTTGACAGTTTTGAAGAGTACTGGTTGGGTATTTTGTCGGATGTCCTTCAGTGTGAGTTTGTCGGATGCACAGAACGAAGTGCCACTCTCATCACATTAGATCAAGAGATACAGTTATCAACATGACGTACTGCTAACCTTAATACCTTGATTATGGTAATGTATATCAGGCTAATGTAATTATTTTTAATGGAAAAAAATAAAACTGTCAATGCGGACTCCAGGGATAGCAAAGTTACATATTTGCAAGCATGAACTTGACACATAAAAAGTAGTAAGTGTTAGTTACAGTAATTGCATAAAACATTCAGATAATGACTGTATACTTATTCAGTGATAGTTCCTTCTCTCCTTTAAATGAATTATTAAATTTATTAATTATCTTAAAAATCTGTGCAGTGATTGCATGGGAATCTAAATTAAGATTATTTCTGCATTTCTTTTTCCATATTAAAGTAAAAAAGTTCATGCAAATAAAAATATTAAATTGTCTCTACAATAACATTGAAGAAACATATTAATAATCCCAAAACTAAAGCAAGTCACTTCAGTTGTCCTAATTTGGTAGATATGTATAATTATCTTCTACTTTCCCAATGACAATATTTTTTTTTTAAAGATTTTATTTATTTATTTAACAGAGAGAGACAGCCAGCGAGAGAGGGAGCACAAGCAGGGGGAGTGGGAGAGGAAGAAGCAGGCTCCCAGCAGAGGAGCCTGATGTGGGGCTCGATCCCATAACGCCGGGATCACGCCCTGAGCCGAAGGCAGACGCCCAACGACTGAGCCACCCAGGCGCCCCTCCCAATGACAATATTTTAAAATATTTTTGGCGTTGTACCATACCCTACAAGGCACGCATTCTGAAACGGCATCTTTGAATAACAGTGGAGTACTGAAAACTTGGGCCAGCAAACTAATTTAATTTTCTGATTCAGCTCATTTAGATCAGATTTTAGATCTGAATGAATGAACACACATCCTCAAACTTTTAGACATTTTGTCTCAAGCACTTCATTTTCCCCGATGATCCATATTCTCAATTTTGTAGGCTACGAAGTAGGATATTCAAAAGTTGCCCCCCAGTTTTAATATTTTAGTTTGAAATAATTTCAGAAACAAAGAAAGTTGCAAGAATAGTACAAAGAGCTCCTTCTACAGAAACTGTTCTGTTTGCCCTTCAGCCAAATTACCCAACTGTCAGCGTTTCATTGTATTTGCTTCATTAGTCTCTCCGTGTGTGTAATATTTTTCTATACTATTTGAGAATAGATTACAGACATGATTCCCCCTTATCCTCCAACACTTCAGTACGTATTTCCTAAGAACAAGGGCATTCTCTTAAATAGCCACAGTAGAACTCATTCGAATCAGGAAATGAAATTAATAAATACTATTTTCTAATCAACACACCTTATTCAAACTTTGCCAGATATCCCCATCATGTCCATTATAGCGAAACTAAGATAAAATAGAAGAAAAGACTCCGGTCAGGGCGCACTCTGGGATCACATATTGCCAAAACGCTTCAGGTTTTCCTTTAACCTGGGGTAGTTCCTCACTCCGTGTGTTCTATGACCTTGATCTTGTTGACAAGTTCAGGCCAGTTATTCTGCAGAAAGTCTCTCAACTGGGCGTGTCTAATGTTTCTTCAGATTAGGCTGAGGTTGTACATTTTTGGAATACCATCAAAATGATGTTGTGTTCTCAGTGCATCCTATCAGAGAGCAGGATGTCAGTTTGTTCCGTGATGGGCGAAGTTAACAGGGGTCACTTGCTTAAGGTGGCATCTACCCAGTTTCCCTTGGTAAAGCTACTATCTCCCCCTTTGTAGTCAATAAGCATCTTGTGGGAGGATATTATGAGATTATGTAGGTATCCTATTCCTCGCCAAACACTCTCACCCAATAATTGTTAGATCCATTGATGATTCTTGCTTCGATCAATCTCTCATTCCTTTGCTGTTTGTCAAATGGTGATTTTTCTCATTCCATCATTTTGTCTACACTTATTTTTTGGTATTCTATTACAGTGAGAGCTTTTCCTTCCCGTTCATTCACTTATTTATTCATTCATTTCTTGTAACAGTGGAGACTCTTGGATTCCTATTTTATTTGGCGGGTCATAATTTGTTATTAATATTATGTATTTTGATGTTAAAATGATGCCAGATTTGGCCAATGGCTACCCCTCAAGCTGTTTCGTGTGTCCTTTTGGCGTGGCTTCATCCTTCTTTGAATAAACGCTTCTTTCTGATACAAGATATTTCAGGCTCATCTTTTTTTTCTTTTAAGATATTTATTTATTTATTTAGAGAGAGTGTGGGGAGGGCAGAGAGACAGAATCTCAAGCAGACTCCACACACAGCACAGAGCCCGATGCAGGGCTCGATCTCACCATCCCGAGATCACAGCCTCAGCCGAAATCAAGAGATGGACACTCAACAGACTGAGCCACCCACGTGCCCCCCTCAGGCTCATCTTTTATATGCTTTTCCAACCGTGGAATCTGCCATTTCTTCAAGGAGCTCTTGTTCCTTTTAGTGAAGAGTAACATCTGGAAATATCTGGGCACGAAGTATGCTTACTGCCACTGGGTTTCATTGCTTCTTGACCCTCTCAGTAAACAGAGCTGGGATGTGTGTGTGTGTGTGTGTGTGTGTGTGTTGCAGGTTGACGTCCCTGAGAATCAAACCCTGAGACAGACATTAGTGAGCAGAAAGGTTAATAGGCAGTACTCTAAGGAGGAACTCCTCTGGAGTGTGAAGGAGGCAGGATTGGGCAAAGGGAGATGGGCTCTGATGCGGTATCTACAAGCCCTCAGCTGACCCTGGTGGGGTGGGGGGAGGGGAGCTCTGATGCCGGATGGTCCTTCAGAATTGTTCTGAGTTGGCGTGAGAGGCTCAGGCCTTCAGACCCCTCCATCCATCATTCACTGGACACAGGCTGCCCAATGAAGGGGTCATGAAGTCAGGCAATTCTGAAGAGGGCTGACAGCTAAGAACTGCTAGTCAACAATGTCCCCTGAAATTTTGGTAATAAATCCCACAGTCCTAAAAAGAATCTGGGAATATTCATGACAAATCCACATACATGCTTATCTCTGTCTACAGGTCTGTCATCTATCCATCCATCCATCTATCCATCCATCCATCCATCCATCCATCCATCCATCCATCCATCCTTCCATCCATCCATCCACGGATCTATCTACCTACCTATCTTTAAAACCTAGAGTTTATATATAGTGATACTTCCAATTTCAATCCAACACCACAAATTTCAGTCTACAATTTCCTTTCCTTATTTCTCAACTCTCATTTCTGATAATGGGAAACCTGGCACCCAGGGTCAATCTAGGCTCAAACCTAGAATTCGGCGGAAGTATGGCTGCACCTTTCTGAAACTGATACATTAAATTAACAAATGCTTGGCTGTTCCACCCTAAGGAAACTGGATAACCTGATTGATATATGAGCCTGTTTCGCATAAATTGACCCACCACCAATAAGACTAGCTAAGACTGAAGCAAAGCAGAAAGAATTCTTGCAGTTGAGCAGAAGCGACCAAGAGTGAATGGAAGCAACCTCTGTGATAACACGCTCCAAGATCCGCGGACCTAGTCACGCCTACTCAGCCATTTAATGAGCTTGTGTCCCATGATTCCTGAATGCTCATGCTCAGAAGGGAGGCCCCCCCCCCTTTCTCTATATCCAATCAGCGTATTCCATTCTACCTATATACCCAATGACATCAAGAGCCCGTATCCTTAAATACACCCAGCCCCAATCCTTCGGGGAGGTGGCTTTAAGAAATTTCCCTCCTCGCCTTGCTTGGGTCTTTTGCCTCTACGAAAGACCGGTGCTACCATGTTTGGCTTTTCCCCTCAGCTCGGTAACAATTCCATTGCAAAAGCAAACCTAATACCTAGAATTCAACATTTGTTTAGAGTTCTTTTTGTCTTTAGAGAGTGTATAATTGAAACACTGCGCTCAAAAGTTACTTGAGTTGTCTCCCCCCTCCACTTCCCCCCCCTGCGGGGTGGTTTGCTATTCATTTGAGATGCAGATAGATTCCATTGTTCTTTTCTTTTATTATTTTATATTATTTTTATTTTATACTATTCATTTTCCAGTATATCTTTCCCGTGTTATTTTGGCAAATCAAACAAGTTCTTACATTTATTTTTCTTTTTTAAGAGAGAATCTTTTTTTTTTTAAGATCTTATTTATTTATTCGACAGAGAGAGAGACAGCCAGCGAGAGAGGGAACACAAGCAGGGGGAGTGGGAGAGGAAGAAGCAGGCTCATAGCGGAGGAGCCTGATGTGGGGCTCGATCCCAGAACGCCGGGATCACGCCCTGAGCCGAAGGCAGACGCTTAACCACTGTGCCACCCAGGCGCCCCTACATTTATTTTTCTTTTCCTTCTTTCTTACTTAAAAAGTAGCATACTAGAACATTGTTTTACCCTTTGTTTGTTTCACCGAACAATGTATCCTGGGTATCACTCTTCAGGAGCTCACAAAGGTCTTCTCCATTCCTGTTTGCGCAATGTAATTCTCCACTGCGTGGACATACCATTGTTTACTTCTCCACCCTCCTGTCTGGGCATGTGGGGTGTCTCGAACATTTTGCAAATACAAACAACACTGCGTATGTACTCTCCTAGCATGGAAGCCTTTTGAGGTTTTTAAATAAATCTCTTTTCTCCCCTCCATTCTCTCTATTGTGTCATTAGGTTATTATTCATTGAGCCTAGGCTGCATGGCAGTGTCAAATGGCAGGCGCAGTTCGGGATTTCTGTTCCCAGTAGACAATTCTACTGGGAAACATTGGACCTGGAGAGGCTACTTAGCCAACCAAGCACATACTGATAAACTAGCCTATTAATGGCAACAGTTTTGCTTTTTATGATAGTGTATTTGTCATATTTTATCACTGTTACTTAAATAATGTTTATATATTTATTATTAAAATGTGTCTATTTTTGCATCAAGGATGAGTAATTTTAGTTTTGCTGATGGCGAGTGTGACCCTGAGCTCGTCCCTTAACCTCTCTGTGCCTGTTCCCGCATCTCTACAACGGAAATAATAACTGTATATCTTCACTAGACTGTTAGGCATCTCAAATTTAACACATCTAAAAGCAAAATTCTGGATTCCCATGTACTCCCATTCCCCCACCAAACCTGCTCCTTCCTCAGTTTCCCCATCTCAGTGAGTGGCAGCTTTGTCAAGTGTGGAGGGTTGGGCGGGGGGAAGCCCTGGGATCATCATGGACTATCCTCCCCCCCCCCCCCCCCCGCCCACCCCCCCTCCCCCGATCTAATCCGCCTGCAAGTCCTGGGCTGGAGCGATCAGCTTCTTGCCGTCTTTCCTGCCTCTGCTTTTGCTTCTCTGCCCCGTAGCCTCCATAAATAGTCACGATCATGCTTTTAAAAACAAAGCTTTCAGTGTCACTCTTCTGCTCATAACCTTTTCATGGCTTCCTCTCTCAGACTAAAAGTCAGAAAGCTGGCAGTCCCCAGTGTTCTCTGACCCATCTCCTCTTGCTCAGTGCTCACTGCCCTGCAGCCACGCAGGCCTCCTTGCTGTTCCTGAACCGAACCCTCTTGCACCTCAGGACCTTGGCACCAGCTGTTCCCTCTGCTTACAGAGCTCTGTCCTTAGATTTTTCCATGACTCACTTCCTTATTTCCTTCAGCTCTTCCCTCTGAGCCTTCCATGGCTGCTCCATTCAAAATGGCAAGCCCCAAACCTGACATCCCTACTCCATTCCTGCTCTATTGTTCTCCTGAGCACTTCGGACCATCAACACATTATATCATTTGCTTGTGTATTTTTATAAAATAACATACGCTCCAAAGAGAACGTAAGCTCCATGGGGCAGGTATTTTAGTTTTGCTTGCTTATATATCCTCAGCTGCTAGAAAAAGTGCTTGGCACATTGGACAGTGATCACATGTGTGTTGGGGGTTCCCAGGACCGCTCCCGGGTCTTGTGATTCACCAGGAGGACCAGCAGAATTCTGTGGATAGTGTGCTCACAGCTAAGACTGACCATGTCAGTGACGGGACTCCTGGTGCACTCGGCAGAGGCAAAAGGCACATGGGGCAAAGTGCAGGGAAACCAGGCACAAGCTTCCCAGGGTCCTTCCTTCCTCCAGCCCTGAGTGGTCCCAGTACACGCGCAATGCTGTCGACCAGGAAATTTCACTAGAGACCCGGTGCCCAGAGGTTTCATTGTGGGTTGGTCCCCTGGGAACCCCCTGCCTGGCAGGTACCAAAATTTCATACTCCTTCAAGGAAAGCAGGTGTTCCGCCTAAACCATATTGTTTGCATAAGAAATTTGGGCACAGACTCATTGCTATCAGTTCCGGGGATGGTGGGAACCCTCCCCAAATCCAAATTCCCGGATGTCAGCCGAAGACCTACCTTGCAAGCAGGCCTTTCTAAAGATAGCAGCCTCGGGCTTGCTCTAGCAAACCCGTCTCTGCACAGCATGTGAGAAGAATTTGTCACTTTTTCACTGACAGAAATGAAGCACCTTGGAGCTCCGGAGCAAGACGGGATCAATTAAAGAAAATGAAGTTTCTTTGTTTGCACCTTGGAATCCTGTTATATAAAAGTTGACCTTATTTACACACATTAACATGGTCTGCGTATTTTTAAAGTAGCCTGCCGCAGAAAGAAAATACGGCTAAAAGCTTCCGTATTACATATTCTAGGATCTGCTTCTGAAGTGAATGCAAAAAAGCAAGACCTAGATGAAGCGCGTATCTATGAAAGGGTGTCCGTGACAACCTTTAGTCTTCCTTTCTTCCTTCCTTTATTCCTTCCTTTCTTCCTTCCTTCCTTTCTTTCTTTCTTTTTTTCTTTCTTTCTTTCTTTCTTTCTTTCTTTCTTTCTTTCTTTCTTTCTTTCTTTCTTTCTCTCTCTCTCTCTCTCTTTCTTTCTTTCTCTCTCTCTTTCTTTCTTTCTTTCTTTCTTTTTCCTCTTCTTCTTCTTTTTCCTTCCTTCCTTCCTTCCTTCCTTCCTTCCTTCCTTCCTTCCGGTTTTTGGTTTTCCAGTCCTGAGTGCTCAGTGAAATATCTATATACAAAGAACTACATAAACATTTGTATGTTGCATACATACTACTACAAGTGTTAACAATGGTTCCATTTTATAGGCACGTGAGTAAATTTCAACTCAAAATCGGAATAAATGTGACTTGTGGCAGATGCTGATGACAACTCGAAGGCTGGTATTATAGCTACTGTGAGAAAACAGGTTAAAATATTTTTATTGAATCTGATTTAGGTATGTTTGGAATTGTAAATAAATAGTTGGCATGTACTGCTTTTGTTTGCTCAAGCTAAAAGAAGAAGGGGGAACACACACACACACACCCCTAAAAACTGTCTG
Source organism: Ursus americanus (assembly GCF_024610735.1). NCBI lineage: Eukaryota > Metazoa > Chordata > Mammalia > Carnivora > Ursidae > Ursus > Ursus americanus. The sequence continues at coordinate 19,558,450 of NC_142158.1, read as the reverse complement.
GAGTTGCATCAGGTGGGGGGAAGAGAATCCCTAGTTCTCCAAATCCACACTTGCTTACAGCAGCCCTCTTAAATGTGAGACCTTCATAATACCATGGAGGCCGCGGGGAGCCTTCTCAGGACAAAATCTCCTAGGAAACTCAGGCCAAATCATTTTACAAGTTGTAAGACCAGTAATAGTAAGGCTGCTTTACTGGGGTCTGAAATGAAACAGGTAGAGATGTAACAAAAGTGCTTACAGTGTTGATGTCAAGATGGTATCTTGTGGTTTTGGACGTTTGCCCATTGACACTTCTGGCATATAAATAGTATATGCTGTGCCTGACAGCTATTTCTAGCGCATTATTTAAGAGCATGGTAATTTGGTTTAACTTCTGACGAAAATTAGCATGGCTTTTATATATACACATACACATTAGCTCATGTGCATACATATGTGTGTGTGTGTGTGTGTGTGTGTGTGTGTGTGTTAACCTCCTATGACTGGTTAAAAATATCTACTCACTACCACCTTGTTGTAAAATCCAAAATTTCTTTCTTTCTTTCTTTATTCATATTTTTAAAATTTAAATTCAATTAATTAACATATCATGTATTATTAGTTTCAGAGGTAGGGTTTAGTGATTCCTCAGTTGGACATAACACCCAGTGCTCATCACATCCTGTGCCCTCCTTAATGTCCATCCCCCACTTACCCTCTACCCCTCCCCCACCCCTCCAACAACCCTCAGTTTCGTCCCTAGAGTAAAGAGTCTCCAATGGTTTGTCTCCCTCTCTGATTACATCTTGTTTTATTTTTCCCTCTCTTCCCCTATGCTCCTGTTTTTTTTTTTTTTAAGTTTTTATTTATTTATTTGACACAGAGAGAGACAGTCAGCGAGAGAGGGAACACAAGCAGGGGGAGTGGGAGAGGAAGAAGCAGGCTTACAGCAGAGCAGGGAGCCTGATGTGGGGCTCGATCCCAGGACCCCGGGATCATGCCCTGAGCCAAAGGCAGACGCTTAACGACTGAGCCACCCAGGCACCCCATTCCTGTTTTGTTTTTTAAATTCCACGTACAAGTGAAATCATATGATAATTTTCTTTCTCCGATTGACTTAATAAAATCCAAAAATTTATGACAGGAGAGAGTAAAATACTCCAGAAGTGTTAACTCTTTCTCATGCAGGCAAACTCGCTGCTGGTTCACAGTTGTGGCCTGGTGGCGGACATAGTTGTTAACTATATATATATGTATATATATACATATATACATATATGACCCTGGGTGGCTCAGTCGGTTAAGCGTCTGCCTTTGGCTCAGGTCATGATCCCAGGATCCTGGGATCGAGTCCCACATCGGGCTCTGTGCTAGATGCAGAGCCTGCTTTCCCTCTTCCTCTGCTGCTCCCCCTGCTTGTGCTCTCTCTCTGTCAAATAAATAAATAAATAATCTATAAAAAAATATAGCTATATATATATAACTATATATAACATATATAGTTACATATATACATATATAGTTATATATACATATGTAGTTATATATGTATACATATATTTAACTATATATATTTATATATTATTTATTTATATTTATATATTGTTATATATATAAGTGTGTGTGTGTGTGTATATATATATATATATTTTTTTTTCTTTTCTTTTTAAGTAGGCTCCATGCCCAGCAGGGCTTGATCTCACCACCCTGAGATCAAGACCTGAGCTGAGATCAAGAGTCAGACACCCAACCAACTGAGCCACCCAGGCGCCCCAATTATCAACAATATTTTAATGTTCAAGAGTAAAAGGGGGAAGAAACAGTCTTGTGAAAAACACAATGTAAACACATAAACATGCAATATCCTGAAACAACGAAGAGTTCCTCCTTTCTGCATAGAGGGACTATCCCCCTCCAGTATTTCCGTGGAAATTCCTCTATGCAAAATTGATTCAACAAGCAACAGAAACTTGGAAAGTCTATTTCTAGATGTAAGACTTGAAAATGAAATGCCAAACATTTTTTTTTCTAGGCCACAGCATAATTAGGTATTCCTAGAGTTTTTGAGCAGAGTCTCATCTTAAGCAGCCCAGACATAATTTCTCATTGTTCAGGTCAGGAAGCTTAGGCCTAGAAATTGAAAGGCACTTGGCTAAGATCACACAATGAGTTTGGGTCCATCAGAAGAACCCATGGCTCCCATTTCTAGAATTGTCTCCAGGATATCTTCTGCTTCCTTCGGTCTCCAGAGAAGGAATTCAGGCCTTAGGTACCTGCCATATATGCAATAGCATAGGAGTTTCTGAATTAACACAACCTTCATTAGAAAGTGATCTTTCACGCATCTTGCTGAAGTAGTCAGGGTCTCCTGTGCGACGCCATTTTTAAGTTGTACAACAGCTGAGTCAACAACTGAGGTAAAGCATAGTCTCATTGGTCTTGCCATGGAAACTGGGAGTCTCCAAAAGTCCATTGAAACTCTGAAGCCTTTGATGTTAACTCTGTGTTTCGGCAGAAGAATCCTGAAATTTTGGGGGCCTGCATTTTTCTCAAATACCACTTTGCAACAGACTTCTTTCCTTTGGTGGGAAGACTACCCTGCTTTAGCTGAAGCTGGTAAGCCTAACATGTATACAGCCGGCCGTGCAGCTTGAATTTAGGGCAGCAGTTTAAATTTAGCTGCAAATGCTATATTAGAACCTGAAGAGTGTTTTTAGTGTGTAGCGACACATTCTTTAAAAACTGGTGGGTTGCTAGTGCCTGGGGATTCTCAGTGACAGATGACTCCATAAATCAGGATTACTGGTGGCCTTCTCTCTCCAGGGCAGGCTGAGGCGATAGAGCTGTCACCCAGTCTGAGGGGCCGTGAGGCACCTGCTGCGTCCTGTTGCAGGGGTGTTGCGTGTCTGCTGAGATGTGCCTGCTGGCCTTCGAGGGCCATGTCCCCTGCCACCCTCTGTGTGCTCAGTGACTCCTTACTAGAGCAAGCCTGCTCGCTGAGTACAACCCTAGCAGCTTAGTGGTAAGTAAACCTACTTCTGGCTCTACCTCCTAAAAGAGAAAATTCGTCTTTAATGAAACAGGCACAGTCTAAATGGTTCATAAAAAACCCCCTGATCGCATGTAAGGATCACTCCCATCCTCCTCCTTCTCCCAGCAAATCAGGTTAGTATCTTTGCAACAAATAATTGTCATCATACAATATTTCATTAACTTGATGTTCATCTAGGGGCAGCAGCAAGACAGAAATTAGCATGAAGAATTTTGCTTCTTCAGGCAGAGTGGGACCAAATCGACTTGCAGGCCACAAGAAGAATGTGTGCTTATTGGATTTCCTTATCAGGACCCAAAGGATTCAACAACATTCTCACCACCCTTGCTGCAGCAACCATATCCAACCATTCCTAATTTACTCAAGGAAATTAACATTTACAAATGCTGAAATATACAGCGGCCAGAATAGGCAAACCTTCTTATCAGCTGTTATTGTCTGAATCACTGCTTTGAATTTGCCAGCAATAAAACTCAGTCCTCATTGCAAAAGACTGTGACCTGCACCAGCTGGAACGGTAATTCACAAAACCTCTAGCTGGGACACGCCAATAACCACTGGCTGAAATGGGCTTGCAATGTGATCAGACCCGTTGACTTATGCTCCAGAGACCCGGGGCCAGAAGCAAAGGGAAACACTGAACATCAGAAAGAAGCGTGGGTAACAAACTTACCATGTGCTTTCTCAGACATCTGGCAGAACATCTGTGGGGGAGGAGGCCAGGGAGATGAACATGGAGTCTGTTATTTTCCATTTACAGTACAGAAAATAAAAATAGAAAATGACCACACAGTGTGTTTCTGTGATCTGTATCCTTGTACCACAATAAGTTTTGACTGATAATATTTGGCATTTTATGCCTGCCAAATAAAGATATTCTCCCACCCTTTTCAGCAGTATAATGGAAAACACTCTCATGGTGAACAAAACAAATGGAAAAAAATCATCTTCACATATCCCATGTTAGTTTGAAGGCAATGATGAATGAAGATATTATCTAAAACTCACCTTGGAATGGTTCTCCTCATTAGCTACCATCTACCTAACTATAGCAAATATATATACGCTTCAGAAACTTCTCAGTGCCTAGATTTTAAGTGCTTATTAAAATGCATATCTAAAATCTTTATTCTTTTTTATAATAATTTTTTATTATATTATGTTAGTCACCATACAGTACATCCCTAGTTTTTGATGTAAAGTTCCATGATTCATTACTTGCGTATAACACCCAGTGCATAAAATTCTTTATTCTTTTTCCGCATGCTAAATTTTAGTCGATTTTATCTTAGCCATAAATTTCAGTAACATGTTAGACTAAAAGAGAAAACAATTCAGTTTTTTTCTTTTTGTTAAAGTTTTAATTTAAATTTCAGTTGATGTACAGTTTAATATTAGTTTCAGGTGTACAATATTCAACAGAAAATAATTCAGCATTAAGACAACATTTCCAGTCTCCTAATTTAGAACAATATTTTTAAAAGGTGAGATAGTTTGTGCTTCTAGATGTTTTGTTATTTGTTCTTACAAGAGTCATGTTTTCATTTTTTTTTTTTTGTAAGTTTTATTATACAAAAACAGCAGTATTGATAGCCTGGCTGGCTTCCTGTGTAACTAACATAATATGGATTTGATATTCTTCCTTTGGACATTTCCTGTGGGCCCAAACAAGTAATAATATATCTAATGATCTAAGGAAAGCTAAAATGTTAACTTTTCAATTGACATAAAATTTTCTTGCCTGATCTAACCCACATTGGTACCCACATTGGTGTGTTAGTCAAGTCGATATTATCCGGAAGATCTCTGAGCATTACAGAAAATTAAGTTAAGAACTTCTTGGAATCGATTTGGGACATGTTACTGGCTGAATGTTTGTGTCTCCTCTGAAATTCATATTTTGAAAAACAAACTCCAACGAGATGGTATTAGGAGGTGGAGCCTTTGAGAGGTATTTAGGTCGTGAGGGTAGCACCCTCATGAATGAGATTAATCCCCTTATAAAAAAGATCCCAGAGACTTCCATCCCTTCCACTGTGTGAAGCTGTAGTGAAAAAATGCCCATGAACTAGGATGTGAGTCCTCACCAAACACTGAATCTGCCGGCACCTTGACCTTGGACGTCCCAGACTCCAGAATTGTGAGAAACAAGTCTGTTCTTTACAAGCCACCTCATCTCCAGTATTTTTGTTGTAGCAGCCTGAATGGACTGAGCAGAGTAGAGGAGCACCGAAACTTAACTCTTACCTCTTACTGTCATGGTTAACGCATCTCGACCAGAGCTTTGGCTCTGACTTTCTTTCTTCATTCTATAGCCACGGTAAGACCTTCGCCCTACTCGACTTCACACAACTATTGGTCTTTTGTTGGACTTTTGGCCTCAGCTTTGAAACAACACTGACCTGCAGCTACTGTGATCAGCTTTAATCTTTGGCAGGCTGACTTCCCGCTTGTACTTTAGATCAGATATTGGTGTCCAACCGGGCTGAAAGGTTGGTATTGATTGTGCCTTCATTTGGTCAAAGTGTTTTGATGTGAATATGGCCCTCCTTGAAGGCCGTAAGCAATTTAAAATAACCTAGTAAGATACTGATGGGAAACAGAAGTGCATTTCTCCTTGCAAAGAAATCTGTGCTATTTGCCTTTTATTCTTCTCTTGTAATTACAAAGAAAGGCTGAATGGTTATACTCAAGCCAGGAATGCAGACACTGTGGTTTACTTTTCTTTGATTATCTGTAAGATAAAATCCTTTAAACAACAATCAGAATAGTGCCGAAAGTGCTGAATTTGGACAGGTGAGCCCCTCGTTATTTTCATATATTTGGAGACAACTTGTCAGTGAGGGTTATTACGACAGGCTTTTGGGTCACTGCTGATCCAGATAAAATTTATACAGCTACTACAAACCCCTGGTCTTCGTCCCCAGATCCCGAAATGTGCTCACAGCCCAGACTTGAAAACTCTTCTCAAAGTGATTCTGTTCTTTTAAATAATTAAAAAGACTTTAAATTATGCATGCAAAAATTTTGATATTTTTAATGCCCGGGGTTTCTTTCTTTCCACGTGTTATCTCTCATGACAGACATAGAAGAGTGTTACAGACAAGAGGAAAATCAAATAATTGAGGTACGGATATCAACACCTTTGGGTGTTGACAAGCATAACCAAGAAGTCTTACCATTGTGATCTAAAGCTAGAGTGCTGATTTAGATACTTGAGTAAGTTTTAATAAAGACAGCATGTGGTGAACCCCTTGACCTTCTCCTTCCTTGAATAGGGCAGCCTTGGAAGAAGGTAGCATATTTCATGGGGACAATTTCCTATCCCGCAGGACAGGAGGCATTTCAACATGCTCTTTTATTTTCATGCTGACAATCAAGATGGAGAACCAAGGGAAGAAGATACAGAGATGGCCACGGAACAGCATCAGGTCCTCTTCTTCAAAACTTGTTGAGAAAAAAGAAGGAAATAAGCCTTTACTCAAGATCCTGCCAACCACTGCTCTGATCTCAGAGGAAATGTCCTAAGCGGGGCTTAGTATAGGTTAACTGACCTCAGGTTTTCTTTAAGATTTTTAAAAAATTAATTAATTAATTTAGAGAGAGAGAGGATGAGCTGGGGGAGGGGGGAGGGAGAGGGAGAGATTCTCAAGCCGACTCCATGCTAGGTGCAGAGCCTGACGCAGGGCTTGAACTCACCACCCTGAGATCCTGACCTGAGCCAAGATCAAGAGTTGCATGCTTAACCAACTGAGCCACCCAGGTGGCCTGACCTCGGGTTTTCTATGGGACATGCTGTCTGCTGTCTCTTCTCTGCTATACCTTTGCCAAGGTGAAGGGTGGAGGATGTCCCCAGACCCTGAAGGATATTGAACACTGAATAGAAGCAATCATGTCTCTTTGCCAGTCTATGTAGTGGTTTGAATGTTGTCCCCAGAAAGATACACTTAAGTCCTGATCCCCACAACCTGTGAATGCGACCTTATTTGGAAAAAGTGTCTTTGCAAATGTAATTGGGTTGAATTCATACTGGACTGGGGAGGACTCTGCTCCAATGACTGGTGTCTTTAAAAGAAAGAACACACACACACACACACACACACACACACAGACACAGACATACACACACACACACACACACACACACACACACACACACACACACACCCCTGCGCATGCGCATGCGCAGGAGAATGCCTTCCGGAGGTGGAGACAGAGATCGCAGTGACATGCCTACAAACTAAGGAAAGTCACGGATTGCCAGCAATCACCAGAAGGTGGGAGAGAAGCATGAAACAGATTCGCTCTAGAGCCTTTTCACCTTGATTTCAGACTTCTAGCTTCCAGAACCCTAAAAGTATACATTTTGGTTATGTTTAGCCACCTAGTGTACGGTGTTTTGTTACAGGTGCCACAGGAAATAAATACTCCCCGCCACCCAGCGAGGGGGTAACCGCGTTCAGCCTCCTTTTCCTGCCACTGAACGGCAGCTGGAAGAAAGGGCGCAGGAGCGTCTCTCTGCTGCTTCAAGAGAGCAGAGTGGGGCTTGGGCTCTCAGACGTGTGGGGATGACTCACCACCACAGCCGCAAGCCGTCTCTCATTCAGTGCTCGGCCCTGTGTGAAGGGTCGTATGTGTCCTTTAAACCAACAGCCCTGGGGGGCTGCCCGCGTCTCACAGGAGAGGACTCCAGGGCTCAAATTCAGTGACTTGTGCAGGTCACGGAGCTCACACGTGGGGAAGCTGGGAGAGGGTCACTGGCTCGACAGCTCCAGAGAGCTCTATGCTCTTCTGGGCAATCATACTGGAATATTTGATGGCTTGTCACCAAGGGCCACAGGAGGTGGCTTCTGAGGGTAGCAGGTGATGATGGTTTCCTTCCATGTCTGGACTTTAACCCAGGGACTCTTAAAAACATTGGCCTTAGCTCCATTTTTTTTAGGGAACTACAGAGAAAATGGAAAGGTAATAAAGAAAATTAGTTGTTAAATTAGGAAAAGGAGTAAGGAGAAGACAGAGAGCAGTGGTGACATTGTTACAATTTTTTATTTTGGTGACATTTTAAATGACACATTAAATTTCCTGTGAAACATGAGTGATTTAGCTTTAGTAAAAACTAAAACTAATAAAACTAATGAGCCAGGAGGCTATCTAGTCAGTGACTGCGTGTAGGACAAATAAGTCTAAAACCACCTTGAACAGTTTGGCTCTTCTTTTTGCTGTAGTGAAAAGGTCTTATTCCTCTCATGAAGCCCACAGTCTGTCCTGAAGGAGCAATCAACTTGACCTACCAAAGATATGCTTTTGACGCATAGGATGGCCACATAAAGCCAGGAAGTAGAAGTCAAACGTATAGATATAAAGATAGTACATCTATGGGCTTATATAAAAAGCATCTAGCCCCTCACAGTAAGAGATTTTACCCCTGAGTTTCCATGCAGGTGCACGTGGTACCTCCTGCATATTTAATTAAGCATATTTCATTTCCTGCACTGACGCCTCGTGCACATGTCATAGATGAGCCTTCGCTTGTATTAAAAGTGTCCATAATCCAAACAAAGCTGTAAAACACGCTGAAGCTCAGAACAGTGGGGAAACCTTGAGCTACTCTGAGTTATACCTCTTTGGTCTCATCATAATCCCCTGCTGAACACATTCTGTGGAAGGAATCAACTGGTTTGTTCGCATTCATCTGAGTATCATCGGGAATAGTCACGTGGCAGAGTCACGGGACTGTTCCCTCCAAAACTACTTCCTCCTCTTCCTGGGTATACTGCTGGACTACATTTCCCAGCCTCCCTTGCAGTGAGGTGGGGCCATGCGACTGAGTTCTAGCCTATCCGGTGGGGGCGGGAGTGATTTGTGCCATTCCAAGCCACAGTTTTTAAGAAGTGGGTGCTTCCCCTCAAATATCTTTCCTTTTTGCGGATGGATCTAGTCCAAGAGGATGCCCTAGAGGATGGTGGGCCAAAATATGGAAGGAGTCTAGGTCCCCGAGTCACCAGGTAGAGGAGAACCACCTGCCAAGCAGGAGCACCCACCTCAGACAGTTAAGTGGACCGTGAGTGGAGAACACATCTACACTGTTAAGCCACTGACATTTGGGGACTATTTAAAATCTATTTTGATCAGAATGTAGCTACTGCAAGTGTTAGTCCACAATTTGGTGCTGATTGATGAACAATCATTATTAGTGAACAAGAAGAGAAGTATAGAAATTTGTGAGTAAACATTAGCAAACTTTTAGAGCCATTGGAAAGCATTTCATCTAAGTGCATGATGAGTGGATTCATTGCATCGAGTATAACCAATTTGAGTACTTACCAGAAATCGCGTGGTGAGTTGCATATGGTACAAGCAACATACTAGTCACGTGCAATGAGTGGAATCACAAATTGTGTTTCACGTATTGGAAATAAAAAAGGAAAAGCTTGTTCATCCTTACAACTGTGTGAGAAGAACCAGTCGAGCCTTTCCCAGTGAGGACAAGCCATCCTCTGAAACTGGCAGGCAGTCCTGACTTTCTGCTCTGCTGACTGCATTAACCACTAACAATTGTTGGAAAGCCTGCCAATCCTACCTCCCACCCAAATATTTACTGACTATATATTATACCTTCCCCAGCCTTAGCTTAGGCCTCAACCTCTTTGACATGGACTATTCATGATTGCCTCACTGTGTCTTCCCCTTCTAATCCAGTGCCCCAGCCTGTCACCAGAATGATGTTTCCAAATGAAAATCTGACCAGAACATGCCCTAATTGAAAACCTCCCATAGCTTCCATTGCTTCAAAAGTACCTTTGATTTCGATTGGTTGCTAACTAAACCTTCAGCTTTATTTATTGCTACTCTCTCCTTTGCAAACTTTGTTCCAGTGATGGCGGAAATTTCATAAATGTGCCATGTTGAATCATGTGTCTGTGCATTTAGGCATGGTCTTGTCTCTGTCTAGAATCTCTTCCTTCCTTCCCTCTAAAACCCAATGGAAAAAAATTCTCATTTTTAAAAATCAGTTCAAGTAGCCAAAGATCTCTGAGTAATTTCTCTGGAGTAGAATTAAGCAATCTTTTCTCTTATATCTCATATGGCTTTCCATTACTTCACTTGTCATTTAGTACTTTCAAAAATTATTCTCTATCTCACCTTACCAAGCTTTATAACTATGGTGCTGGGCATGAAATCTGGCCCACAGGAGGCAATTTGTCAATGTTGGATGAATGAATGGATGAATGAGTGAATGATGCAACAAACAATTTGACTCATTAAGTGATTTTGCCCTCTCCTCTCACCCTTGCTATTGAAAAACGTTTCGGCCTGTCTGACATCAACTTTCTTCCGATTTGTAACCTGAATGTAACTACACAGGTGGGTATTGTTAACAGCAGAGGTGAAAAAGGAGCAGGGGCTAGAATGGTTCTCCACCCCACTTTTGCTCACGCCTTCATGCTTTGGATTTATGAACATATTAAGTAAGCTTCTAAGGTTTTTTAAAGATCCATGCTAGCAAATACTCCTGCTACTGGTGGATTTTAAAAAATATATATGACTTTGGCCTTTCTCCAAAAAATATCTGCAGGTCGGAATAAATGGGGGTCATCCACCAGTTAGGAGCCAGGTCAGTTTCAACTCAATTCCTAACACATTGTTTTTACAAGTGTTCTGTTTCAAGTGTAACTTAAGACCCCTTCCTGACCACCTTTTTGGAAATTGTTCTGCAGCTCACAAGGGAAGTTAGTTAGGCCTTTATACTCATGAGTTAACAAACATACAATACAAACCAGATTCAAGCATACATTTTGAAATCAAGAGTAATAAGCCAAGTGAGGTCTGTATCTGAAAAAAGACTCGGGTATGCATTTTTAAAGAAAGGGAGTCATGGTATTTGTTGAAGAACAAAGAGGCTATGAGCTTAAGAAAGTAAAATATCAGGAATATTTCTATTAATAGGTATTATCGAGTTATTTTGATCGCGGAGGGGCTCATTGCCCTCATCACCCTGCCTCTGGGTGTGCAAATGTACACACTGATATTTGTAGAGTCATGAAGCTCTGATCAGAGCTTTCCAGGATTGTAATTCTACACCGTCAAGTGTAAGAGACACTTGAGGAAAGTGGTCAAGGTGAGAAAAAGGAAGGAAGACCTTCCACTAAGGAAGCAGCAAACTAGGGCTGTAAGCAAAGCTCACGGCGCTGCGATGGGTAGTAGCCTGGCGATTTCCCAGTTCACGGGGATGGCCCCGAGGCTGCACGTTCTGCCTCCCCACACAGTTCGTCAGTGCTTGCTTGTGCTCTTGGTTCAGTCACGTGTGCCTGCCACTCTCAGTCTGAAGCTGCCCCAAGCTGTGGGGTGGTCTCTAGGCCCCTGAGGTCTTAAATGGTACCCCATATTTGCACAAGTCAGCTTCGACTTGCATTTTTTAAAGGAACAATGAAAAGAGACTTTCATTAAGTTATTCTACATCTATTTCAGTGTCAGTATCTGAAGTGCAGGACATTATCAATCAATTGATATTGACCTCACAGATTTCTAAAAGTTGTTCTAAGTCCGTATTGCATTTTGTCAACCCCTTCATGGTGGCATGTATGTGAGTTTACCTCCCCAGCTGGAGAATAGTAAATAAGTCTATTTATACCAAGGGCCAGATTGTTTGGGGTTTTTTTGGGAATATTTTGGAATACTAGCCTCATCTTGCTTTGATGGCAATTTGGATGTGATTGTGGCTTGGTATCCCAGGGTCTTTGGGCGTAGTGTAGGGTTGATTCACAATGAGATACATGTGTCTCTGAGGATGTTCAGGAGAATTTCATAGAGCACAGTCCACTGGGGCCAAAGTGGCCTTTTTCCAGAATCTCCGCAGCCAGTTTCCTGGCCAGAATGGCTATGTTGGGGAGAGTCCAGCCAACGCTGGACACTTCTGCATAGAAAGGACTTGGAACAGATGAGATCATTGATGATGACAGAAGGTGCCCTCCGGGTGCCATTTTAAAGATCTTGGAACTTGATAGGTTCTTGCATTCTTTCCAGTTCTTAGGACCACCCGTCACTTAAAGATATTAAAATTATGTTCAATTGAATTTTGGATTCTTTGTTTGACTTAGGTAACCACGTCTGGGGTCATTCTAACTGATAAGTCCCTTGAGTCAGAAACATCATCTAACAGATGGGTTTGGATTTACGAGTTTCTTTCACTGATCATAGCTTTTGCAAGTGTTCTGTTTCAAGTTAGAAATCAACAATCCTAATATGATTTGATAACAATAGTCAACAGGGATATTAATTTGAGCAATATAAATTTTTTAAAGTTACAAATAAAGAATGACAATTTCACCTGGCCCGATCAAGTACACTTATTCTACAAGGTGAACCATTTTGAATGGTATGGTTAAGGTCTTTGTTTTCAGCCTTAGAATTTAAATGAGAGAGCCCATTCTTGCCCGAAAGTAGAAGAAATGCAAGCTTCTTCAGGGCCATCCCCATCCAGATTCGCGGGATCCAAGGTTGAATTGTGAAACGGATAACAGTGATCTTCCCTGCTGCCCGGGCTCCCCTTGCTCTGACCTCGTGTTGAGCACCTCCCCTCCCTTCCCCTACACACACAGACCTTTGGCCTACCTTGGATTGCCTTGTTGGTGTTATCAACGCCAAACAGCCCTGCAGGTGTTTTTCTGTTCATATCAGCCTGCTCTGTTGAGTGACTTTGCTGTTTTACTGAAATCTATTGAGACACACATTTAGAAAGTCCTAGAAGGAGTAACTTACTACTGTTGAACAAAGTACTGGGCCCAGGCTTTATCCAGCCACCTGAAGTGAATAGTTTCCATACTAATATGTACAATTGCTGCTGTTTGCCCAAAACATATGGGGCCAGAGTTTGGTCCCTGTAAGTTCCTGGCAGTGAGGTCTCTGGCCAAACAGGTAGGAAAAGAAGTCGGTTGAAATGGCTACAGAATGTTCTGCTAAGTCCATGCAGGCCTCTCTGTGCCAGGTCCTCGGTTACTTTTTTGGTTCTTACCCCAGCTTCACACCTGAACTGTGGCTTCTCAGAAGGCTCTGGTAGGCTTCCCAGAGGCTGCCTTGCTTGCCTTGCCTGCCCAGTCATTACTATGGTGCTTTCTGTCACGACATTGCCTCCAGGGCCACTGACAACGCTGGATCCCAGTTACTGACCCAGAGCAGGCCTAGAATTGGCCTGGCCAATATGCCAGGATCTGGTATGGTTAGAAGGTGGTCACATATTTGTGACATTACTGTCACTCAGACTATCCTGAATATTGGCTTGCTCATCAGTTTATTCTGCAAATGTAGTTGAATCGCAGGGCACATATCAATGTGCGTGATAGGAATACGATATAGCATGTGCGTCAAAAAGAGCAACCACACGAAGATAACAGAAGTGACCCTCCCCTTTCCTGATTATACGGCAATTGAATAGTTCCTGAAATCAGTGGATCCAGTATGTTCCATGAGAATCACACACACACACACACACACACACACACACACACACACACACAGAGTTGGTTCTGTTGTTTAGTTTGGGGAAGAACCTCAAATAATGGAAAATTATTCTAACAGGCTACACTTGCCCCTGGAACTTTCCATTTCTTGTTTTAGGAAATCTGCTATTTCCAGAAATAAGTACAAAGGAGACTGACATTAATTTCCAAATCACATTTCATGTAAGTTGCTTTTGAGTTCTCTACAGCACAGAGTTATTATGTGTAATATGAAGATACATTGTTTATAACGTATTGGCCACCAAAGAACTCAAAGTGGTTTACAGACATGAGCTCATCTGGTTTTGTAACGGTCTGCAAGAGAAGACTGAGACAGATTCTATTTCTTCTGGAGGTATTTAGGTAACAAATATTGAAGTAATCAAATTGACACCCGCACACCAAATCACCATATCACCTACATACTGGGAAATAAGAATTTCTGTTTTGTCCCCGAACTTCCTAGTTTATATTGGCCAGCTAAGATTGCAAGCCGCTGAACATCAAGCTGTAACAGCAGCCAACTTAAATTACGATAATGAGGTGTAAACAAAGGGGCCATGAGTAATATGCTTTGTGCTGCAACCACGTGTACTCATTTTGGGAATATCACCATATTACGTTGAATGTGAGGATATATAGAAAAACAACACTGACGTTATAAAGGAATTCCTTATCTCGTAAGAGGGTTACAACCAACAAGAAGATAATCTCTCTCTCTTTTTAATTTTTTATTTAAATTCAGTTTAGTTAACATAGAGTGTATTATTAGTTTCAGGGGTAGAATTTAGAGATTCATCAGTTGCATACAACACCCAGTGCTCATCACCAGTGCCCTCCTGAATGCCCAGCACCCAGTGACCCCATCTCCCCACCAACTTCCCCTCCAGCAACCTTCAGTTTGTTCCCTAGAGTGAAGAGTCTCTTATGGTTTGCCTCCCTCTCTGTTTTCATCTTGTTTTATTTTCCCTTCCCTTCTCCTCTGTTCAGGTTCTGTTTCTTAAATTCCACATGTGAGTGAAATCATATGGTATTTTGTCTTTCTCTGGCAGACTTATTTTGCTTAGCATAATACCCTCGAGTTCCAGCCACGTTGTTGCAAATAATACGTCGTATTTGCAAGTGCCTAGGGCGCTGACGTAGGCACCACGGTGCACCACGGAGATGTGGGATCCCTCGAGGTTTACAGATTAACCAGAAGGTACTCCCAGAGTCCCGGTGGTGTTCAAAGAATTTTCCCACCAGCATATGCGGGCCCTGTCTGCCTACAGATGAAGCTCTGAATGTAGCTGATACACCGTGTTCATTCTCCTGTATGGCAGTAGTGCGTGGTGGTGATAGGCACTGATGCTGGTGGAAGGTCTGGGTTCCAAGTCCGGCTCCACTGCTCACCAGCTACGGGGCTTCGAGCAGCTTCCTTACCCTTGGTATTCTCATTTGCAAAATGCAGATAATAATACCTACTTCAGAGGGTGACTCTGGGTTATGAAGGGTAAAGTGCTTAGCGTAACTCCGAGGACCTAGTAAGTGCTACGTGCTAGCTATGTTACTGTGAATGTCATAATCACTATTTGTCATTTGAGACCAAGGACGGGCTCACTAGCGAGTGAGGTCCTGTCTCAGAGGACCCAGGGCAAAGACCGTTTGGAGTAAACAGTCTGTCGAGAGATACAAAGCCACACTGCAGAGAGGGCAGTGAAGTTAGGCGGCAAACACAGCGATAAAAATATCAGAAGTTTTCTGAGCCCCTCAAGGCAATGGAAATTGGGAACGAGTTCTTCCAAACGATGAAAATTGTGGCTGAAGCTGACTGGGGCTCTTCCCTATTCCCTAAATAGGAGAGAAGGTCCTGGTCAGAAATGATACATATAGAGATAGGTAGTAGTGTTTTACAGCAAGAAGGCATTTAAATTGCTGAATTACCTTAGATAAGTCATTAAAAATGCTGTTTCTTGGGTGCCTGGGTGGCTCAGTTGGTTTAGTGTCTGCTTTCAGCTCAGGTTATGATCCCAGAGTCCTGGGATCAAGTCCCACATGGGGCTCCCTGTTCAGTGGGGAGTCTGCTTCTTCCTCTACACCTCCCCTCTGCTCATGAACTCTCTCTCACTCTCAAATAAATAAATAAATAAATAAATAAATAAATAAATATATTTTAATGCTGTTTCTTTTTCCTTGTGAGCTCAATAGGAGGTTTCTATATATTTGAAGTGTGTTTCAGTTCATGAAAGGGGCATGGGGACCTTTCACATAAAAAGTATTTAATATAATTTGATGCATGCATGAATGTGTAAATTCATAGATACTCGTGTCTGAAAAAGAAGCAAACTTCTAGTGGCTTTTACACCCATTTTGTTTCGTTTCATGTTAACACATACTCACAAAACACATGTAAGTTGTAAGACGGTGGTCGTGCAAAGATGAGCAGGACAAAATCTGTGCCTTTAAGAAATTCACAGTCAAGTGGAAAAGGTAAATGTGCACTCCATTAACCCAGGTGTGCTAACTGGAGACAAAGTATTGGGTTGAGGGAGAAAGGGTTTCTGTCACATGGAAAGCCTGCTTCTATTTGCTTCTTCTCTTGGCAAGGTGTGGAGGACTGGTCGGGACTGAAAAAGCAGGACCCAGAGAAGCCCTGCAAAGTCAGCACTTACTGTGCACATTAGGGAAGTACTCTCTGACCTGTTACACCAACTCCATGATCACTGTGCTTTCTACTAGCAACATTTTATGGTGGAGAAATTGGCAGTTCAGAAAGGGTGTGTCTGTTGGCCCTGGTCATGTAGCTAGCAATGGGCAGAACCTGTTTCTGGCAGAACCCAGAGTCCTTTCTGCCCTCCCCGCCACCCCACAGTCACTTCAATGCAGGGCGTAATCCTTCCCAGGGCTGCCACATCAGCTGGACAGCCTCCATCCAACACAGTTGAACTAATAATAAAACTGGGGAGGAAGGAAAAGAAGACCACCAGACACTGGGAACCGACAACTGTGTCCCAAGGAATACACATATTTGTACTCAATGTTTTCTTAAAGACATGTGAGCAAATAGGTAAAACCCGATCCCCCATTTTTGAGAATATAAAATTCTTGGTAAAAAGTAGAGAGAGGAGACCTGGGTGGCTCCATCAGTTAGCATCTGATTCTTAATTGCAGCTGAGGTCATGATCTCATGGGTAGTGGGATTGAGCCCTGCTTCGGGCTCTGTGCTCAGCGGGGAGTCTGCTTCTCTTCCTCTCCCTCTGCCCCTCCCCCCACTTGCTCTCTCTCTTTCTCTCTCTCTCTCTCTCAAATAAATAAATAAATAAATCTTTTTTAAGAAAGAGGAGAGGATGTTTGAACTGTGCAAATGTCAAAGTGGTGCCTTAGTATTTTTGTCTTGTACTTAAAAAATTATGCTCAAGTTAAATATGATATTCACATTTTTTTAAATAGAGAAGAAATGAGTGAATTAGTAGGTAACCTTGCACCCCCCACCCCCCAAAAGATAGCCAGTCATTCTAAAAAGAAGGAAAGGATTCCTGCTTTCTGGTCAGTCACACTCTCAATAGCAGGACGGTAAAATGTCATTCCTAACCTTCCTCTCAATTACTAGCTCTGTTTTGTTTTTAAAGTTACATTCATTTGCTTCTTGTTTTTAGTATACACCAAAGCAATTAAGAAACTCAACCAACCTAATATAGACTGAAATGTAAATAAAGACTTTTAATAAAGAGGGAAATGGACATTTACTTATAATAAAGACATTTACTTATAATAAAAATTATAAGCATGCAAAGTGGGGTCACGATGGAGGAACAAAAGAAGGGGAGCCTATATCTAAGTAAAATTTGAGTTTGTGCCTACATAGCACTAAATCACATAGGCTTAAACTGATAACTTGCCAATGATCATTATTGACTTCATTGACATATTAGTCTGCTAAGGTGGATTATTTAGGCAAAAAAAAATGTCTTTTCCAGAATTAGGGTAATGTTGATTGGCTATCTTCATTGATTCAATCAGCTGGTTAATTGACCGGATGTTTATTCCACGTGGGGCTGTTGAAACAGAAATGTAAAACCTCCAAAGGCATGCCCTCCAGCCTCCACCCTTGATGGCTGAGCGTGGCAGCCCTAGAGCTATTTTCTGCTGTGGCCAGGCTGGAAGGAACTGGAAAGAATCAGTGCTATCCTCAGTACACCACTGCTAATGCTGCCTGAGATTCAGAGGGGCAAGTGAGAGCCAACATTGACTCAGATCTCTCTAATACCTTTCTTCTTAGAAGGGCAAACCCACTTACATGAATTAAGTTAGATTCTCCCGGTGTTTAAACTATGCTTTAAGAGTACTACAAGGCACACTCTGGCTCTTAAGGTACCCAGCGACCAGAATAGCGGCAGATACACGGCGGCAGTACTACAAGGCACACTCTGGCACTGGGTAAATAGTTGCTCGATAAATAGATAAATGAGTGGATGAACTTACCAATATTTAAACCCCCGGTTTTAATATTTCATTAGAAACACAAAAGCACTTAACATATGCTATTCTCTGGGGCTTTTGTACGAAAAAGATCTGAATCATTACATCCATTATCTTTAAAGAACCCTAATGTAATACAAAGAAAATAAATATTAAGGAGGGCACGTATTGCATGGTGCACTGGGTGTTATACGCAAGTAATGAATCATGGAACATTACATCAAAAACTAGGGATGTACTGTATGGTGACTAACATAATATAATAAAAAAAAGAAAATAAATATAATCATTGTTTTCATTTTTCAAACTTCTCACCGTGGAGTTAAGTGACTGGATGAAATAAATCCAGAATAAACAGTCAGAAACAGAAAGAGCCCCTTAGATCAGTAATTCACAATCTACTTCTTCACGGATCATTAATTTGCAATTTGCTAAGCTCGCAGTATAAAAGCCTACAGAAAATACAAAAAGGAAATGAAGGATTTATTTCCTTTACGTCTGGGTTCTCTACCGTATATCATTGATCCTTGATTATCTGAGCTCAACTGGGCAAAGAATAAACAAATCCCGGGTCATACTATTTTCCTTTGTCAATTAACGAAATTCCTCACCAGTCTTTTACCAGAGTTGGTAATCGTTAGGGTGATTTCTTTGAGTTTCATCTCCCAACTCCTAAGGTCACGTGGCCAAAGGCCAAAAGGAAAATGGAGAAAAATAAGCAAAGCCCAAATAGTGTACACACTAGATGATGACCCATGAATAATTATAATAGGGGGTCATAAGAAGATCTCGATGGTGGGCTGGAAAGTGGCTGCCACGAGATATCCATGCCCTAATCTGTGGAACCTTTGAGTATTCGCTTCCATGGCATGAAAGGGGGCTTTGCAGGTGTGATTAAGTTAAGGATCTTGAGATGGGGAGATTATCCTGGATTATCCATGTAGACTTAAAGGCAGTCACATGTATTTTTATAAGAGGGAGGCAGAAAGAGATTTGACCCACGCAGAGGAGCAAAGATGTGAAAACAGAGCAGGGACAGATTTCCAGATGGCCTTGAGGAGTGAGTGCTGCAGACCAACCAAGGAAGGCCAGAGCCACCAAGAACTAAAAGGGGCCAGGGACAGAGCTTAGAGCCTCTGGAAGGACAGGGCCCTACGACACCTTGATTTTAGTCCACTAATTTCAGATTTCTGGCCTCTGAAAGCCTGAGAGAATACAACTCTGTTGTTTTAATTCAGCCCATTTGTGGGAATTTGTGACCGGAGCCTCAGGAGATTCAGACAAATGCCACGTGGGATTCTAGTCAGCCCATGTATGTAGCCATAGATCTCGGTGTGCTTGTGTGATGGGGACGGAGGCCTCATAGCTCTGCCTGGTTAGGATGATAAGAAAGGCAGTCAGTTTACTGTTCCTCTAGGCTCCTAATCATGGCCATCTTTGGAAATGTGGCTTCAAGGGAGCACGGTCTTTCTGCAATATCTGATAGCTTTCCTGGTGGGTCAGTTTCCTGCGTGAAGGCCCCATAGCAAATGAGAGCCTTTTAGCAGTGATAGGAAGTGTGAATTTCTGCAGCCTCTAACACTAAAAAGGAAACAGCATATAAAATTAAAAAACTCTCCTGTGACTTTGAAGTTCTTATTTTTTTTTATGTGTTCTTTGGGATGTGTGTGCTAGTGTGTGTGTGTGTGTGTGTGTGTGTGTGTGTGTGTTGGGGACAACGGTTGGTAATGTTATATACATGAAAATCAGACTCCTTTCCACACAGGGTTGGCCATTGGTCAATGCTGGGCAGTCAGAGAGAATATTCATTTCGGGTCATTCAACAAATATTCATAAGTGCTTTCTCATACCACTTGCTGAAGAGCCACAGAAGATAAAAAGATGTAAACCCCGTTTATTGGCTTTATGATCTAGATAATACAGTTGAATTGAAAAATTGATTCAAATAAAGAATCGAAAAACAGTGAAATACAGCCATATGAGAAAAGCTATAAACTACAGGGCTGATTTATTTCCTGAGACATTATTACCTTGAGTTTTGTTCTCTGAATTTCCACCCTGTCAACCCTGCTTCGAACAGGGAGCTGGGCCCTTATCATTCCTTTCAGGGCAGAGCCAACAACACTCCTGCCGCTGCAAAACCCTGAGTTTACCGCATACGTTATTGGTACAGACTGAATGTTTCTATCCCTCCAAAATTCATACGTGGAAGACCCAATCCCCAGTATGATGGTGTTTGGAGTAGGGCCTTCGGGGGTAGTTAGATTTAGATGGGGGTGGACCCTCATGATGGGAATCACGCCCTTATAAGAAGAGGAAGAGAGGGGCACCTGGGTGGCTCAGTCGGTTAAGCGTCTGCCTTTGGTTCAGATCATGATCCCAGGGTCTTGGGATCAAGCCCTGCATCAGGGTCCCTGCTCAGCGGGGAGTCTGTTTCTCCCTTAGCCCCTCCCCCTGCTTGTGCTCTCTCTCACTGTTTTCTCTCTCTCAAATAAATAAATAAAATATTTTAAAAAGTTTAAAAAAAAGAAGAGGAAGAGACAAGAGCTCCCCATCTCTCTCTAAGCACACATGCTGAGGGCACAGTGAGAAGGCAGCTGTCCACAAGCCAGGAAGAGGGTTCCCACCAAGACCCAAATATTCTAGCACCTTCATCTCGGACTTCCCAGACTCCAGAACTGTGAGAAAAATAAACATATGTTAAGCCACCGAGTCTATGGCATTTTTTACATCAGCCTGAGCTGACAAATATAATTATTTGAGGGGTCCCTCAGGCAGGAAGGTAGCAAGAGGGGAGAGGGAGTTATTCCCCCAAAGTGGAGAGGTGATAGAAGCCCTGGGACTGGCTGCTCCTCGGCTAAGTTCCCGAGAAGGTGAGGGGCGTCAGGGCTACGTGGCTGCGTGGCACGCCCAGGAGGTGCCCAGGGAAGACAAAGATGTCTGCTTCTCACTCTCCAACTGAAAAGTGGCAAGTACTTACGTGACTGCTCAGACTTCAACCATGAAGACTTCAGTGATGACTCTGGTCCAGGAGGGATAGAGGTTTCTGCCCTATTATCTGTGGACCCTACAAGCACCCCACACTTCCATGTACCCGAGGGAGGGGGAGGGCACCCCATCATGGCCAACCTGGGATATCCCACCTGCTGGGTGGCAGAGGGGCTCTGAGTCTGGGTTAAATTGATTTCGGCAGAGGGAAGAAGTGTGATATTTTGCACACCTCAGCTTAGCGATGCAGATTTCTCCTTCTTCAACAGTCCATCCCACTGTACACTCCATGTTTCCACTTCCTAAGTCGACCTTGTGTCCTCCCAACCAACCCCAGAGCTCACCAGGCTGGATCTAATTCCAAATCTAACCTCTTCCCCACATACCACACGTTTTCAAGACCTGGCTAGAATCTCATCTGCCCTAAGAGGGCTTCTTAGACTCTCCCAGTCAGAACTCATCTCTCCTATCTGTACACTCAACATTCCATATCTCTAGCTTGCACTTGCTACTTGCCCCCTAGGATGCGAATGTCCAGTGTGCGTCTTTCCCCAGATGGTGAATTCCCAGGCACTGAGCAAGGACACTGTTGGTTCAGTCCCTTCAGCCCTTTCTCCACCCAGGATCCCACCACCTTGTCACTTCTTACCTTGGCCCCCAGAAAAGTGATCTTTTTTTCTTTTTTTTTTTTAAAGATTATTTATTTATTTATTTATTTATTTATTTATTTATTTATTTATTTGACAGAGATAGAGACAGCCAGCGAGAGAGGGAACACAAGCAGGGGGAGTGGGAGAGGAAGAAGCAGGCTCATAGCGGAGGAGCCTGATGTGGGGCTCGATCCCAGAACGCCGGGATCACGCCCTGAGCCGAAGGCAGACCCTTAACCGCTGTGCCACCCAGGCGCCCCAAAGTGATCTTTTTTCTTGAGGGTTTTCAGTAATTGTTGAATTTCATTTAATCGCAGGTTCTGGTCAATCAGGAAAGGCAGAGATATAGCAGATGATGTCATCATACCAGGCTTTTGGGAGGAGACAGACATTCATTGGATCCCCCAGGAGAGGTGAGTTTGTTTTTCTAAACCTGAATGCACTTGGCAAGCAGGGTGCCACTCCAGAGACCTGAAAAGGGTCGAGAACTTTGAATCAGCTTCCTTACTCACAAGGAATGATTCACCCTGGAAAAAAAAATCCGACTGAATGGGTTCTTTTCATGCATGAAAAAAAATCTCATTAACTTGGGCTTCAGTAATCAGATTTCAAAATAGCAATAATATCCAACATTTGAATAGTGCTTTTCTGTTTATAAAGGGCAATTTCACATACTTGAAACCTATTTCACCCTAACACCATCTTTTGAGGCATGTCTCAGTCCCAAACCGAGGCGTAAAGAAAATTGGCGAGGGTCAACCATTCATCTCCAGCCCTGGTCTTTTCATTTTTTCCTCCACAAAACCACACGTGACTGAAGGCTATCATCAGATCAGAGTTGGAGATCACTTAGCCACAGACTCTTAAGCTTAGAGTCTCTCTAAACCTTGACTAGGAAATGGCGAGGTTGAAAGCATGCTTTAGTAAGCAAATGTACAACTGTTATTTCTATTATTAGGAAATAGAAATAAACCAGAGGTATTGAGGAGCTGATGATAAATCAGAAGCACTGCAGAATATTAGAGAGCGAGCTGTGATAATTCCACTTCATCCTTGTTTATTTGCTTAAACAAGACCTTGAGGGGCGCCTGGATGGCTCAGTCGTTAAGTGTCTGCTTTTGGCCCAGGGAGTGATCCCAGGGTCTTGGGATCGAGCCCCACATCGGGCTCCCTGCTCTGCTGTGAGCCTGCTTCTTCCTCTCCCACTCCCCCTGCTTGTGTTCCCTCTCTCGCTGGCTGTCTCTCTCTCTGTCAAATAAATAAATAAAATCTTAAAAAACAAAACAAACCAACAATAAGTCCTTGAAGGACTGTTAGCAGATAGCACTTGCTTAGCCTAACTTGAGTTTATATGTGCTTGAAGACAATAAAAATTGTATTTCTTTAAAGTGGAGTCTATAAATGCAAACTTTTGTATTGAATTAGTCTGGTCTCTCAACCAGTTAGTTAAAAAAACAAAAACAAAAACGTGACACTCGACTATATTTCTTTGTCAGACTTGGCTCTGAGACAGCAGCTTGTAGGTACCTGACTTTATCAGGAAAAGTCTAAATCCTAGCCTTTCGTAGGAAAATAGACTCTCTGTCCCATGCTAGAGAACTGAACTGTATAATCGCTTTATTTTTCTAAAGAAAATTCAAGGGCCTAAAGCATCACATGCCATGAATTATAAAAGAGCCAAATCTTGGTTTTATAAGATTTCAGGACACAGCACAGAAGAGCAAAGAGTGTTGTGAAAGCGGACCTAAAAGCTTTTTTATGGAGGAGGAGATTTTTTTTTTTAAAGATTTTATTTATTTATTTGACAGAGAGAGAGACAGCCAGCGAGAGAGGGAACACAAGCAGGGGGAGTGGGAGAGGAAGAAGCAGGCTCCCAGCGGAGGAGCCTGATGTGGGGCTCGATCCCACAACGCCGGAATGACGCCCTGAGCTGAAGGCAGACCCTTAACCGCTATGCCAACCAGGCGCCCCTGGAGGAGGAGATTTTGTGTTTTAGAAATCTGTCTTTTCTGGAGCGCTTTTTGTGAAGCACAAAAATGAAACCTGAATCGTTGCGTGAACTCACAAAGTGATGACTGCCGCTGCTGGCTCTCTGGTATGTGGTGGGTCCCTCCCTGACCACAGATCTCTCTGCCAGCTTTACAGAGCGATAATTAAAATCCAATTTGCTTGGAAGCTTTCATGTCTACGGTTAGTATGGAACTTCACATGCTTTGCACTCTGGGATCGGATCGCTTTTGTTTTCCTGAGAAGAGACGTAGTGAACTCGGCTCGCTTTGGGAAATGGTGAAGCCAGGTCTTCCTTGTTCCCATTTCTGTAGGAGGAAATGTTCCTGCCTCTCCTTTTATGTGAGTGATGAAAGAAGAAAATGGAAAAATCTCTTTAGCTGTTGCCTAGAGGTGAACCTGCCGTTTGCAAGTGTTTTTCCAATCCCGGTAATAGACTTTGCATGAGCAAAGTGCCATCCAGAGGAGCCCCGAAAAATTGACCTGCCAACCTTGTACCAACAAAAATATGTCAAGAGCCATCTCCCAGGGAGTGCTTTATTAGCCTAGACAATACAGAAGTTTCCAGACCCAGAGGCAGATGCTAATAGATGAGACCTTAGTCTGGGCTATGAGACTGTCTAGTTCTTATCACTGACACCCCCTCCCCCAAAAGCACCCTGTCACCCCCCATCTCTGAGTCCACCCACACATTACCCTTCTGGTACACCCTGGCCCTCGGGCTCCCACTCCTGGTCTCCGGTCATCCTAACGCCCCAGATGGCAAGTCCTCTCACACTTGAACATGCTTTCACATCCCCTGGGACCTTGTTAAAATTCCGATTCTGGGATCGGTCTGGGGTCAGGTGTGAAATTCATTTCTGACAAGGGCTCAGGTGACACTGATGGTGCTGGTCTGTGGAACACACTTTGAGGAACGAGCTTCTAGACAAGCTAACCTTTGTTGTGCATTTCCTCCCTTGGCTAATGTTAAACATTTACCCCCCAATTTAGATAATTGGTGCTTCTTCTTCAGAGCCCAGTGACATAAGAGCAGGTGCCATGGCCCCAACAGATCTGGGCTGGTCCTGGATCTCGGTCTTGTCATCTGTAAAATGGGCGGTAATAGTCCCTGCACACAGAATAAGGCAGAGGAAAAACAAAAAAGTGGTTGTGAGCATAAACCCTCAAGTGCCTTGTAAATAATATCTCCCAGATACAGCGAGAGGGAGAATTTTTAATCCCAGGACCTCAGTGTCCCACCCCGTGACAAAGGAGAAATTGTTATTACTGCTTGTGTTTGGTTCGTTCATTTGATTCATTACCAATGGGTGGGGTTACTGCCCCTCCTTCCTGTGTTTCTTGTCTCAGACCTGGGCAGGGCCTGGAACCTGGGGGCAGTCCAGCCCTGTTCATTCCACTTATTTTCTATCTTCTCTGTGCCAGGAGCTGTAAGTAACTTTCTCTGCAGAACTGGCTTGCTGTCTTGAACTTGCTCCTGACCTCCTCATCCCCGTGTGTTCCACCAAAGTCTTAAAATCTGGAGGGATGGGGCGCCTGGGTGGCTCTGTTGATTAAGGGTCCAACTCTTGATTTTGGCTCAGGTCATGATCTCAGGGTCGTGAAATCAAGCCCCACGTCAGGCTCCACACAGGGTGTGGAGCCTGCTTAAGACTCTCTTCCTTTCCCTCTCCCCTTCCCCTAAAAAAATAAAATATAAATAAAAATCTGGAGGGAGTTGGGGGAATAGAAGAAGGAGACCCCCATTTTGTCTTAGGTTTGAGCTCATCTGCATCTATGAATAAAGTAGAACTTACTTTTGGGGTCCCCATAAATTAAGAACAAAATAACAATAGTTACAGAACTTCACACCCTGGATTTGTTCATTTGTTGGGTGGCACTGCGAAGATAGAGCATAGACATTTGATACAGATTTTTTGGTAGTTGTGAAGAGACCAGTGCTGATTGGAAAAATGTGGCAACAACTGTCACTTTATCTAGAAAGCAGGGATGTATCTACATCTTTACCGGCACCTGCACCCCTAAGGGTGGACATTGTGGCTGCTCCCACCATGGCTCCCCAGCCCTCAGCCACTTCAGAAGAACAATGAGGTTTGGAGAATTGCTCTCTGTTTCAGCTCAGGACCTGACCGGTGTCAGTCAGTCATGGTTATCCCCACTCCCCTGGCTAGTTACTGATTCAGGAACCCAGGCCCCGGTGGTCAGATAATGATTGACAGATGGGCACGTGGCTTCTTGGGCCCCATCAGGCAGAAGGGCACTCAAGGCGCTCTCTCTCTTTTTCCAAACTCGAACAGAGAATCGTGCAGACTTACTTCTTCCTGGAAACCACCCCACAACCTCAAAGGAACCAGGATGAAGCCAGCCCCATGAGGGGGTCCTTCGTGCCATCATGGAACTGCTGGGTCTGTGAACCCTGACACTGCTTTGGTCAAGGCTTTCTGTTACCTGTAGCTGGAAGCATCCTAAGGGACAGATTCGCCACATCCACAACATCTCGATCCTTCCATTATGGCAATCTACTCATTCATGCATTTATCAATGAATTTACAAATTCATTTTCTGAGCATTTACTGTGTGCCAGGCTCAGTTCTAAGTATTAAGGATATAATCACGAATTAGACACAGCTCCTGAGCTCAAAGTATTCCTGAGCTCCTATTCTAGTAGAAGAGACTGGAATGTAAATAGATGGTTATAATCCACTGCAATGAATGTGAGTAGAGGATACAGGACGAGCATGTCGGCTGAGGCCGAACCACCATGATTGAGCAGATAGGCCTTAAAGTGAGGGTGCTGGGGGCGCAGCGCTGCAGAAGTGTCAGGTGAAGAGGGATTGATTCTCCTCACAGCGGTGCCTAGGAGAGGTTCGCCCACCACAACATCAATGAATCCCCATTTCCTTCCGGTTGTTGCAAGCGGGGGAGAAGCGGAGGCCTGTGGAAAATCCACTAGGCCGTCAGTCTACGCGGGCAGTTTCTCGGCCCTGCTGTTGCATTACATTATGATCCCAAATGCGGCCCTGGAGTCCACGTACGTATCATTTCTCATGGGCCCATGAACACATGGACTATCATTTCACACCGAAGTTATTTAATTCCTGATCGGAAAATGTCTGAAGCAAGAAAAAGATATGTTTTTAAGGGCCATGTGCAGATTGAAGGAACAGGCTTTGAACTTGTAAAAAACATCATAAATATAAAGAATGTTTCTTCTCACTGGCACTTGTTCGCATTTCCTGATCATGCCGCAGGGAGAGAGTGTGGAAACGTAAACCACTGCAAAGACACAGATCCGGGCACATGGATACATTTACAGTTATTACACTGAGAACATTAACTGTTCACATGGAACCCTTAAGAGACTGTGTTACAGGGCGCCTGGGTGGCTCAGTCGGTGAAGTGTCTGCCTTTGGCTCAGGTCATGATGCCAGGGTCCTGGGATCGAGCCCCCCATTGGGCTCCCTGCTCAGAGGGGAGCCTGCTTCTCTCTTTCCCTCTGCTCCCCTGCTCCTGCTCTCTCTCCATCTCAAATAAATACATAAAATCTTTAAAAAAAAAAAACAGAATACATTACACATTGTAGTAAGGACCCAATTATTTCTCTGACACATGAAGATACGGAAAACAATCTCTCTCTCTCTTGCTCTGGTAATAACGAGGTGAACCCTTCACGAACCCAGAGGATTTCTTTAACATCGTTAGTTGCTATCACCATGGAAGTCCCTGGGTCCACAAGGGGTTTCTCACCAGCCTGCTTGTCATTCTGCTATCTGTAACTTCCCGCAAAAAAAATCTTTGGTTCTAAAAAGACTCATTCCAGAACTGCTGCTTTTAGGGACTTGAATTTTGACTCCCAAGAGATTTCATAAAGATGTGAATTTTATCTGCTGCCAGATATGTTCATAATGTATCTTTCCTTATACTCAGGGTTTGCAGAATAGCAAAAGAAAAAACCCCACATTTTCCCCCAGCTATCCTGCATTGTTCAGCCTAAACCATTTGCCGTGTGTAGACACATCTGGAATTACCCAATGTCATTCTTTGCCTCAAATAAACCAGAATATATATAAGAACATAAGTTATGAAAATATCTTTGACTCACAGCTGAATTCACATCATTGTTGATTAGAGCCTGACAGCCTAAGATGACTATAAAAGGGATAATAATTTACAATACTAAGTAGTTACTTTTAATGTGACCACAAAGCTTAATTTCCCCTGTAATCTTTCACAGTATATCCACACTTTATGTCAGGTATGATAGAGCACCAGGAACGCTTACTGTCAGAAGGGAGGTTTTGTTTTTTAGAACTGAGGTTTTGTCTGTAGACCATGATTAACTCATTAATCTTCCGAAAATATGTTGCAAAAAAAAATTTTTTTTTAGTTCACTGTTTACCTGGCCAGAAGATTCTGGGGCGTAATGTCTTTTGCACTCATGCATGCACAGGTGTATAAGAATGGCTGGAAACAAAGGGAAAGAGAACATTTTTTTGGTAATAATTTTTTATTAGGTTATGTTATCACCATACAGTACATCCCTGGTTTTTGATGTAAAGCTCGATGATTCATTAGTTGCGTATAACACCCAGTGCACCATGCAATACGTGCCCTCCTTACTACCCATCACCGGCCTGTCCCAATCCCCCAACCCCCTCCCCTCTGAAGCCCTCAGTTTGTTTCCCAGAGTCCATAGTCTCTCGTGGTTCATTCCCCCTTCTGTTTACTCTTCTTCATTCTTTCCTTCCTTCTCCTTCCTCTGATCATGGGCTCCATTTTCTCCCCCAGCTTCAGCTCTCAGAAGCACTCTGAGCTCCACTTGGAGAGTCTCTGTGGAGATTAAAGGTCCCGATGGTAGCTGAAGAAACAAAGGCATAGCGACAGGGAGGCTGGTGTGATCACCCTGGACGTGGGGTGATGAGTGTGAACTGCCTGGCTCCTGGCTGTTCACCAGCCCCCTGTGTATCCTTGGCTAAGTCACACACCTTCTCTGTGTCTTGGTACCAACTCCTTTGCTTTTAAGTTTAAAAGGCACCGTGATGTTGTAAGATAAAGCAGTTGTGCAAGCAGATGTAAACAGGAAGAAAAGACTCTCCCTGCTTTCCATGCTCAGCGAGATAAAAGACCCTTTCTCTGGTCTGAAGAGGAAGGCAAGAGTTGAAGGGGAAAAAAAAAAGTCAAGAAAACTCAGAAATAGGTCTCTGGCTCCTGCCAGGAGGAAGCCTGAGGAGGCAGGAAAACGCCGCAAGAGATAAGCCCATGTGAAATCTGGGGGTCTGAGAGTAGAGAAGTCCCTCCCCTATAGATCCATCGAGAAGTCCTAGAGTCCCTCTGGCTGAGGGGTGGTGAAGAATGGGGCAAGTGATTACCAACCACCCCAGATGGGGGGCATGTTCCGACTGAGCAGATGGGGGCTGTAGTCCATCCCCACATTCCCAGAGTCCCAAGTGAGAGGAAAACACTACCAGAGTGTGAGAGACAAGCAGTCATGAGAGGCCACTGAAAGTGGGAACAAGGACGAGGTACGGCAGGTGGCAGAGAGCCAAGACAGGGCTCAGTCAGCATCAGCAGAACCAGCAGGAGATATATGTATCAATATATATCGATATCTAGAAAGAGATGTATTATAGAGTGCTGGCTCACGTGATTATGGAGGCTGAGAAGTGCCACGAGAGAAGGAAGGAAAAACCTAAGGGGGGGGACATCAGAGGGGGAGCCGAAGCATGAGAGACTATGGACTCCGGGAAACAAGCTGAAGGTTTCAGAGGGGAGGGGGTGGGGGATTGGGATAGCCCAATGATGGGTATTAAGGAGGGCATGTATTGCATGGTGCACTGGGTGTTATATGCAAGTAATGAATCATGGAAGTTTACATAAAAAACTAGGGATGAACTGTATGGTGACTAACATAATATAATAAAAAAAATAAAAAAATAAAAACGGAAAAAAAATAAGGAGGGCACGTATTGCATGGCTCACTGAGTGTTATACGCAAACAATGAGTCATGGAACATTGCATCAAAATTAATGATGTACTGTATGGTGACTAACATAAAATTAAAAAAAAAAAAAAAGAAAAGTAAAGAAATGCAAAACCTCAGG
Organism: Ursus americanus; assembly: GCF_024610735.1. NCBI lineage: Eukaryota > Metazoa > Chordata > Mammalia > Carnivora > Ursidae > Ursus > Ursus americanus. Next base: position 19,528,718 of record NC_142158.1, on the reverse strand, counting down.
ACCCATCCCGGACCTTCTGTTCAGAATCCACAATTTAAAACAATCCCAGGGGGCTTGTATACACATCACAGTTTGAAAAGCCTGCCGCTCAGTCCAGGGTGAGAACCAGAGGAGATAAGGTTGACCTACAGTAGAAGGCCCACATAGGGTTTAGATCTGTGATTTCCAGCCTTGCGGAAAGTTGAAAAATACAGATGCCAGGGCACCTGGTTGGCTCAGTAGGTTAAGTGTCTGAGGGTTTAGATCTGTGATTTCCAGCCTTGCGGAAAGTTGAAAAATACAGATGCCAGGGCACCTGGTTGGCTCAGTAGGTTAAGTGTCTGACATTTGATTTTGGCTCAGGTCATGATCTCAGGGTTGTGGGATTGAGCCCCGCATCAGGCTCTGTGCTTAGTGAGGAGTCTGCTTGGGATTTGTCCCTCCCTCTCCCTCTGCCCCTTTGCCTGCTCATGCTATCTTTCTCTCTAAAATAAATAAATAAAATATTTAAAAAATACAAATGCCTGGGCCTCAATCCAGCCCTTTGAGATCAGAATGTCTAGATGTAGGGGAGAAGGTCTTGGCTCTGTCATATTTTAAAATCGCCTTGGTTGATGTTAATAGGCAGCCAGGGTTGAGATCTGCTGACTTAGACCCAGAAGCTGACAGCCCCTTCCTTACAGACACCTGCAGGAGAGATGGGTAGGGAACAGGTCAGAGGGGCATTTCAGTGTGAATGTGACCCACTTACAAGTCTGAGTTGACTTAGAAGTCATTGCAATGGACTGAGTTCTCTTCCAAGCAACTGGATTAAGTATCTGCATCTGATAGAATAGGGCTTGGAGTCAGACCATTGCACTGAGTTTTATGAAGATAAGGATACATCTTTGCAAGCCTGAGCCTGTGGCCGTGAAATGGCTCCATATAGCCAATGCTCTCACAGTGCCTGGCACGTAGTACTTACTCAATGAATGGTTGTTATTTTTAAGCAGCTAATATGTAACCACTATTCTTCCTTTGGTTTCTGTATGTGAAGATGGGTATCTTGCAACAGTTTTAGAAACTACCTCTGTCAATGTCCCCTCCTCCATTCTCTCTACCAATAAACCATGATTAGATGTAGATCAGGTCTTCCCGTGCTACTTTTCATGACGCTTATCAACCCATCATATTTTGTCTCTGTCTCTCCAGGCTGCATGTTGAGTGATATTTCTTCAAATCTGTTTTCCAGTTCACAAATTCTTTCTTAAATTGCGCCTCTCCTGCTGATAGTCAGTCCTTCAAGCTTTACATTTAATTATACTTTGAATAATAAAATAAGTATTTCTTTCCTTTCCCCATTTCTGTTATTTTATTGTCTCTTTTTTATACTTCAAATCTCTCTTTTATACCCTTAGACAGTTAAATCATACTTAATTTGTAGTCTTTGTCCAACCCTAAAATTATTAGGAGTTTGATGTTGCTGTGTGTTGTTTCTGCTGGCTCTTGTATGTTGCATGTGGTAGCTTATCTTTGTTCTGTGTGTGTGTGTGTGTGTGTGTGTGTGTGTATGCGTGTATTTGTGCGTGTGTGTGTGTTTGTAAGTCCGTGCTTTATTTATAGAAATTCTTTGACTTTTGGTAGGCCATTCCTTTTGGCTTATCCAGAAAGTATTTCTGTTGGCTTCTTCTAGGCTGCGGTGGGCATTACCAACCCATCACACTTTAAAAGGACTTATTAGCTTGAAGTTTGTAGCACAACACAGGTAGAGTGAATTTGACCAGCAAATCTGCAAAAGAGTCAGCTTCCAGCTACTACTGTTTGGAGTCAGACTTGTCTTCCTTCTACCCAAAGCCAAGCTGGAAACATTTTTCCTTGTGGTCTCTATCTGCGAGGCAGGTTTATTTCTGGTAGACCTTTACAACAAGAACAGTCTTTTGGCAACCCAGCTTATTAGATTCCCACCTTGGGTGGGACCTTGTTTTTGTCTTTTTTGCCTCTGCACACCCACAGCTGTCAGAGCAGAAGCGTCCAGTCCCCAACGTCAGCTCCTGCTCCCAGGGCGAAGGCCAGCTTACGTTGTGCTTACCTCCCCGCATTTCTGCTTTCGCTTGATGCTTGTCCTTATTGTCAGCTCAGTAATGCATTTTTCAATGCTTTAAAAACAAAAACAAAAGCAAAAACCTTATGCAGCATTTTCAGTTGTTGTCTGGGGTAACTTATCTACAATATTGCCCAACATGGAAGACCTCTTAGTAATTTCTGTCTTCTCAAAAAAAAAAAACAACTTTTTTTTTTTTTTTTTTTGCCAACTTTCAAGGCTCAGGAAGGGAAGCTGCAAATTGAAGGCATATATCAGAACAGTAAGATGTTGTTCCGAGAACCAACACTGAAACTTATACTCCTCCTCATCATTTTTCAAAGTGTTGTTTTGTAGGAATCAAATAGACACAATGAAATTCTGTGAAGTTCTTTGCTTTTGGAAGAGTGTTGGTTATTAAAATTTCTGCAAAAACAGCAAAAATCTCCCTGAGCCAGAGGGCCACATGAAAATGGAAACAATAATCCTATCCTGATGCTGATTTCGCTGTGGATGGAAAGCTGAGCGCAGAGCTCTATCGCACACCACAAGGATGAAACGCATTTACCTTTGTGGGGCCTCCAAGGAAAATTTGAACAACCATCTCATAGATGACAGTAGTATCACTCACCAAAAATAATTGCTTCGATAAGATGACTAGATAGGGGTCATCTTAATAGATGACAGTTAGGCCTATGTATTTTTTAAGTCCCTTAGTTTCTTGGGCCCACGCAGGACAATTTAAGACTTCCCAGCTCAGTTATTCAACTGGCCACAGAGAGGTCTACAGAAGAGTCTGAAATGGCCCATGTTCCTGCTTCAAAAGATTTGAACTACAAGTTCCTCAAACAAGGTAAAACACGTTCCAGAACTGTGTTAGGTAACACGCTACCGTTGTCTGCATCAAATAACCAAGTCAACCTACTTGAAAGCGCCCTCTTTCCGACTAACGCCACTGTGGAGATTTTCGGTGTCTGGAGTTTTTAACAAGAGTCGCCTCCAGGTTTCATTTTTCCACAGTTTTTGAAATTATTGATTATATCTAGAAAAAGAGGATAAGAGAGAAATTTACTTTAAACTGGATTTGACAAACACCAACTAGGCTGGCCTCCTTACAGCTGACGAGTTGCAGGCACAAAGAAGTCAGGACACAAGTGGTGAACAGGGACAGGCCCATCCCAGGGGCGTTCACCCAAGCCTGGACCGTAGCCCACATACATAACGACCCTAACATGCCTCTATTCTCACCTGCTCTTGGCATTCTTGACGGCGTGTTCCATATTGTCTCATCTTCCTGCATGGTTCCTTTACCCCACATAGCCTTAACATAGAACAACCCCCCCCACCCCCACCCAGGCATTTTATCCTCCTCAGGGCAACAACTGATATGGTCTAAGCCAATAAAACAAATATTTTTTAAATCGAGATTAGCCATAAGTTATATAATTTCCTTAGATCTTCTGAATTACTAAACGTTCTTATCTGACTTTATGATAAGGTACGATACCACAAACACATTCTTTGAAAGGTTGTTCAGCCAGTAAAAATGGAGGACAAGCTAAATTTGACTGTAAGGAATAAGCAAGAGCAATGCTCAGCGTCATTTTCTCCATTGCAAAAGGACCAAATGGGAAAATAGACATAAAGTGCATAATGCTAACAATTATTAAGTGTACAATTTAGTGGTACTGAGTACATTAATGTGGTTGTGCAATCATCATGGCGATCCCACTCCAGAACCCTTTTATCATCCCAAACTGAAACTCTACCTCTTAAACAATACTTTCCCAATGCCCCCTCCCCACCGGCCCCTGGCAACCCTCATTCTACCTTCCATCTCTAATGAATTTGACTGCTCTAGGGACCTCATATAAATGGAATCATATATTTGTCCTTTTGTGTCTGACTTCTTTCCCGTAGCAAAATGTCTTCGGGGTTCATCTATGTCATAGCATGTGTCCGAATTTCCTTCCCTTTTATGGCTGAATACTATTCCATTGTATGGCTAGACCACATTTTGTTTTTCCATTCATTTACTGATGGACAATTAGTTGTTCCTACTTTTTGGTTAATGTGAATAGTGCTGCTATGAACACAGTGTGCAAATATTGGTTGAGTCCCTGCTTGCAATTCTTTTGGGTGTTTGCCCAGAAGTGGAATTTCTGGATTATATGGTAGTTCTATGTTTAATTTTTTGAGAAGCCGCCATATTGTTTCCCACAATTGCTGCACCATTTTACATTTCTACCAACGGTGCACCAGGAATCCAGTTTTTCCACATCCTCACCAATACTTGTTTTTTTTTTTTTTAAATGAGAACCATATTCATGGATGTAAGTGGCACCTCACTGTGCTTGTGATATGCATTTCCCTAATGATTAGTGATGTTGTGGTTTTTTATGTTTTTGTTGATGCCGTGTTTCTCTGTGTCTGTTTGTCTTGAGGAGGGACTCACTTGCCTGGGGGTACTTTTGATTTTGGGGGGGAGCAGATAAAGCTCAAGCTTTCCCATCATTTGTTTTCCAGGAGGACTTAACGCACCTCAATTATCCAGATTTGAGGAGGCAACTAAGCTTCCGGATACGTCATCTCAATTCCTTTAATTCCCGATGAGAACCATGCACCAGACATGTCCTTCCTTTTGTTCTTTGTCTTTAAGGCTTTTAATGGAGGACTAGCTCAGCCAGCATGAACAACAGTGTGAGAGGGGCTTACCAGCTTCTGAGGACAGGGAGGCGACCCCAGGGCTTCGCGCAAGTAGGCTGGGGCACACACATGTATCACCCTAGAGGAAAGAAGCCTTCATGTGTCACGGGCGATACGACACAGAGGAGACCACACCACACAGCAGAGTTACGACAAGAACAAATGCCTGCATTTGGAATGTGCTCAGGAAAACCAATGAGTTGCAGTAGAACACGGTGCTGGAGAAATTGTTTCTTAGTGAAGGATGGGCACAACTGGTTAAAAGTAGTTGGAGATGTCCAGGAATGGGAATGCAGGAGGGAACCTGGCAGTTGCCACATGTCAGACTTTCATAAGTTGTTTTCAAAGATGTGTTGGGGAACAGAGACTTCTTTCCTGTGGCAAGTTAGCTTGAGCAGAAGTGACTAGAAAGCTATGACTTGTATTAACTCAACGACAATCCTTACAAAACAATTAGATTCTCTTTCCTATGGGCCTTAGCCAGAACTAGAACCTGCCTAGAATGACATCAAGTTCATGTATTTAAAATAAAAAAGTATGATCTGAATTAGTCAATACTGTGTTTTAGAATAAGTGAAGTTTTAGCCAGTAATATACACTAACACAGTTTTCAATTTGTACTGTAATTAGTACATTAAAGGCAAATAGTGCTGCTAAGTGTGTTTTGCGTTCTTGATAAGTTAAATACCCCACCTAAAACCTTATTCATATTTAATTTGCTAAGCAATCTGTTTCTTTGTAGATGGCACAAAGGTAAAGTTTAGCTCAGTTCTTGCGTGCTTTAGTGGGATTTAAATTATTGAGATTTTACTGTGGAGACTGAATCAGCATGCTGGTTTGAGATTTCTATTGTGAACATCTAATTATCCCAGTTTCAAGGATATTGCCTTTATAATGTTAAGTAATACTCACTTCATGCTTTCTTTTATTTTTGTTCAGTAAAAGACTCGAAATCTCTTTATTGTATTTTGGTTTTGAAGCTATGTTTTAAACAATCCATAAATCGACAATTTGCCCATAGGGATTGTCTTTTATCTTAAAGTTGGAGGTTTCGCTGAGGCCCCACAAAGACATCAAATGGTAAAAATAGTAATTCAACATTGTATGTGGCCCTTCCTTCCTTCCTTCCTTCCTTCCTTCCTTCCTTCCTTCCTTCCTTCCTTTTTTACTATAATCAACAGAGTCAGGGTCATTGGTAATATTTCAAATACTGATAATTTTAAGGGACTTCTTAAAAAACTAAAGAGAATTCAAGGATATCCTCATGATGATGTCTCTCCCATTTGTATTCATACACTGGCTCTTAAGAAAAAGAATAGACCGCATCACACTTCTAAATACCTGTCTAGTGTGTTTGGTAGAAGAAAAGTTAAACCTACAGATTCAGATGATTTTTCCAGGCTGAAATAGCCACCTCCTTGGCTCCGCCCCTCTCAGATTTCAGGGTCTAATTGAATGAAACCTCCTCCATCAGGCCTTCATTTCCATTTAAGATAAGTCAACATACATTCTTTGTTTATGTGAGTTGTACCGATATGTATAATTTTGGAAATTAAGACAGAGAACAGTTTAAAACACAGGACTGCAAGCACGCATTCCATTAGCTGTCAGGGAGCTATGTCGGAGAGATTAATGAATTGCTTACCCAAATCCATTCCTTCTTTTTTTTGCAGAGAAGTGCAAATTTGTTCAAGATGATGATGTGCCCGGTTAAAAATATTCACTTCCTTAGTCTTACCATCATGTCAACCCTGGGAAATGCCACTGTAGACGCAGGAGAATGAAAGGCAAACAGTATCTTAGCATTATTATAAAATATTATTTTAAAATTTGCATTATATAAAATACATGTAATAAAAACTGCCATTTTAATCATTTTTAAGTATGCAATTCAGCGGCATTAATTACACTCACAATATTGTGTAGTTATCACCACCCTCTATTTCTAAAACATTTGTATCACCCCAAACAGAAATTCTTTTTTTTTTTTTTAAAGATTTCATTTATTTATTCGACAGAGAGAGAGACAGCCAGCGAGAGAGGGAACACAAGCAGGGGGAGTGGGAGAGGAAGAAGCAGGCTCATAGCGGAGGAGCCTGATGTGGGGCTCGATGCCAGAACGCCGGGATCATGCCCTGAGCCGAAGGCAGACGCTTAACGACTGTGCCACCCAGGCGCCCCCCAAACCGAAATTCTTAAGCAATCATCAAGCACTACCTAACTCCCCATCACCCATGTGTCCCCAGCCCCTGGTAACCTCTAACCAACTTTCTGTCTCTATAAATTTGCCCATTCTTGATATTTCATGTAAGGGGAATCGTACAATATTTGTCTTTTCATGTCAGGCTTATTTCACTTAGCATAACATCGTCAGTGTGTTTCCATGTATCAGAACTTTATTCCTTTCTATGGCATGATGACATCCCACTGTACGAATGCAACACGTTTAGCTTATGCGTTCATTTGCTGGTGAGCTCTTGGGTTGCTTCCTCTTTCTGGTCCCTGTCAATAATGCTGCTATGAACCTGGGCATTTGTTTGAGTCCCTGTTTTCCATTCTTTGGGGTCTCGACCTAGGAGCAGAATTGCTGGGTCAGCTGGTTGGGTCATACGTATGTTTCACCTTTTGAGAAACCACCAAATTATTGGCACAGTGGCTGCACCACTTACCTTCCCACCAGTGGTGCCCGAGGCTTCCAATTTCTATACGTCCTCACCCGCACTGGTTATTTCCTGTTTTTGCAAGCATGGCCACCCTCGCAGGTGTGAAATGCTAGCTCACGGTGGCTGTGATTTACATTTACCTAGAGACAATGCTGTTGGGTATCTTTTTATGCGGGAAATCCTTTTGATCTTGTAGATCTTCACGGCAGACAGCACCAAGTTTACAGCGTTCCTGCCCTTTGCCAAGTTCCCACAGTGCTTATGTTCAGTAATGTGAATGTTTTAAAACCGCCCCTTTCATATAGCACCCTGTACCACTACCTGGCTGTGATAAGTTTACCCTGAGTATTCTTGATGAATCAATTGCATACTCACATCCATTTCTTCTTTTTTTTACAGAGAGAAATGCAAATTTGTTCAGAGTGATGATGATGTACTCAGTTAAAAATGCTCATTTTCTTAAGCTCGGAATAGCCACGTGAGCCAGATTTGGTGGCATAATTGAAGTTGATGGGGTGGGGCCTCTAGGAAAGCTGTTGTTTTTCTTGTAAAAAGGGATAGTCTGAGCTGGCACATGCCCCTTCCTTCTCACTCCCCTTCCTCCTGTGTGTCATGTAGACACCACGTCTGTATACAGAGTCCACATCCTGCAGCCCTTGGGACAAAAGCACATGGTAAGGACAGTGGAGCAAGAAACTAGAAGGAACCTGGGCCCTTGATGTCTTCCTCAAGTCTGCCCGGCTCTGCGGATGTTTGAACTTTTCACTGAGCTAGTAAAGCCTGACTTGGTGAAACCTATGTAGTTGGGTTTTTGGTACATATGACCCAAAGGGATCCTAACTGTGAAGCCGTAAAAGCCCTGGCTGACAGGAATCTGGGACTAACTGAACCTCAGGAGAGAAAAGGAGGCAGAGAAGAGAAATTGGAAGTGTTACAGAGCCAACTGCGTGGCAAAGACCTCTGGAGGTAACACGCAGAGCGGAGACCGTCTTCCACGTCCCATCCCATTTACCACCTGCTCATGGTTATGGTCCCCCCCCCCCCCCCGCATCAAAAGGCACTTCAAGCCTCTTCTTATTTCTTCTAGGGGCTCGGAACATCTGCTTGGCTAGATTAGACTTTCTTTGAGAATAGCTTAAACCTCATGAATCAGAAACTAGTGGACAAAGAACCACAATCTCTGAACCATTAGCCTAAGTGTCTATCCGTGCAGAGCCGGAATGTCCCAGCAGTGAGAAAAGACCTTGATTCTCCTTGAAGGGTAAGTGCAGAAAATCAGGAATAAAAAACCTCTTTTGATGCTTTTCTGAACAATGATTTTCTCAACATACCTAGCTCCTTTAAATCTCTTGATTTATTGTGCAATAAAATAAATAGGAAATAAAAGGACCTTCCTTTCACGAAAAATCTATTTTTATAAATACATAGGCCCATATCCCAAACTTCGGCTGCTTTGCTCATTAATTCCGTGGTGTGTATGAGTGTTGCCACGTATTTGCTTTCTTTTCAGGTCATTTAAGAGTATTGATTCCTTCTTCTCTAGTGTAGAACTCAATTCTCTAAGGACTGGTTAGCAAAACATTTCCCAGCTCACACAGTGCCATTTAAAAATGATTACGCTCGGTGTCTTCAGTTTAACGTTTCCCTTCCTGGCTTCCATATGCTAGCAGTTTGTACACTTCTCTTTTATGCTTCAATTTTTAGGGCCAGCTCCAAGATGTTCTGCCTGTGTCATTCCCTCTGACTGTCTTCTCTTGGTGGCCAAAACAGCAGGGGCAAAGTCTATACCAGATAAGCTGCCGAGATTATTGTTTTCACAGCCAAAAGTTTTCGAGGGGAAAGAAAACCACTGTAGGTAGTCATGTGTCATCTTTTGGCTCAAAAGTAAAATGCTAAGTTGCGCATTAGTTGTTGCATAAATTTGCATATTGATATATACAATCCCAACGATTTTAATAGCATCGTAGATCAGCAGAGACAGATGCACGCAGACACACACGGGCTGACATTCAAGCCTCCCAACTAGAGACAAACAGCCCAGGAAAGGCGTGAGGATGGGTCACCGAGAGCAGGGAAGATTGGTCAGAACGCAGAGGGTGCCAAGGGAAAGACGGAGGGCTGTGGAGAACAGAAGGCACTTGTTAGATCACTTTAAGGAACCTCCCCGACCCAGACCCCCACTTTCCTTCAGTCTCTCGACGCAGCCCTGAGTGCAGTGTGGAGGGAGCCGGGCTGACGACTTACGGAGGCTAGGAGTGAATCAGAAGATCCAGAAGTAGTCTAAGGCCCACAGGAGAATTTTACTACAATAAATAGGCTCTTAAAGGGTTTCTTGCTTTTTCATTTGTTGTTTATTTTGGTCTTTCATTCTCTCTCCCGTGACCCGAGTAGGACATCCAAGCTCTGGACCAGGCCTTAGCTTGCTATATGTTTAGAACCCTTTGGCACTTTACCAGCAACGAGCAGGTCCTTGAGTGAAGATTCCACTGGATTGACTTGCAAACCAAACCATCAATTTGTTAATTTTCTATGGAAAACATACATGTCCTGAAGACCAGGGTGTTTACTGCTGAATAGTCTACTCTCTGCTAGGAACCCGGTGCCTGGGAAAAGTCATTAAAAATCAGAACAAAGGGCAAAGAATTTCTTAAAGCGTATCTTCCATGTGCTTCAAGAGGCTACCTGGCACTGCCCCCCTCCCCCATCATGTACCTGCTGCGTGGTCTCAGTTCAGTGTTGGGAATACGTTCTCAAATTCTTCGTCTCGGCCTCTCAAGGTTGGTTATTCCAAACCTCTTTTTCGTGTGTGTGTTTGCACCGGCCATTGGAAAATCAGTAACTTCTGGTGGCAGTGAACGTCTCTCATTTCAGAATTATTTACTGAGCTCTCAAGATAGGGCAGATGCTTCGTTGGAGTTTAGGTACTGCAAGAGAAACAAAGATGAGCAAGACAAGGGGCCCCGAGAAAACTCACAGTAGCAAAAGGAGGATTACACAAATCCACTTGGCTCTCTACAGGGGGAGAAAATTACTTTAGAGAAATATCTGCAAGGATCCAAGAATGAAGCACCGAACCTGTTTGCTGAGTTGGAGGAAAGCTGGTTCATAGATAAGGTGATATTTAAGCTCTACCTTAAAGAATGCATCTGATTTTAATAAGCAGAAATGTTCAGATGGGGTAGTAGGGAGGAAGTGGGGGAGAGGGAAGGGGAGGAGGGACGGCCAAGAGGTAGCCCATGACAAGGACGGGAGATAGGACAGGGGCATGCAGAGCACTTTGTTCGGGTCTATGCCTCATGCTTAGGCTTGGAGGAAGGAAGGCATTAGGGAGTGCAGGGGGAGACAGGGCTGGGAAGGCTGTCGGGGCCAAAACATGGAGACCCATCATCCAGGAGCTTCATTCACACTGGGCGCTCTCAGGTTTTTACATGAGGGAGGGCTGTGATTGCAGATCCTGAAGCTTAATTTGGTCTCAGTGTCCAAGATGGGCAGCAGGGGAAGAAGGTAGAGAGGGCGAGGAGGCCCACGTAGGGGTTTTGCTACAGGGTTTCCGATCAGGAGTAATGAACACCTGGCCGAAGTAGGAAAGCAGCAGCGGGAGTTTAAAAGGTAGAGGGGATGTAGGAGACATGGTGAAGACAGTCTTCGTCTTGGTGGTGAGCTGGATGCAGGAAGTCGAGGAAGGTTGAGTCAGAGATGACTCACGGAGCCTGACGTTTACTGAGGGCTGTGCTTGGCACTTGACGTGTGATGACGCACTTGCTCCTAACAAGTGCATGACGTACGTACAACTAGTATTCCCATTTTACAGATGTGCAAACCGAGGCACAGGGGTTATGTAAGTCCAGGGCTGCGCGGCTGTTGGAGGAGTCTCACTGCAGTCCTGGCTTGCTGCTCCTTCCTGCACCATCCTGTCCCCAGTTGGACGGTTTCTGCTCTCTCCTCCACCCAGTCAATAAATACCTGATGACTGAATTGCCCTCTTGTCCTGACTCACAGAAGCAAAGGAAAAGGAACCACAGTCCTGAAAGCAGATTTCCTTTTCATCACTGAATTCAAGTGGTTAGTGCTTCTAGAAAGGCATAAAACTCTGCCATTGTATTCATACTCAATTAAAAAAAAAAAATTCCCTAACAGCAGTTGGCATCGTGATTAAGGTTTTCATTTTATTTATTACTTTGTTATGGCAAAACAAAACAAAACAAATCCTGCCTGAATTATCTCCCATGTGTCAGTAGAAAGGCATTTTTCCTATCAGTATACTTCCTGCTACGTGAATATATTGATAATCAACCCGATCTTCACTCAGCGACGTTGGTCCCTGGGGTTTGGGGCCGAGTCCGAGCTGCTTTAGAATAAAGATCATCTTCCTTGTTCTAGAACGACCCACAGGCTGTCACTGGCTCTATTCAGTTCTGTCAAGGTTGGACTCTGCATTCGTCCTCTTTCTTTCTGTTTTCCTTCTCATACTGAAAGTACAGCATTGAAAATTCTTGATCAGAATTCAGGTACCAGGAGGATAATCATAGTGTCACTGTCTTAAACACATGCTACGCCAGCAGCTTTCCAAGAGGCAAAACGAAGTTTTATTGTGTAATTACAGATCGGCGCTCTGCGAGAAAGGAATTAATTTCGCCAAAAACCACTGCTGGCATTTAAAAAAAAACAAAAAACAAAATAGCCTTTTATGGCTTGCTGGCAACCTGTTTCATCGCCCTAATAATTGGGACCGTCACTTGTCCTAAGGGTCAACTGCTTCCATCTATTATGCCCGAGAGCAGGATATGCAGAATCAGGGGAAGGAAATGGCATTTGTGAATGTGTGCACGTGTGTGTGCTGGTGACTATATCCAAGAAATGACGTGTGGGTGCATGTGTGTGTGTGTGTATGTGTGTGTATGCATGCTTGTGTTTGAATCTGAGCCCCAAATGTGCAAGGAGTGAAAAATGCCCCGTGTTACAGTCTGGTGAGTTATGGGGGGGCTTCCTGCTGAGGAAAAATGGCCTTCATGATTTTACATTGCACCAATGCCAAAAGGCCCTCAGCTCTTTTTTTTTTTTTTTTTGAGAGATTTTATTTATTTATTTGAGAGAGAGAGAGAGAGAGCATGGTGGGGGGGTGCAGAGGGAGAGGGGGAAGCAGACTCCCCGCTGAACAGGGAGCCCGACGTGGGGCTCGATCCCAGGACCCTGGGATCATGACCTGAGCTGAAGGCAGACGCTTAACCACTTAACCAACTGAGCCTCCCGGGCGTCATTCCACCCCCACCCCCCCAGGTCTCCTTTTCCTTTTACCCTGTTAAACCCAAGTTCCTGTCATTTACCACTTCAAATTCTTTTTAACAGGAAACCAACCCTTAAAGCACTAATTCTTTAAGCAAAGCAAAGCCTGCATTGGGTGTTTTCTCTCATCCCAAACTGCCTGCTCCTTTTTCACCCAGAGTGTAGGGGTCAATGTTGGGGAGGCTCTATCTTTTTCATTTACTTGGCCTAGAAAGAAAATGTCAGTAAATGCCTCTGAGAGTGAGACACCAAGGACAGGGAATGAGTTACTTAGTGTCATTTGGAAGCCATGTCTATGGTGTCTTAACGAATTCATCCTGCCTTTAAGGCCCCGGTATAATTTTTTTTTTTTTCTAGAGCCAGTGGTTCTCCAATCTCATGTTGTCGCGTCAGGATCACCTGGGAACCCCTAATGCCCAGGGATGCTGATTTAATCGGTCTGAAGTGTGGCCAGTGCATCCGTATTATTTAAAACTCCCCAAATGATTCTGAGGTGTGAAGTCAGAGGAAGACTGCAAACTGCCATTCCAGACCCTAGACCCTATTTCCATTGGTTTTAAAATCCCATTAGATCACCTGGAGAACTTTGACAGAATCCTGATGCTGAGGCCCCCCCCTTGAGACCAAATAAATCAGCACATCTGGGATGGGGCCCAAACACTGGGTATTTACTCAGATGTCTTCAAGTGATTCTAATGTATAAGCAAGATTAAAAACCAGTAGCCTAGGTTACAGATCGACGCTGATATGTGTGAGATGGACTTTACGAGAGTATCAGTAAGAAAGTAGGATAGAGGCTTCTGTTGCATACCACAGGGCAAAGCTGCTTCAATATTCTTTTTAACATCTTTCTTCAAAGTTTTTTTGTTTGTTTTGTTTTGTTATGTTTAAGATTTTATTTATTTATTTGAGAGAGTGAACACAGAGGGAGAGGGAGAAGCAGACTCCTTGCTGAGCAGGGAGCCCGACCCGGGACTCGATCCCAGGACCCTGGGATCATGACCTGAGCCAAAGACAGAAGCCTAACCTACTGAGCCATCCAGGCGCCCCTGTTTTTATTTTCTGAAGGTTCATCTCTCTTCTCTCTCTCTCCCTCCCAGAAATCTTTTTCCTCAGTAGCTTCTCAGGCCACTTTCCCCTGTAGCTGGGTCTCCTTTTCTCCTTAACTGCTTCCCACATTAAACTCAGCAGAACATCTTTTACTCCTCACACATACATCCGAAGTCCCAAGTTATCCTCCCAAAATTAGGGATAAATTATTTATGTATTAAGGCTTTAGAAAGATACGAGGCCAGAAGGAAAATGGCACCCTCCACGAAGAGAGACATGACTTAACAGAGAGAGCTAAAAATACCCAGTGACAGAAAAGCATCCCACATCCACGACAATTCATCCATGACAAAGCACATAGGGGTGGGATTAGCTGTCTGAATGATGCCTCGTATCTTCAGTTTTTCCATTCTGTTTCCCCTGTCATCCCCGGATCAGGCCCTCTTAACACTCCCCTGGACAACTCGTAACATCTTTCTAGCTGGATGTCCATTCCCACGCACCTTGGGGCCCCATCCCTAGCCTTATGTTAGGCGAGTATGAATCCAATGAGTTTTCCAGACTCAATTAAACTTTAATAGTAATTCTTAAACTTTTTGTGGTCATGGACCCCTTTGAGAGTTTGAAGAAAACTGTAGACTCTTTTCTTGAACAAGGAAACACAGATTCATGTAATTGGGCATAGAATTCCAGAGATTTCTCGGAACCTCCAGCAGCAAAATGACAGACCTCCATGCATAGACTCCATGCTAAGGATCTCTGCAACAAAGCCTGATTCGATGAACTGATTTGTAACGGGCTTTGACTGTGTTTAAATACCTGGATTAAGGAAAATTCACGGAGAAGCAAAGGTGGTCACATTGTGAAACACGGACTGACTACACTTTAACTTAAATTTGTAAATGTCTCTAAAGCTTGAAAAAAGTCAAGGTAGTTGAAACAGTCGAGTTACCTATATTTGGATGAATTGATTTTTCCACTTCCTTTTTGATCGTCACATGACATGACAGTGATATAGAATTTCACATTAAGAATCACTTAACAGTTGAACGTATATATACGATATATGGAATTTATTATATATATATATATTCCATTTAATTTACACAAGAAAAATGAGCACTGAAGAAATTAACTGGCTTCCTTGAGGTGACATGAGGAGTTGGTTGAGCAGGGGCTGGGACTCTGGAATCCTGGCTCCCAGGCCAGTGCTGACCATTCGCTACTGATTGGTCAGGATGTTCTCCCTTCATAGTGTCTCAGGTTTATTCCTTCCTATTCCTAGACTTTGACCATTATCATTCATTCATTCGTTCGTTCGTTCATTCATTCATTCATTCAACAATTTTTCATGAGTGACTTAGTGCAGGGCAAGGAGTATGCATCATTACAGATACCAATTTAAGGAACTAAGTTATGTGTGATAATAAGGGGCCACAGAGCTATAAGAAAGGCCTGATCACGTCTCGGGCCAAAAGGCTCAGGGAAGGCTTTGTCGAGGAGGTAATATGCAATCGTAAGTGCAGATGGTGAAAGATAATGGATAAATCTGGGGAGAAAGACAGAAACCCAGGCAATGGGGAAGCCATTGGAAAGCCTGGCAGTTGAGAATCACAGGGGAATGGCCCATGTCCATTCGGACAGAAGTGGCCTTTAGGGAGTGCTAAGCAATGAGGCACGAGAGTAGGCAGGCTCCTGAAGGCCACACTGAACAACGTGCTCTCCATTCAAGGGCCAGTGGGGGCCACAGAGGGTTGGAACAGGGAGAAATGGGTGCTGCATTATGCTTTAAGATTTGTTTGGTGTGCAGTGCAAAATATGGGTTAGGTTAGAGAAGGTTCTTTTCTGCAATCTTATCTTGTTTTATCTTCCTCAACATCTTGCTTAAGCTTTCGTTCTTAAGGATGGAATCTGAAAGTTAATATTTAGTCCAGAGTTTAAAAAAACTGGAATCTGGGACCCTTTACAAAGTCCAGCAGGCTTCAGGAGGTCAACGGATCTTCTGGAACTGTATTGTATGTTCGTGTGTAGAATCCTTCTCTTTTTTTCCAGGTTGAGAAGTTTTACAGCTTCTATCGGGTTCTCAAAAGGATCCACAATCCAAAAGAGGACCACTGCTTGATGCTTAATGGAAGTAGAGCAATTTTGAATTTGCCCAACATAGGATGGCACTGGGGCCTGAGGGTGTATGTGACATTCATTGTAACAAGTTTTACTGCTAGTTCTACTGGAAAAAAAATTGTTTTTTTTTTTTTTGTCGAAAGGGTCACAGAGTATTAGCAATGGAGAGATCTAGAAATATTAATTCTTTCATTTAACAGAAGTTGGAACCAGGGACCCTACTGGATAGTATGTTCCTCAAAATCAACCAGAGAGTTCTAAAGCTGAGGAAAATCCTTTCAGAAATATACAAGTTTACCTTCTCTTGTATTGCTGTCATCAACAGAACTGAATTTTCTGTTAAGTATTATTGTAAGATAATAGTAATAGCTAATAATTAGGATAATCTAACTACTGTTAAGTGTACTGTTGGATATATTAAAAACACCGTGTTGCTGGGTTCTATATCTGATTATAAAAACACAAGTTCCTAAAGTTTGTAAATGTCTTCAAAATGATTTCTATAAATCATCAGTAAAATATTTTCTGTAATTAGTTTATTCCCCGTTAAAATGGCCATTAGACCATCAGCCTTCTCTGTCTCTACCTATAACTCGACGATTGTTGAATGACTTTTTTAATGTTTTAATTTAGAAATCAGCCTGCCCATCCAGCCTGTTTCCAGGTGAAGCAGGTACTCCATTCTGCCATGGATCTACCTATTTTTGACACATGTAAGGTCTTGGATTCTGAATTTTAAAATTGAAAACATAATTACTTCAAGGCAATCATGGATAGAAAGGGCTAACCATTGCCAAGGACAAACAGAGACTGTTGTCTTGTCTAAGAAGAGATTTCACAAGGAACCAACCTAATTTTCCCAAGGAGCCCCCAGGACACGAGGAGTATTATCACAAAATCCACTAACCAGACATCTCAGTGAAGGAGGGGTTCTAGTCCTCAGTTTTTGGACATTTTAGGGTTAATAAGAAAAAGGTCTCCCCACCCTATCTCTCTTACTCTCTCCCCTGCCTCCACTGACCTTCCTTGTAATAAACAACGTGCATTGGCAAGATAGCTAGCTGGAGGGGGAAGGAGGAACTGCCACCTGGGACCAGCACAGAGCTAACTAGGACTCAGGAGGATTGAACTGAGGCCGGCCTCGTTAGCACGAGATTGTAGCTGGCTTTGTTCAACCACCCTCACAAGAGGAAGGGAACCAAAAAATATTCTTGCGGTCAGACTGTGGTTGATATTAAAGCCATTTCAGAAGAGCCAGGTAATGATATGCCACAGGGAGGGAAAAAAAATGTTAGTTTAAGGGCTGAGAGCAGAATATTTTGAAGAAGAAACATCTCTGGGTTTAAAAATCCAGGGACGGTCCATTCTAGGGGGGAGGTTGCTCTTGGGTGTGGTTGGCAGTTCCTTGGGTGAGATAAAGGAAGAGTTCCACTGTTTTGCTGGAACGGTGCCCCCGAAGCGGGGAGTCTCGGGGTGAAGGTGGAGGAGACAAAGCTTCAGAGGAGCTTAAGAGGGGGCGAGTTGGTAAGAACATGATGAATTTAAGGTGACAGGATTTGCCCAAATTAATCGGGCAGTTGATATTTTAGGCGTTGAGCCCTGGAGAAAGATCTGAGCTGGAGACCGTGAGAACCTTTACTGTATTGTTCATAGTTTCTCGAACTGTAATTTAACTGTAATCTGTGTACAGCTGCGCCCTCCCCTCCCCAAAGCCCTCTGTGAAGGGGGCCCCAAATCATCATTTTTTTTTTTTAAAGATTTTATTTATTTATGTGACAGAGAGACAGCCAGCGAGAGAGGGAACACAGCAGGGGAGTGAGAGAGGAAGAAGCAGGCTCCCAGCGGAGGAGCCCGACGTGGGACTCGATCCCGGAACGCCGGGATCACGCCCCGAGCCGAAGGCAGACGCTTTAACGACTGTGCTATCCAGGCGCCCCCCCCCAAATCATCATTTTAATCCTGCTCCCCAGATGATTCTTAAGCACACCGACGTTGGCTCACCACAGCTAGATGCTAACTGATGTGATGGGAGGGGATGGTCAAGTTCAGAGAGCTTGACTAGAGGAAAGCACTAAGGAGACATAGAGTAGGAAAGTGAATGCACTTACCCACTGGATTGTGAGGCTGTCCCTGAGGCCTTCAGGAGGGACAGCTGGACAATTCCAATAAGGTGGATATGCGAGCATGAAGTTTCTGTGGTCTAGTTGCAGGCAGGCCTCTCTGCACGTGTGTGTATCAACCAGGCCATCCTACTGAGTCGAGACACCTGCTTTCTAGTCCTAAGGATCATTGACCTCCAACAAGCTATTACATGTCTGCCCCATTCTGTCTCCTCAAACGAACCTGCAATACTTTCTCAAGCCATCCCTGGATTTTCTGAGGAAAATCCAGGCCTGATCCTCACATTCTGTCTCTGCCTTCCAGCCCTTCAAGGGCAGGATACAATTTTGACCTTTGGCTTTGTCTTCTCACAGTCCTTTGGGACGTGACTTCCTCCTCTACCTTTGACCCCATGTCTTGAATGGTGATAAGAGGCACCCGGCCCTGCACTCTGAGTGGTATCGTGGGGACCTCCGTTATAGGGGAGGAAGATCAGTCCCTTTCCTCCTGAGATCTCTTCATCTGGAAAAGGGTGGGTTGGACTAGGTCAGTGGATTGCAAATGGGTTTCCCTAGCGTTCAGGCATCCTGCGGGAGGGCTTGTTTCGCAAATGGAGTATCTCACTGTCGCTTGTTTGGGATACTCGGAGTTCGTCTAGGTGATCACTGACAAGCAATAGGGGTGCTATTGCTAGAATCAAATGTGAGCTCACACGAAGCGTCTGGAGCTTAGCTTTTACTTCCAGGATTCCGAGATCAAGCCTACACTGAGGATTTTAGGGATACATACTTTCTTACCTAACCCTGAGCCTCGTTCTTAAGGTCTCTCATTTTTTTTTTTTATGCTATGCAAGAAATCAAATTCTAGGGTTCTAGAATGATGATGATGCTAGTCTTTTTCAGACTTTAATCAGAACACACTCATTAGTTATCCCACGTCTTGTTACATAATATTTTTTATAAAGTAATGCTAACTTTTAAAATGATGTAAGTAATCGCAAAAACTTTTGGAAAAATAAAAGAGAGGAAATAAACCATATTATCATTTGTACTTCTGCTACCATTTGTGGCAGCGTGAGATGCTTCCTTCCAGAATGTGAGTGTGTACAGCTATGTGTGTACACACACATGTATACAATTCCTCCACACACATGAATTGAAAATGTATATATGGTCTTGCACACTTTTTTTTCCACTCAGGGCAATATAATCAGCATTTCTTCACACCATGAAACATTCCGCGCAAACATGAATTTTGTTAACTGCGAAGGTTCGTATTTGGGAGGTCTCTGGCTTTACAGTGCCAGGGGCCTCCTCTTCTACTTATTTTGGAGCAGATCAAAGACCATTTTTATAAAAGGGCTTGTTCCAGACCTCTTCAGACTCAGGAAGATTCTTTGTAAATCCTCTACATCCCACACACATTCTTTTTAAATCATTTATTGCGTTTAAAATTTTTTTTACTTAAATTCAATTTAATTACTTATACTGTATTATTAGTTTCAGAGGTAAAATTAAGTGATTCATCAGTTGCTTCCAGCACATCCTTAATCCATTCATCCACCTTATTCATAAGCTCAGTCTTTTCTCCAAATTCACAGGAAATGTTCTTTCTCTCTTCAAGAGGGTCTGGTCTATTGGACTCTGCGTCCATTCCCAACGCCTTCCTGTATCACAGCAGTCTGAACACTAAAAACTACATTTCCCAGGCTCCCTTGCAGCTAGTGGGCTAGATACAAAAGTGGCTCTGAGAGTGAAGCTAGGGGTGAAGGCAGGAGGTGCTGCCTTTGGAATGAGATTCCTGATTAAGGCTGGGATGGTGAGAGCTCAGAGTGATAGAGGCCAAGGTAACCATGAGAGTCAAGGTGAGTGTGGTCATTGCAATAGCAGCGGGGCCAGGGCTGTGATGAAAATGGTTTTACCTTCAGAGGTCTTCGTGGTGGGTAATTTATCGTGAATCTCTAGCACGGCGATAGATGGGAATCCTACTAAGGTCTAATTTGATTTGTATGCCTGATGAAAGAAACCTTTGGTCTGGCGACTGTTAACCCAAAGACATGCAGAATTCCCCACCTAATATCCCTATCAGGGTCAGTTCATAGACTCCAGACCCCCCCTAAATGAAGGGGCTGCATTCCTTTAAAAAAAAAAAAACCTGCAACTTTCCCACATGTATGCATTATAAAATACCCTGAGCCTTCCCCAGAGAGTTCTGTGGCTGCTTACCAGGGTACAGGTGCACTGGGGAAAGAAGGATACCAGATTTGGAGGCAATTCTGGACACGTTCTGGACACCCATGCATGTGAGCTTATTATTTTTCTTGAAGTAAAATGAATTCCTTGGTCAGAAGCAATGCTGTGTGGGCACCACAAGCATCTCAGTGTCCAGAGTTTCTTGGAGATCCTGGGGACAAGTCCACTGGTCAGACTGAGAGTTAGGAGATTTGAATGATAAAAGAGTTTTTATTAGAGTTTGTCTTACCCTGGGCCCAGGGGGTCCTTTGTGCGCCCCTGTGTTTATTTCCCCAGTTCATGAATTTGGCAATCGGTGGAGTTCCACGTTTGTGCTCTGACTCAGGGAATGAGGGAAGAGGGGCTACAGGGGAGCCTGCTTCCTATTGTGAAGGAGAAGTTGCAGAATTCTTGTCCACATCGGGGGATGGGAATTGATTTAACTTCGTCTCTTAGGCCTATGCAGAAGTGCTGGAGGTCTGGGAGAATGGCTGGATTTTAGGGAACTGACCTAGGTAGTGGCTCTAATTGCAGAGGCTGTCACAGATGTGATCTGTTTTTATGGAGCAAATCAGCACAGTCCCTGGAGTCTGATATACAGATGTCAATCTGGCAGACCCTTTTTTCCCTAACCAATAAGCAGTTCACCTGCATCCAGCCACAAGGCTTTCTTGCTGGCATCCAGCTGGCTGCTTTAATCTCATTCGTAGGGACCTTGATCACTTTATTGTCTCATAAGACATCACGCCATTCCATTGTATTGATTAGATCATCCTGGTTGAACAAAAAGCATCAAGTCCCCTGGATATCTTGATAAAACATGTATGTGCCAGAGGATGGGTGACAAATCCCATGAACACTTAGAAATCTCAGTGAGTTTCAGCAAAGATTCTCAGGGTTTAGCGATGTGAGACATTCAAGATATTTCCCAAAGTGAAACCCAAATTGCATCATCTTGCATTCTCTGTCATTAAGATAGAGGCAAATGCTCCAACCTATTGCCAAGTAACTCTTAAGCTGCTGGTCCTACATCCAGCCCAAAGCCAGGCAGGTTCTAGAACTGGTTCACGTTGAGATTCAAACAGGTCTTCTATTGACCCAAGTGATCCGAAATTGGTCGGGTGACCCACACAGTATTGTTTCTGAACAAGGAAGTCTTTTTACTGCAAAAAAAGAGGAGAGTCAATGAGCTTATGCATGTGGAATTTACTGGTCTTACCATGAATCCTATCACCCAGGAAAAGCTCGCCAGAAAAATGGGAGAATAGCTTTTGGAAGATCCAACTATGGCAGAAGCTGAGAGACCACAGCTTTTCCCCTTTGGAGGGCCATCTTACAAGGTGTTCCATATGCTTGGAGCAAGCGAGCAATAAACATATGGTGCTATCCCTCCCATAACCAGATTTCATGGGTGCAAAACCAAGGGGAGTCATCTCCCACTGTTTCACCTAATGAGTGACGTTCACATACAATTTTTGCTCCCCACACTTATCAGATGCCATTGTGGCCTCTCCTATTCCCTTGGCCTACTGTGAAGCTTTCTTGCAATAACCGGAAGTGCTGGGAGTTAATGCCCCAGGAGTTCTGGATAAATCCCTTGGTCTCCTCACACCCCAGTGGGATAATTTGAGGTGCATGCCACTGTCCCTCAACTAGTATCCAGTGGGATTTGAGTTTTGTGTCGGACCTAAAAAGTCTCCCCGCATTTTGAAATTATATGTAAAACCTACTTGTGTTTTGTTCTCATGCTATAATGTTTCATTTCACTTTTGACACTTTGACAGATGTAAAAATTCTTTTAGTATATGGTGTCGTAGAAATACAATAAAATTTTCCAACGACTATCCAGTTACCATTTATTAAGATTACTTAATAAATGAAGAATCCATCATTTCCTCACTGATTTGAATTGCCACATTTACTGTATTCTAAATCCCTCTATTGGGTTCTGGCCTACTTCTGTACTTTCAAGCCTATTGATTTGTCTGTCAATTCATGTGGCAGTACCACTTCTTAAAATTATTGTAACTTTATAATGTATTGCACTATCTGGAAAGACAATTGACTTTCCAGTACTCTGATTTTTTTAGAACTTTCTTGGCTATTCTCATTTATTAGTTTTCCTATGTCTTTCAGAGTCATTTTGACTCCTTCCCACTCAAAAAATCCAGTTGCTATTTTTTTTTGGGGGGGGAATATCAATGAACTCAGTAAGATTCTTTTTCTTCTCTTCTCTCTCTCTTCTCTTCTCTTCTCTTCTCTTCTCTTCTCTTCTCTTCTCTTCTCTTCTCTTCTCTTCTCTCTTTTCTTTTTATCGGCCAAGTTATTTATCCAGAATTCTTGGGTCATTAACTCTCAGCACTTCACTTTCTTTTCTTTGGTCTTTTATTTGGGTATAACTTACATACACTTGGTTCATCCTTTTTGGAAAGGAATCATGACCCAGTGGGTTAAGGAAGCTAAGTTCTTTGCATATAACTTTGCCATTCTCTCTTCGAAAGTCTTCCCTGTCTCTCTTTCTCCTTTACCATAGTCTTTCATATATTTTTTGTAAATAACCAAGGTTCAGAAACTCCAAAATGTGTGAAGACAGAAGATCATATATTAGAGCAGAAGTAATGGCTCTCCCAATTACAGCTGGTTAGCCCTTCTCTCTTCTCCCTAATATTCAGATCTATTAAGTAGGGATAGTAGTAATAATGCTGTGAAGTTAAATAAGATGGAAACAATTAAATTAGTACAGCATCTGTGGGGAGATGGCATTTCTGGCCTCAATTCATTATTTCTTCAAATATGCAAATTCTTGACTCTGTAACATATTAGGCGCCCTCCTTCTCTGCCTCTGGGCTCAGCCACATGATGGACTTTGACCGATCGGATATTAGCAAACATGCTGCCTGAAGAGGCCTGTGAAGCTCCTGGATGTTAGGACTTGTTCTGGTTCTTGCCTCCTGACACTCCCACGGAAACATGTCCAGGCTTGCCTGTTGGAGGATGAAAGAAATGTGACCCAGTCAACTCCATGACCCCAGGGGACAACTGACAACCACCCAATCCCCACACAAGTGAATGGGCCACACAAGTGGATGAGAAGAGCCACCCAAGCAAGCCCGATCAAAGTCACTCATCTATAGACTGTTGAACCACATATTTATCGTATCAAGTCACTAAGTTTGGGGTAGTTTGTTTCTCGGCGTTATTGTGTCAGTAAATCAATTATACCAAACTTGACACATAGGAGGTGCTTAAAAATTGTTTACATGGTAGCTATGTGGGGATGCAAATATCTTTTCATGGGAATCAGCGAGATAGTTCCCCATTCACCCCACTCTTCCCATCCTTTGTAGAACACTCTGTAAGGCGTCCGACCTAACTACACGGTTATATTTCACATGCTTATTTAGCAATGTAACATATTTCAAATCGCTTCTAAACTGTGTCTTGTCTTTTTTTTTTTTTTTAAAGATTTTATTTATTTATTTGATAGAGAGAGACAGCCAGCGAGAGAGGGAACACAAGCAGGGGGAGTGGGAGAGGAAGAAGCAGGCTCTTAGTGGAGGAGCCTGATGTGGGGCTCGATCCCAGAATGCCGGGATCACGCCCTGAGCTGAAGGCAGATGCTTAACCACTGCGCTACCCAGGCGCCCCTGTGTCTTGTCTTTTTTAATGGCAAAAAAACATTTTCGTCACAGTCTACTGATTGTTAGCATTTTATTTGGGTCTCTGAGGGGATATAAGAGAAATAGGAGACAGAGCCTTTCCTTCAATTACACAAAGCCACAGGATAAGAACTACTAATTTCGGTGAAACGTGGTACCTACAGAAGCGTTGAAAGTGGGAAATTCAATGTGTGGGAGTTGAGTATATTTTGTCTGTCATTTTAAAGCAGGTTATGAAGACTTACCTAAGGAAAAAAAATAGAATGAAAAAAATAAATAACCAATCTATTTGTTTTACTTCTCATGTGGCCTCATAGGTTATGTTTGGGCTGTGAAATGGGAATGTAATGGGTAAGTGCTGTCTCTTGACAGTCTCCTTCACCTCTCTGGTGAATAGGTCCATGGGCTCTTTCCTTCTGATGCACATGGTGGTGCGTTGTAGCGATGAGGTTAGCGGTGTTCATAATACTGTGCCTTGAAAGGATGGGATGGGTAGAAACAGTACCATAACATCGCTTTCACTCTGCTTCATCTACATCCATTTAGGACTCCCTAGAAACTCTCAGTTTCATTTTTTCACCTCAGTCAAAGAAGAAGCCACACAAATGTTAAATGTTACCCAGCTTCCTGGGATGAATGGGGCTGACCCTGAATGTAGGCCCTCGTTGAGAGGGAAGCTTGGCCCCTGGTTCTCTCCTCCCACAGCTGCTGATTAAGAGCCGGTGCTGGTTTCTGGTTTGACCTTTAACTGTACAGCACGAATTACAACTCCCTAATGAATGTGGCCTCAGGGTTCTCCACCAACTATTATTTCTGAACAGAGAATGTTCATGAGAAAGCAAAATCATCCTGCCAGGAGTGATGCCAACTGACCCAGTGGCCATTGGAAGAAAGGGGAGATCAAAAATTTCTCTTTTCCCCAGCAGCCCACTTTGCCCCTTGTTTTCTGATGCATGCATTTTGTTTCTTCTCATTCATCGGTGTCAGAGTCTACACAGTTCAACTTTATGTTCTGGAGAAAACAAAGAAGGTCTGTGTTTCTGGCCTGATGGAAGGGGAAAACAGGCAGCCTCTTAGCTGGAGCTAGTTAAGGATTCGCTGAAGGGTCTGCAACCCTTGATGAGAGCCTGCATTTCATGGACTCAAGAAGTATTTGTTCTACAAGGAGGCTTCAAGTCATTTCTACTGGATACTTCCAAATGGCTTTTGCTCAGAAATCAGACAAAACCCTAGGTGACTACATAAATAAATAACAGTGAAAGCAACAGAACCAGAAAGCAGGGTGGATAGGCAGGTGTGGAGACAAGCCCTTGCATCCGTCGGGAGCAGAGTTAGAAAACAACTCATCTTGGCCAACTCTCATTTTTTAGAGATTCAGAGGAGTGAAATGACTGGTCTGCAAACAGATGGCTGGGTCATGACGGAAGGGAAGCCAGAACCCCCATCCTGACTTCCAGTGCTGTGTGCTTTCCAGCATTTTAAATAATCAGTGAGAAGTAGGGGTAAAGGGGGGCATTCGAAGAGATGTATGAATTCTAGAACATAACAGCACTATAATGGAGTCAGTGCACTTTGGTATACTACTTCATAAGAAATTCTCAAATTTTTCTCTTTTCTTAAAGTTATGTTAATAATGAAAAACAATTTTTTAAAAATCCAACTTGGGAATTAGCTTTAAAAATACTCGCTGGTCCCTATCACCCGTTCCACCCTAGAGGTCACTGCTAACACTGCGAATCATCCAGACGTTCTTCTGTGAACACACCACCCTCACTTACATCCACATATGTGATTACATCCACATCTGTGTGTTTGCTATTTGCAAAAATATAAATAGCGGACATGCGGCCGTGGAACTCTAAAGAATAAAGAAAGGGACATCTTTCCATGTGAGTACACTCTTGCTCATTTCTCAGCTGCTTTGCTGGCATGGTATGGATGTTATCCATAACTCTGTTAGCTAACGTTGAGATTATCTTCAAGACTTCATTGCTACGAGGCTGCAATTAAGATTTTTTGAACATGCATGTTTGCCCACTTTTGCAAATATTTATGCCACATAGATCCACGGAGGATTTGCCGAGTCAAAAAGACACTTAGATTTTTGATAAATGTTGCCCACTTGCTCCACAGAGCCGTGGAGCCGGTTGACTCTTCCACTTTGTACTGACAACTCCCGTGCTGTTTGCCAACGATAACACTAGATGTTAATCTTCTTAACCTTGCCAATCTGATACACAGCAAGCTCACATAGCTTTGATTAGTTAAGTCAAGCTTCTTCTCGGGAGCTTATGAATCATTTGTGTTTTTCTCTGAGCGCTCTTTATTTTTTTTCCACGTATAAATTAGGCTGTTTGTTCTTTGTTGATTGAGTGCTAGGAGCTTCTCATAAAATCGTACTTCAAACCCTTTGATTACGTAGGTTCCAAGTATGTTTTTCTAGGTCTGCTGTTCATCACTTAATTTTGTCTGTGGAATCTTTGGTCATACAGAGATTTTAAATTATGCAGTCAAATGAGCCAATCTCTTCCTTTGTAGGGAAGCTCACATTTCTCATATTCTGTCATAAATCTGGAGTCCTTTCATCACCGCTAGACTAACTGCGGCGTGATACACCTTTCATTGAAAATAAATCGTTCTAAATTTAAAATGCAAATTTAAACTTGCCACTGATGCCTTGACTAACAAAATCAATCTTCAGAGAGGAAAATAAAATTCTCCTATGAAACTGCATACAGATCAGAGTAGTCTCCAGAAGGCCCAGGTGAATGGTGGGTATTTCAAACTGGACATTGTGATATGATTAGAAATCTTATGTTAAAAAGCCCATGCAAACGGTTTTCAGATTCCAACTTCTTACCAGTATGTTCTTGTCTTTTGAAGAGGTTTGCCTTTGTCAGCGGTTCCTCAAAGTCTTGCTCCTGGGAGTCAAGATTTAGTGGATGCTTGTTAACATATAAATGATTGTTAAGCCTTTATGAGAAACTAACATCTTTGGACGAGCCTACCAATTGTTTGAGGAAGTAGAACACAGGAAGACTGAGTTTTGTTGAGTGCAGATCAAGTTGGGACAGGTCAGGAACTTCCCTGCTATGGAAACATTGAGGTCTTCATAGGAAATCACGCCAGGTGGCCCCGGAAAGCCAGTAGTGATTATAAAGGTACAGGGTGCGGAAGATGATACAGGCGGGTGGCTGGTAGGAGGTCGGGGTGGGGGGAAGAGAAGAAATACAGAAGAAAGGACTGAGAAAAATCCTTGAGAATTTCTTTGGCAATAATACTCGCTGAGGTGATCAAAATTTAGGTTTGGGCATTCCTATGCTTGGGTATAACTGTTTGGTCTAAAAATGGAATTAGAAGAAAGATTTGCTGTTTGCTGTTGGAGCCCAGTGCCCTTTTAAAAACCTAATTTAGAAGTTGGAGAAGCCAGCCAGGGCTTTCTGTCCCAGTGGAGCTTATCAGTTATGACAGGGATCAGCGGGGACTCTCTTTCTCTCTCCATCTCATTGCCCCAAGACAGATGAAATGAAGACTGTATCGGGACTAAAAATATTGTCTAAATTGGGGGTAGTAAACAGTCAAACAAGCAGTACCCATCATCTTTCTTTTGCAATGCATTCTAGAAGGATGCAAGGACAAATACATACATATGACATATATTTTACGTGCATATATCAACCGCAAGCCTAAGCAATGAAAATCCTCAGTAAGAAGGATCCAGATGGCTAAAAAGGAATCCAAAAGGAAACTAGAGCTTAGTGCTGAGCTCTAACACCAGACCACCCTCACCCCCCAGCTGAAAATTCTAACGCCGCCACTTCTGAGCCATGCCTGTGGACGAGTGGTTGAACCTCGGGAGGCCCTCCGTGTCCTTTTCCGTGAGAGCGGTAACATCGCCCACAGTGTTGCTCTGCAGGCTCAGGGAGGGCCTGCGGGTCACAAGCAGCACTTTGCTGCCCTGTGTGCCATCATTATTCCCTAGTCTCTGCTTCACTTTGAAAAGCTCACGCTGTGCGAGGTTAGCTTTACATTCGTGTGCCCCCTTCCTGGATTTCTGCAGAGTTGCCCTAATTACAGGATGCGTGCTTGCGAGCCAAAGGTGTCTTGGCCGTCGCAGCCCATACTGTCCCACAGAGCTCCCGGTGAAGAACCCTTCTTGGCACCCTAACCCCGGGGCTCTGAAATCAACACACCTTAGGTCACAGGTTGAACAGGACCCAGGAGGAGGAGAGGAGTCAGTGTTCCTGACTGCCTGGCAGGAGCCCCTCACTGCTTTCGACCCTTCACAGCTCCGGACAGGAGTGCTCAGATGGCTTTCCATGTGTTCGCTCCCAGCACAGGGAGCTGCGGTGGCGTAACTATGCATTAGAGCCGAGTACAGAAAAATCCTCTGACTTACGGTCACTCGGGTCTGTCATCATGGCTTCCATACCCCAGAGGAGACAAACAAAGGGACAGCAGTGACAACCATGAATTCAGCATCTTCTATCAAATGGTATATGCTTCACGTGTGCAACCTTCAGAAAAAGAGTAAAACAATTTAAAATGCAGAGAAACTCACAGGACGCTTTCTTGTACTACAAAAATACTCATCATAGAATTCCTTTAAATAACAAGTTCTTCTAGCACAGCAAAATCATATTGCCCCACCCAAATTTATTATTCATAACTCTCCTTGGTGTTTCTGGGTTTATGTGAAAACTCATTTGTATTAATATTGAATAACACAAATCTCAGATCTTTTACCTAGAATAAAACACGGCAAGGTGCATAGACAGTATATATTCACGATGTTTTATACCCCCCTTTTCAAGCCTGTGGACCAAATTCCAAATGAATAACGTGAAATACAGGTAAGGCTTCTGCCAGCTTCTGGCTACCTCTTTGACCCAGCCGATTTGTGTTCTCTGCGTGACTGACAGATCGGTTGCCAAGGATCTCCAGTCCCTTGCAGACATATCAAAAGGGGTGGCTGTGATCACTTAATTAGAGGAGAAGTGAGGGGGGAAAGCCCCTGCTGGTTATCCAGGATTCATGTGGTCAGCTGTTATCGAAGTCCCCAGGCTTTCCCTTCTGATGAAAATGTCAACTCAGGAAGAAATGTCTGCCACAGCTTCTCGAAACACCGAGGACAGGGGAATCTGGACAAACGTCTTTAAAACATTTAACTCGAGATCACTGACGAGGGGCATCAGCAAGGATCTTGCAAAGGGCTCTATATAAGCTTTCAGAACATTTGCTCTCCTTCACCTCTCTCAGAGTGAAGGTCACGCCAATCAAACACTCACCGGCCCCATTGCCCCTCCTGCCACATCCTCCCCAGTAAAGGTGTGAAGAGGATCCAGAAAATAAGTACACAGAATCAGAAGCATGGCTACCTTGTCTTTTCCCCGCTACTAGTGACACTAGCCTCCATGAGCAGACTCAGGCACGATCATTTCCGTCTATTCCAAACCATTCTCCACCCCCTGCCGGTGCAGCCAGGTACCCCGCATGCTGCGGATGTCTGACTCGCCGTATGGTGGGAGGATGTGGTGTGGAGTTGCAGAACCCTTTTCTCCCAGGCAGGAACGTGTTCTGGGTCTCCCCTCTCCCCCAGCAGAGTAGAACAGGCAGTAAGGAAAGTATGGCTGCTTGGCAAGTGATTTGATGAGAAGAATTTGTCTTGTGTCTCTTTGGAAAGAGGTATCCAAGACTTGAAACACTCAGGCATTCATTCGGTTCTATCTATTCATATCTGTTAAATATTTGCCTGAGAAGAGTCCATCTTTGCTAGAGTGTGTCTTACAGTTTACAGCAAAGGCATGGCCATCCAGACCCATTCCTTCTGCCCTGGGAAACAGACAACCCGTGTGTCTGATGGTCATTTCATTTCATTGTTCATTGCCTTCAGGAATTCATTCATTAAAAACGTTTTACACTCATGGCTCAGGTTTATTATAGCAATGATACAGAGCAAAAGCAGCAGCCAAATGGTTTGCATCAGTGGAGTCCAGTGAGCTCAGCACGGGCCTCTGTGTCGTTTCCCTTCTGGAACTAGACAGGTAAGCATAGAAATATAGGGACTTATGGGGTATGTCTCTGCCCAGGGAAGCCCTGATGAGTCTGGGGCGCTGGTTACACAGGCATCTCCTGCTACGCAACCAGCCATGGCAACAGAAACTCAGGACCCTAAAAATAAAACCAGGTACACATCCTCAGTCTTGATGTTTGTGAAAAGCAACATGACGAACTAGTATGTCGTGTTTCATTGCTGTTGGTGTGGGTACCAAAATCATCAATCACTAACATAAATGGTCAAGCATGATTCCGGATTCTTTGGGAAATACAGGTGTTCTGAGCACTGGGATTCAGAGTTCTGTCCAGGTGACTGTACAAGGCAGTGCCAGCTGAGAGCCACTGGGACAGGTGCCAAGGAGCCGGTGGTAGTGTTTGAGTGGTGGAGAAACGTGGGAGAGCTGGGGCCCTAGGGAGCTGACGTCCAGGGGGATGGTGGCCTGGAGGGAGGAAGCCAGTCCAGAGTCTCTTTCAACGGTACAGCCATGAGGACGTGATGGAGGGTCTGCCCCGAAGTCCTAAACTATGGTGAAGAACACAGTTCTCTGAATTTGTAGCCACTATATGTTCCCGGAGTGGGGCCGCACCCTGCTTCTGGAATAGTGACCTACTTCCCCAACCTGCCCAGTACGGGAAACCGGGAAGCCAGGAAACAACGAGCCTCACAAATGATCCTTTCTCGGCACAGCCATGCTGATAGTATTTCTAGCAGCTCCCAATGCTACTCCAGAAAGAACAAGGTGACCAATGTCCTGAACTTTTCTAGAATCGACCCAGCCTCGTCATTAGCTTCCTCCCTCCAAATTCACTTGAAAGCTGAGTGCACAAGAGGAAAACTCGCAGCTGAGTGAGAGTTACTTCCAGGGGAGCCGTGTCAGCCACTACTCCTCTCGCTCTTTGTGCTGTTGCTCCGCTCAGACGGCGCCACCCAATCCTCCAAGCACTAAAATTCATGCACCAGCCCCCAAGGACAGCTTCAGGGGGGCTGTCAGTCCCCAGTAGGATTGAAATAGATCAGCCACCGAAGCAGAGAACGCATCCTCACGATTCTGTCTGTCCCTCTGGAGCCACTTCCGGTATCAGACGTAGGGTACGTGCGCATGCGAGAACAGTTCAATGGCTTCCTCTTGCACAGATCCTCAACCCCAAGTTTTTGTCTCAGCTTACAAGAGCCTTCAAAGTCTGGCCCTGTGGCTGCATTCTCTCTGGCTTCCGCCTGGCTTACAGGCCCCGCACTACACCTCCCGTGAAATCCACACTCCAGTTGAAGACCTAACATGCTCCCTGGAATTCAGTGATGCTTGCCGAATTTCTACTCATCGTGTCTGTGTTTCGCTATCGCTTCTTTCAGGGAGCCTTCTCTGATTCCCGAAAATTGGATCAAGCAAGCCTCCTATGCTTCAGTTGGGCCCTGTACCTTTGTAATAGTTGGGTTCCTACAGTGAACTCTTCTGTGTCCGATACGAGCTCATGTCTCCTATGAGGACAGGGACCCTGTCTGTCTTTTCTACATCATATCCTTGTATCCTTAGTACCTAGCCTACTTCTGGCTAATGGTAGGCGGGGATAAATATTTATAGAATAAATGAATGTAATATGGCCTTCCTAGTAGTGTTAAAGCTTCCCGAAGTACTCCATAGGGCTCACCGACCAAATTTAGGAAAAACATACCTAAGTGGTACCATATAAATTCAGCTCAAAATTTTATCGTTTTTTCCAACAAATATGGATTGCAGAAATGGCGAAATGGGTACTCACGGGTGCAATTACTCTTCTTCAAAATAAACGGATTAGTGAAGTATCGAGGAGACCTTCCTCTCTTACATAAATGAGGCCTGCAGTGGGCAACGTGAGTGATGCAGGCAGCTTCGTGTAGTTCTTCAATGGAAATTCAAGAGCAAAAGAACATTAAGCAAAATTTCATCATTATTTTTGCTATAGCAACAGCCCAGAAATCTTGAGGGGAAAGAAGTCATACATAATCACATGAAAAGGCAATAGGCTAGATTTTTAAAAGAAATGACAAAAAGTAATAGAGATGAAAATGGCCGTGCACACTAAATCCTTGGAGAATGGCTTTTATCATTCATTACTCTGGCAATGGGGCTCGGGCACATACTTTTTAAACGTGCCTAAATATTTAGCTGTCCAAGGAGAAAGTATCTTTCATTCCCCCCCCCCACTGTACCAAAAAGAGGTGGTGTCAACGAAAACTGGATTAAAATGAAACATCGAACGAGTTACACCTGCCTCGAACCCTGTGGTCATTTATCATTTATTAAAACATCAGCATTAACGATTTCAAAATTTTGAAGTCCCTGTTCTGGAATAAGTCATTCTATTTTTGCAGAGGAAGTACATTTTGATATGGAAAAACAGAGGGATACCTTTTTTATTAAAGACGTCCAATGAAATGAACTAAAAACTAATATGCAATATTTAAGATGATTTATACAGGCTTTTATTATCACATGCCCATTTTAGATAAAGTTATTGCTTATACCACCTCTTCTTGACTCTTCTAGAACATAAATAATAACCTTGGACCATATACTTAATGAACGCTAAATTATACATTCAACTGCTGGGAATGGGAATCAATCTCCAAAATGCTCCAGCAAGATGACTTGATTAGTGAATATGTCGCATAAATAAACTATTTCACCCCCCCCTTTTTTTTTTAACTTTGTAAGCTAATAGGTTTAATGGACAATTAGTGGAGACTGAGGCGTCTAACCCACTAGACCAGAATATTTGCATCCTGTGCACGATCTGCATTCGATGAGAGCACCTGTGCATCTAAACATCTCTGCAGCTGCAAGTTTCAATGACATTGGACATAATTTCTGCTCCTCTCTTTGGTACATGATGTAAACATTCCCACCTGAGCCAGAAAGCAAAGGCAGGGCCTGAGAGCAGAACTGTGATTTGAGGACTCAGAGCCAACACCAGGTAGTTCAAAAGCATGACCTGTCCAAGGGGCTAGACAGAGACTAAATAAAACAGGAGGCCAATGTGGTCAGAGAGAAACTAAGAGCTGTGGAATCAGGAGCAGAGAGAGGACAAGGGACTAGCCCGGAAGAATTCTGGAGCCAGTGTATTCAAAGGCTTGTCACATGACATGCAATTTACCTTGAAACACTTCATCATAGAAAGGCTACTGTTTCTCATTACTGTGATATTGGTGTCTACCAAAAAAGAACCACACAGGACCCAACCCAGCTGGCCAACCAACAGTGCTCCGCACAATTACACATGGCCGGTTGTTTCCTTACAGGGGCTCAGACAGAATCTTCCACCAAGCTTCTTGGAAGAGACATGTATACAGACTCACTTTCTTCTTTGTCATTTCCATTAATTTTAAAAAATGTTTTCATGGAGGCACCTGGGGAGCTCCGTCGGTTAAGCGTCTGACTCTTGATTTCAGCTCAGGTCATGATCTCACGGTTGTGGGATCAGATCAAGCCCCGTGTGGGGCTCCACGCTCAGCAGGGAGTCTGCTTGAGATTCTCTCTCTCCCTCTCCCCACTCACACCCTCTCTTTCAAAATAAATAAACAAAATCTCTTTTTAAAAAATGTTTTCATTGTGAACTGGAACATAAAAACAGAGGAGTGTATATAAATACACAGTTCAATAAATTATCAGAAAGCACACACCCACGTAACTGTCACATAGGTCCAGGAAGAGAATGTCTCCGTCTCCTGGAACCCAAGATATCCATAGTCCTCACTTTATGGTAACCACCTCTTTCCTTGCCTTTATGGCTTTACCATTTAAGATGACCTCTCTAATAAACTCGAGTTTCATTTATTTGAACAACTTTATTGAGGTACAACTGATACACAAAGAACTGCACATATTTAATATGTGCAGTTTGATGAGTTTGGACATAAACACCTATGATACCAACGCCATCATCGAGGTAACAGACATTTCCAACCCCTTCCCAGAGTTTCCTTGTGTGCCCTTTTTTCTTTTGCCTTTTGTTTTTGGAGAAGAATACTTAGTGTGAGATCTACCCTCTTAACAACTTTTGAAGTGCATGATACCATATTGTTAACATAGGACCTACGTGGTATAGCCGATCTCTAGAATTTGTTCATCTAACATCACTGAAATATACCTTGGAACAATTCCCCATTTCCCCCACCCCTAGCCCCTGGCAACCAGCGTTGTATTCTCTACTTCTATGAGCTTGACTATTTTAGATACTTGGAATAATGAAATATTTGTCTTTCTGTGACTGGCTGACTTCTCTTAATATAATGTCCTCCAGGTTCATCTGTGTTGTTTCAAATGGCTGGATGTCTTTCTATTTTAAGACTAATATTCCATCGTGTATATATATACACAACATTTTCCTTACCCATTCATAAAACCAGAGCTTAAATTTGCCTCTTTTTTTTTAACTTTATATAAATAGATAAAAATACTCAGTGTGCATTATTTTGTGTCTGGCTTTTTAGATTCGTTGGTTCAAGTTATATGTGTAGGCTATGTATTCTGGATTTGAGGTAGTTGTCAATTACACACATTTCAAATACCTCTCTCACTCTATGGCCTTTTTATTCTGTGAATAGTGACTTTTGGTAAGCACATATATTTTTTAAAATATTTTATTTATTTATTTGACAGAGAGAGAGACAGCCAGCGAGAAAGGGAACACAGCAGGGGGAGTGGGAGAGGAAGAAACAGGCTCATAGCGGAGGAGCCCAATGTGGGGCTCGATCCCAGAACTCCAGGATCACGCCCTGAGCCGAAGGCAGACGCTTAACGACTGGGTAAGCACATATTTTTAATCTTAAAGTGTTAGAACTTATTTATATTCCTTGGTTTTCCATAAAAAATAGGGGAATTTTGATTTGACTTTATAATAAGTGATTTGGGAGAATTAATATATGACAGTATTTATCCTTCCATCCAAGAGACTATGTCCCTCCACTTATCCACATCTTTAATGCCTCCTAATACTTTTCACAGCTTTTTTTTTTTTAAAGATTTTATTTATTTATGTGACAGAGAGACAGCCAGCGAGAGAGGGAACACAAGCAGGGGGAGTGGGAGAGGAAGAAGCAGGCTCATAGCGGAGGAGCCCGATGTGGGGCTCGATCCCAGAACGCCGGGATCACGCCCTGAGCCGAAGGCAGACGCTTAACGACTGCGCTACCCAGGCGCCCCTTTTCACAGCTTTTTGAGTAGAGGTCTTGCACATCTTTTGAGTCCAAGGCAGTGGAATGTGTAGAGTATTTGACACCTGGACGGCATCTATGACACTTTCTCTACGTGGCAAGATTAGTTTGGGAAGTAATTACAAAATTATCAGTAATAACAATCTTCCTGATTTGTTCTTTAGTTTAAAAATGAACTGGTGATTAAAAATAATAAACTTACATTTTCAAAATAGTGTTCAAACTCAACACAATAGTTCACATAGGAGGTAAAGTTTGCACTTCCCCAAGCGAAATTACACCTTGCAGTCTGTGCTCTGTTTCGTTGTTTTGGGGTCACATAGAATAATAGATTCGAAGTAACTCAAGATCTGTTTGTCTTTAGCCTCATGGGGCTATTATATTTATTTTGAATCTATTGCTTATATTCAGCAATAGATAGTACCTTGGTGGGAAACACAAGCCTCCCCCAAAATGAGCTCCAACGATTCAGAGCGGGAATGGATTTACTCTCCACACGAAAAGCATCTCGCTGAATATGCACATAGAGCTGTTTGCCTTTGCCTTATTTAGTTGTAGAAATTCTGGATATGTTCTGAATATAGCACATATCGTCTATTTTTCTGCTTGCCTTTCATTTTCTCAGTCGTGTCTTTTGATGCACACAGGCTCCTATTTTTACCGTAATCCAACTTAATCTTTTTTCTTTTTTTTTCTTTCTTTCTTTTTTTTTTTTTTTTTTTACAGTTACATAATTTGCATTCTGTTTAAGAAATCTCTCAGCATCTTCTACAAACTGCGTTGCGGTACTTTCACTTCAGTTAAGAACCTACCTGGAATAGATTTTTGTCTAGGACGTGAGTTGGGGGGGATCACATTTCTTTTTTCCCTGTGGACATGAATTGACCCAGCATCACCGATTGAAACGATCATCCTTCTTCTACTCTTCAGCGTCACCTCGTCAAAGTCGGGTGCCCACATCCAGGTGAACTGTTTCCGGATCCCGTCCTGTTCCATCAGATTGTCCATCATTGCAACAATTCCACGCTGGCTTTTGTCATCTCGTATTAAGTTTGGATGTCTGGTAGTGTGCGTCCTTTCACTTTGTTCTTTAGGTTTTTCTTGACTCCTTGGAGCCTT